>NC_036458.1:16464241-16790630 GCF_002775205.1 Xiphophorus maculatus | reverse complement strand
ACCATTTATTCTGCACCTGCTGTAGGACTCCTTCGATACGAGTTAAACTTTAGAAATACAATTGCATGGTTACCATTTGCAAAAGGTGATTTTGATGCCTTTTCAAAGAAATCACTGCTCTAGGGTCCTCAGTGTGTCAGGTTATTGAAAATAGACTCAGTAGAAGCCCTTTAGAAAACTAATAACAGCTCCTACGAGGAGACAGCAGAAAAGAGAACAACCCGTCTACCACAGTCCACCGCTCCCATTTATCTCTCAGCTTTCTCATTATCCCCTGGCTAATCCTGCCACTGACAGTTATTACTCTAGCTAACAGGCCCAATCAGTGTCCTGGATATTACTGAATGTGCACACAGTGACATCCTGGTTGTCCTTTTCGTGACACCTCTTTATGACTCTCCCAGGCCTTTATAAAAAAGGAATCTCACTATTGTGGCCTTTTTTTTTTCTCCCACTTTTACAAAGATTTATACAAAAGGTTGGCACTTGTAGAATTGGATTTAATCAATAACACCCGAGGAATGAAACACTGTTTCAGGTCTTCAGTTAAATTCAGTAGATTATTTAGGCGGCTAGTGCAAACAATAAGAGAGTGAAAGATGGAGGCTGTTGTTGCTGAGAGCATTATAGACGTTTGAAATGTGTGACCTCTTTATATGTTTGTGGTTCGTAGTCTTTTAGAGCCTTGCAAAAGTATTCAAACCTCTTGATCTTTTTTTAAAATGTTCCATTTTTTCAGCATTATATGTGACTAGCCAACGCAAAGCAATTATGAAATCAAAGGAAAATTGAACTCAGTTTTCAACATTTCTGAATAGTAAATAGAAATCTTTAAAGTTAACTTAACTCTGATACATCAAGCTAAAATGAAGTACATCTAATTTCCGTTAGAAGTTGGTGAAGCGGAAAATAGACGTCATCTTTGTGTGATTTTTAATCTTGAATAATAATAAATGTTAATAAAGTTGATCCGAAGCTGTTTAGTTTTGGTGCATTTCTGAACAGATTTGTGAGCGTGGAGCTGCTCTGGGTCACCACACAGCAGAAAAAAAAATATTTTCAAGTTTTAAGGACCCCACGTTGGAAAGATGTCTGTCGCTTCACGAGGCTCCGGGCGTCTCTCTGCCTCTCAGTCATCTGTCAAAACTTTGTCGTGAGAAGCTGGACAGACACCTGCAGCTGTTCCCTCAGCTCCTGTTTCTGCTGTGACTCGATCAATATCGACAGGTGAGCCCTGCTCCCGTCGGCCTGGGCAGATGGTCGTGTGCTGCAGGCCCGTAATGCGTAGAGCAATCATTGCTTGTAAAATCTGGCACAGCTGCAGGTCGTCGCTGTGCACAGTGCATAAACTTTTATTATGCTTTTACATAAACGGTTAAAGCTACTTGCTGTTAAACGAGTCTGCACCTGACATTGGAATCACATGCTACCATGCTGTGCTGTCAGCAAATTGCAGCCCAGAGTGGAGCGCAGCGGGCAGACCCGGGGAATGATGCTACGTGCAAAAATGCAGCAATTGTCTTGTGTTTTAGGCTTACGCCAGACGGTTCCCAAAGTGCCCGCTGATCCCCATGTTTGTGGACAGCGAGAACCTCAGCCAAAGTGAAAGCAAAGACGGCTCTGTGGTGGTTACCGAGAGACGCTGTACGATCGACGTGGAAGCCCCTCGACTTCTCAAACGAGTATGTGTAATTACTCCCTCAACAGACCCGGCAGCCAAGAGTTAAGCACAACAGTTGATGTAATCGGATTGTTTTTCTTCAACAGTTTGATGCTTCTCTTTGTTCTGCATTTAGATTGCAGGTGTAGAATATCTGTACTTCATTCAGAAGAACACGCTGAATCGCAGAGACAGGACGCTTCACATCGAGGTCCACAATGAGACATTTTCCAGCAGAGTCATCGTCCGGGAATGTTGCAGCTACACGGTAAGCCGACCGAAACGCCTATTCAGGTCAACAAGAGCTTTATAAAGCCTTTTTTTTTTGCCTGTTTCACCTTTTTCTCTCTTTTTTATGTTTTGCACTTGAGTTTTGCACTACATACACTATTGTGTATGTAGCTTTGTTTTATGTTCCAATAACAATTCTGATCTTTATTGGCACAATCTCAGACCTCGTGGTCTTATCTCTTAAGGAGTTTGATTGAGTTACCTGCAGAAAAAAATAAAATCTTGTTAAATTTACTCCATCATCTAAATTTTTCATGTCTTCTAATTAACATCATAATTTCATTCAAAGTTTTTTATTTGTCCTCCTCTGCAGGTTCATCCCGAGAATGAGGACTGGACCTGCTTTGAACAAACAGCCAGCCTTGATATTAAATCCTTCTTTGGTTTCGAAAGCACAGCAGAGAAGATAGCCATGAAACAATATGCTAGCAGCATTAAAAAGGTTCGTTTACAAAACCGGCCTATGAATATTTGATCAGCCTTCTGTATTTGCTTCAATTATTTAATTATTTTGTTCTTCAAACCTAAACAAGCTCGTGTGCCCTCCACTTGTTCAAGGGTAAAGAAATAATTGAGTACCACCTCAAAGAGCTGGAGGAAGAAGGAATAACTCGCATGCCTCGCTGGATGCCCATGGTGGATAGAGGCCTCCTCTCTTCTGGCAAATCTGTCCCAGTGTGTGGCACCACTGTTGGGCTTCCTGGCAAAGACTTGGCCAATCCCACAGAGCTGATGACCAGTTCAAATGATGGTCAGTAAATGTGATATCTTATTAGTTTCATATGAGTGTGTCCGATTCATATGTGTGGAAATTATAGATCCATCCATTGACTTGTCCAGATCACTTTTGTTTGTTTGTCCATTGCTCCATCCCTTTTTTTTAACTGTCTATTTGATTAAAGTCTAATATACTTTTTTGACCTCAAAAGGAAATTAAATATAGCTGTAACAACGTTAATTGCAGTTATTATAGATGGTGATTGCTGTCGCTTGGAAAGATCTCCTGTAGCGATATGCATTGCAGCAAACTAGAAGAAACCTCTGACTGATTACACTTTATTTTTAATGAAGTCTCTCATTTTGTCCATCAGTTCATCTCGTTTTTCATCCATTTATTCATAAATTTGTCTCTCCATCAAGCTATGTTTTCTACCCGTCTGTCCATCCATCATTATGTCTGTACTAAAATCCTTATGGTTTTTCAGTTTTTTTGTCTTTCTTCTCATTTTCTTAAACAAAGAGAGAAATGAATTCATTCTTTTAAATGCTGGGATTTAGATTTGGGGCTGAGGACAAGCTTGGCTGTGATGTAGTTTAGACTTTAGACATGAGTAAAAGCACAGCTGAATCATGCAGCTTCTTGATAGAATGAATTACAATCGAGGGATTGCAGGGGTTTTAATAAGCCGACAAAACTGACCAATTACCTGTAAACTGTGTATGTAGTGCCTGGCATTTCTCTTTGATACATGCTGTATGTGCTAACTCGGTATTGTAAATGCGTTTTGACTTTTAGACAAGTTGGATGCAGACTACATCAGACGTTACCTTGGCGATTTAACGCCTCTGCAGGAGAGCTGTCTCATCCGACTGCGCCAGTGGCTCCAGGAAACCCACAAGGGCAAGGTCACATAAACACGAGCAGATTGTG
Organism: Xiphophorus maculatus; assembly: GCF_002775205.1. Lineage (NCBI taxonomy): Eukaryota > Metazoa > Chordata > Actinopteri > Cyprinodontiformes > Poeciliidae > Xiphophorus > Xiphophorus maculatus. The sequence continues at coordinate 16,787,028 of NC_036458.1, read as the reverse complement.
CTGTTGTGTTTACACTTGAGCCAGTTTTACTGCTGACAGACTTCATTTAAGCATAAGATGTCAAGTTTTGATTTTGTGTGTATTTTAACAGTTTGGTTTCTGTCAGGTCTAAATACCTATTAGAGACAATTAAACAAATACAGGAAAGACAAGAGAGTTAGATTCTTTGTTTCTCGCGAGGAGAGCAGACAGAGATGTGTTTACAGTTACAAATCTCCGACCACTCTGCCACACATCTGTCTGTTCCTCTCTTTTATTGATCTTTAGGAACCCTGCCACAAGGGGCGCTGCAACTCTAAAAGGGTGGAGTCAAAGCATTCATCACATGGTTGCAGCGCTAAATAACATTCACTTCTAGACACATGTTATCTATACTCTAGATCCCTTTTGCTTCCAAGAACGGCGTTGAATAAGACACGTTGCATAGCTTCAAAGCAACGGCTTTGTATCACAAAGAAGCACAGAGCAGAGTTTATTGTCAGGCATGTAAAACTCTGCTGGGAGCAATTAACACCTCTGTCTTGTAGGAAGTCCTGCAGGGCAACAGCTGCTGAGAGTAGCTGTCACCCCTATTTCCCAGGGAAGTCTCAGGATAGAATCAAAGTTATTTAACACACAGAAACATTATCTAAATGTAACTACAAGGCTACATGATACAACAAATATTTGATAATTACTAATACAATTTACCTAACAGTTTCATTTGGCAAAAATATGAATAAACTGGTATCTGGTGTTACAGAGAACTTGCAGCTTTAAAAGATCTTGCAAAACTTTGTATTTTGTACAGGCAGAATGTTGACACAATAATTTTGATTAAGACAGATGAATAGTAAAAATATCTTTTTACACTGTAGGTCACATTAACCAAGTAACAGTATTATTTTGATGTTTTAAGCATTTTTTGTTTTTATCAGTTACTGTGTGCCCATTGTTGAAGTTGGTTTTGACTTCTGCTCTCTGTGTGCAGATCCCGAAGGATCAGCATGTGCTGCGCTTCCTCAAGGCTAGAGATTTCAACATGGACAAGGCCAGAGAGTTTCTGTGCCAGTCTCTGACCTGGAGGAAGCAGCACCAGGTGGACTTCCTGTTGGACACATGGGAGCGCCCACAGCTGCTTCAGGATTACTACACCGGAGGGTGGCACCACCACGACAGAGGTATATGGTTGTTAAAGAGTCGGCAGTTAATATTTAATTAAATTCGAATTCTATTATTTTTGCTTTTGCAGTAAATTCTGAGGCGGTGCATCATTTAGGCTGCAACCAATTTCATCTTCAAACAGTTCTGCTAATGAACTGAACTGGAATTAAATATCATATTTTGCACTTTTTTTATTAAGACAACTTCCTGCTGTCTTCAATAGTTTCTAACTGAAACAAAAATAAAATGGAATTATGAAAGGCGTCTTCTGTGTTTTACTAAATCTGTTCATTTCAAACTAGTTTTAGTTGGTGGGCTGGGTTATTCGCCAACACTCCAATCTACTTTTTCAAGGAACATGTTCAAGTGCAAATCAGAATGTTTTCTGCAATATCCATCCATACTTCCTTATTTGTTTTTTTTTTTCTATGTTTAGCTCTTTCTTTTGCACTTTAATGCTTTATGTAGTTTTATTATCAAATATACATTTTTCATCTATTGTTTTTGCATGAACATTTTTTCTTTACAAATTGTTACTCAATTCAGGCAGAGGGAGGTTGATTACTTTTGTCTCATCTGCAGTTCATTCGAGCCTGAAAAACATTCTGGGCAAAAATGATTCCTGTAGATGCTTATTGCTAAGCACTCTTGTTTTTCCACTTTTTATGTGCACATATTACATTTCTATTCATTTAGTTCTGCTCCTTGTGAAATGTGTTGTTCAGATGGCCGCCCTTTGTATGTTTTGCGTCTTGGTCAAATGGACACCAAGGGCTTGGTGCGAGCGTTGGGGGAAGAGGTTCTGCTGAGACAGGTAACAAGAACACACACACACACACACATATATAAGTTAAATTTAGACAAAAGCCGTTTATCAATACATGTTCACCGTGTAAACAGGTGCTTTCCATTAACGAGGAGGGACTGAAGCGTTGTGAGGAGAACACCAGAGTCTTTGGTCGACCCATCAGGTGTCCAAAAGAATAATTTATTCTAACATGTTGGGTGTCTCATTTGTTGATAGGTGTACTTTAGCTTGAATAAAGTTGCTAACTTTTGTGCGTGTGTGTGTGTGTGTGTGTGTGCGTGTTAGCTGCTGGACATGCCTGGTGGATCTGGAGGGTCTAAATATGCGTCACCTGTGGAGACCGGGAGTTAAAGCCCTCCTGAGAATGATCGAGGTGGTTGAGGCGAACTACCCTGAGACTCTGGGCCGCCTGCTCATTCTGCGAGCACCCAGGGTGTTTCCAGTCCTGTGGACTTTGGTGAGGAAAAAAAACAAACTTACTTTTGATGTGACTGAAGTTGTTAGCTACAGATTTAGAGTTTTTGTGAGCTGAAGTGCTTAATAGTCGGGTGGAAGCAAGTGACACAAAAGAAGAACAAAGAAATAAAATATTGTCAAATAAAGATAATTATAGCCACAGAATATGCAGGGACCGTGGCGTTATTTCATCATTGCCGAAGCAATATGCAGTTGAGAAGGATAATAATAGCACTAAACAAAAGAAACACCCATGAATATAACATTACACAAGAAAGCTGTATGATAATTTAGCAGTTTGGTTCATGTAAATGATGCATCCAGTTATTGATGAACAGATAATGAAATTATAAATGAGTATAGAGAATGCGCTACGATGCAGATGTGGGTGCTTTGTAACGCCATCATCCCACTAACTCATTTATTCCTCCCACATGAATTATTCATTGCTTATTGATTACTTTTTTTTCTCCCCTGAGTTCATAATGAGGGACCCTGCTGTTTCTTGCATATCCCAATACCTGTTGTGTTCTCGTTTCCAGGTCAGCCCCCTGATTGATGAGAACACTCGTAAGAAGTTTTTGGTCTACGCTGGGAGAGACTACCAGGGTCCCGGAGGTTTAGTGGACTACATAGACAGAGAGATCATCCCTGACTTTCTCGGGGGGGACTGTTTGGTAAATTTCTCTCTTGAATTGAATAGAACTCCCAGTTTAATTGAAACAGATTATAAATTGAGACTTAAGCTCTTTTTAGTTATAAAGGAGATAATTGGTGTTTTACCTATTGAACATATTGACATTTTGTCACATTTTAGTCCTGAAACTTTATCGTAGCTTCTTGCCAAACCAACTCCAGCTCATAACTGTTGAGTGAAAAACAAAAAGAAGTTTTTTTTTCAAATTCTTTTTGCACCACTTTGTTATCATTCGTCTTTGCAAAATAGTTCAGACCAAGTTTGCGATCGTCTACTCACTCTGTTCCACAAATTCTCAATCAGAATGTATGTCTTGACTTTGACTATGCCATTCTAACATGGGGATATACTCTGATCTAAAATATGTTGCATTTTTGGCTGCAGGTTGGGGTATTTGGGTTTCCCCAGACAGGTTTTTCTTCAGGATTGCTATATATTTAGCTAAACCCATCTTGCAGCTCTGACTAGTTCAAACAAGTCAGCATGATGCTGCCATCTTCATTTCTCATAGTGGAAAAGGTGTGTTTAAGTTTTTATTTGCTGCATACACTCTTTTCCAAGAAGACAAAAAACACTTCATTTATATGTCACCTCTGACCAGAGCAATTATCCAGTGCATTGTGTTGTTTGATCAAATAAAATAAAATACATGGATGCTTGTGTTTGTAGTGTTGAATGGGAGAAGGTTAAAGTTGTGTGATTACTTTCACTAAGTACTGCAAGATTAATTAATTATCATTAAATCCTAAAAAACCTTGGCTCTGAGACAAGATTGATCTGTATTTATTAGTGGTAATAAATACAAGTAGAAGAGGTTGTTCTTTTTTTTCCACCCAATGTTGATTTATAACTTGAGCTTCTCAGTCTTTTGAGAACGCCTTTGATTTATTTATCTTTTCATATTGAGCTAAAAGCTGTCAGTGGGTAGCAGGTCTGGACTGGGAGTTGCTCGCTTTTTTTTTTTTTTTACTATGTAGTGATTCTGTTATATTATCTGTCTGCATTTTATCCTACGACGCATTGCTTCAATAAACTACAGCCCCGGGCTTCAAAAGATTAGCAAACTGCATCTACAAAGTGTAGTAATGCAAAAGAGATGCTTTTTTTTTTTTTTTACTTTGTCCTCGGTAGAGTGACAGTATTCATAGATCAAATAAAAATTAGCTTTTTATTCAAAGCACCGCAAGATAGCTTTCTATTACTTTTTAAAATTAGCTTAGGCGTGCAGAAGCTCATTAGTGTCTAATGGCCTTGATTTTTATATTGTGTTATGTATTTATTTTTTTATAGTAATAGTTGACGGCGTTTTACCGAAACACCTGCCTACTTGTTTCTGCAGTGCACTTAATCTGTGAATTTCATCTATTTATGCCATTCAAACATTCAGACATACTGACCTTTTCTTAAATCAACCTTCTGAAACCTGTGAGGTGTTTTTTCTTTTTTTTCTTTCAAAAGCTCAACTGAATTGCCATGACTAAAACCCCTTTATTTGTGAGCAGCAGCATTAGCCTGAAATCACCTTGTGATTCTAGCTTTTAAGCAATAAGATAAGATTTATTTGTCATTGTCATCAACAGATTACAACAAGATTGAGATTTGCTCGACTCGAGTTAAAATGCAGGTTATGTGTATATACATAATATACAATACAGTACAGACCAAAAGTTTGGACACACTTTCTCATTGAATTCAATGAGAAAGTGTGTCCAAACTTTTGGTCTATACTGTACATACATGCATAATAAAGATAAAGAAATAATACGAGCGGCACCGGCCTCAACAACTTTGTTCTGAAGTATTTCGGAACAATAATGCTGCAGACAAAGGGAGGGAAGCCTTGAATCATTGAACTTACTGTTTTCGTTGTTGTATTTTATATATTTTCCACCAAGTAAAATACTTACAAACAAGCCACCACATCACTGTGTACTTATTGTGTTTTTATTTTCTTCTCTACTGTCTAGTGTGACATCCCTGAGGGCAGCGCTGTCCCCAAGTCCCTGTACCGGACAGCGGAGCAGCTGGAGAACGAAGAGAACTGCCTCTTGACCGACTCCATCTATAAGAGCGCCAGCATCTTCAAAGGAGCGCCTTATGAGGTGCACTGGCAACTTCTTCCACTTCCTTTGCCCAGCTTGGGTCCTGCACATTAAAGTTGGAACAATTCTGTTCATTTAGTTTGATTTGTGCATTTTATTCTAGACTACACTGCCACCAAGTGGAAAATAATGTACATTGCACAATTCCAAACCAAAAAAAAAACAGAATCCCTTTGCGGTTCTCATCTTCCACATCCTTTTTCAGGTGCTGATCGAGATCACAGAGGCCTCGTCTGTGATCACCTGGGACTTTGATGTGTGTAAAGGAGACGTGCTCTTCAACATTTATCATTCCAAGCGGGCCCCTCAGCCTCAGAAGAAAGACTCCCTGGGAGCTCACGGCATCGCCTCCCTCGGGGCGGTGAACGCTCAGCTGATTGATAAGAACTGGGTGCTGGGAAAAGATTACAGCATGGTGGAAAAAGCCCTCACCTGCAGGGAGGGAGAAAGTGTGCAGGTAGCAGATTTTCTGATAACTAATGCAGTGTTACATTTGTTGCATCACAAACCCACCACCAGCCAAATCCTCCTCCTGTCGAGACAGGGCTCCCACGTAACGCGCTGGCCCGGTTTCTACATCCTGCAGTGGCGCTTCCACAGCTCCGCAGCCTCGGCCGCCTCCAGTCTGGCTCGGGTGGACGACGTCCTGGCCACCCTGCAGGTCTCCTCCCACAAATGCAAGATCATGTATTACACCGAAGTACTGGGCTCCCATGACTTCAGGTAAACATACTTTGAACCTTAGTTGTGTTGTTTTACTTTACATTTTTATTTATCTTAGATGAACAAAAATAAATTTGGCTCAGATTTAGGTACTTAGGTACTTACTTTTGGGAAACCAAATAAATTTTCATGCGATTTGGTCTTATCCACACATAAACTCTGCTTATTATCACTTAAAACGATTAATAATAAAACCTCCGACCTAAGTGGAGATTTGAGAATTCTCATTTGTGTTTGTGTGTGTACATTGGAAACTGGAGATGTAGAGGTCCACATATTACAGTTTGTGATAAATATATCCACATACTTGCTTTGACATGATTCCCAATCAATATTGTCTTGTGTTTGATTAACTTTGTATTTTAATACGATCTTTAAAGGTTTTCCAGCCTCTCTTGTGTCCTCACAAATGAACCTCCTGGCACCATGTTTAATTCCTAACAGGAAGTCGTGGTTGTTTTGAAGCAATCTGATTGGCTGACAGGCTTTAGCTTTGCACTACACTGAATCGGGCCATTCAGACAGCCATGAAAAAGTTAGATATGTGTGGTATATGGGCAAAAACAAGAGATTTGGATTGCATTTGCCAGCTTTGTGAACGTACCCCGAAACACATTCAGTATGCAGGATTTACTGTTTATGCAACATTTAATGTTCTGGCTAATTACTTTGAAAGCTTTCTGAATATTTAAAGGATTTGGCCATGCAGTGACAGAAATTAAACTAAATGTTGAAGCTGATTGTTGTATCATATAAACGTCCTCATTTTAAAGGTGTATAGGAGGTTACCGTGGTGATTATGTGACTGAATTCTTCTTTTTTGTCATTTGCTGCTGTTTCAGGGGCTCCATGACCAGTCTGGAGTCTTGTCAGAGTGGTTTCTCACAGCTCAGTGCCGCCACCACTTCCTCTAACCGATCCTGTGCCAGCTCAACTGTTTCAAGGTAGCATCCATCCAAAGGCAAAAGGCACAAAAACTGATTTTTTTTTTCTACATTATTAGACCTGTTTCACATGTCTGTTTGACAGTAAAGTTTACTCATACTCTTAGATATTAATTATGACATGAATTTAACTCACTAGTAAATGTGTATTTACATAATATGACACTACAGGAAGGAGTTTTCGATGACATGACATGAAAGGCTGTTTGAACAGCTGGTCCTTTCGTGACGTTGCTGATATTGACCACTAGATGTCAGTGTTGTCTCTGACTTGGACGACACTCAGTTCTACGTTGTAGTAGCAGATCGCCTCTGCTTTTAATGTAATATGAAATAACTGTTGTAATAAAGCAAAAATTCATTCCCAGTGTTCTGAAGAGTGTCTGATTTAGTCATGTTGTGTTGGGTCTTATAATGTGAGAACAGGAATGAGTGTTTGGGGGTGGATTTCAAAGTGCATATAGCACACTCTACAGATTTCATGAGACTTTTTTTATGCTGCTTAGTGTTCCTAGGCAGCTCATTTGAATTCAGTCTCGCGCGGTCCCCTGTGATCTGGCACTGGGCCAGACAGTCGACTGATTTACATAAAACTTTAATTTCCATAAACTTATCAGATGCTTCCAGCTAAAACTTAATTGAATTTCCTTGTGTTATGTTTTTTTTTTTCCTTTCCACTTTCTCTGTTTGCAGCATTGTGTCATGTATCCACTCATCCTAACATTATTTAAAATCAGGTAACTCAGACTTTCTAACCACCCACTTGAACAAGATCCTTATCTAAGGCAGACATGACAGGAGATAAAGAAATAAAATGAACACATCATCAACTCTTTCTTTTAATATTATATAAACTTGTGTAACTATGTTTATTTACACAACAATAAACATTGTTGTGTAAATACAACCAAACCATTTTGTTATGTTGGTGAAATTTTATGACTAATCAACACACAAGAATTTATTTCTGAAAGCCTTATAGATAAATGTTGCATTCTTTATTCTGTTACCACTTAATAACATACATTGTATAAAACTGACTTTAGCGGAGACCTAATGTAAAATGTGATGTAAAGCATGTATCGTTTTCCTTCCACCTTATATTGGTGTGTCCCAATATAAATCCTAACAAAAGGAAAAAAAACCTTGATAAAATAAATGGTTGCTGGGTGACAAAATGTGGAAAAAGTTCAAGCAGTAGGGATACTTTTGCAAGGCTTTGCATACTCGAATATTTTTCACTGTGGTTTACTGGATACACGTTTATGAAGGAAAGCATTCAGACCTGCGTTGTTCACATCAAACATTGAGTCATTTCATTATAGCTGTACTCTGTGAATAGCAGTTGCAGTTATACAAGCGGGCTAAGCTTTGGTACCGTTATGCCTTGAGAAAAACATCATAATTAGCAATGTTTATAATAGTCATTCTAGTTTGTGTTAACATGGAAACACTAATTAGGGATCGCTAAGGTGTCAGAGACTAAATTCTTTTAGCTGTGCAGATTTTGTTGCAATCAAGAAATTAAAATGACAAATTGACCAAGTGGTGAACTTTGGAAAGAAGGGAGGTTCTTATTACTGTTTTGGATGTCTTTACTAACTTCATTAAAATAAGCCATATGTTTTTTTTTTCTTTTTGGTGATATTTTAGTTGTGTCATAGGAATATCTAAGGTTACCTATGTCTTCAGAGAATTTGTGAAAGCTTGAATAATATTATTATGCCTATTTTGTACTTAGCTGTTTCACAATTACATTATTTATCCTGGTAGGGTATTTTTGAAGAATTATGGAGATAAACACTGACCTTTTTTATATTGTATGTCAAAATAGCTCTAAAGAAGTTTGTTTTCACAATTTGACACCTTTGAATTGGTCTCTGTCTCTTTAAGGAGCTTCCTACCCTTTCCAACACGCCGCCTTCGTCACGTCATCATAACAAAGCTACTCCATTATGCCCTTTTCAACCATTCTTACAAACACTAGACTAAAAAGTAGTTTGTATGAGAAGCTCACTAGACCAGCTAATTGCTTCTGCCTCTAGTCGGGTGGAGCAGAGCGAGGAAGGGTAAATCCTTTTTTAACAGAACTGTATAGATTTACAAACAAAACTGCATAGGGTCCTTGAGCTATCAGCCATGTAGAAATCTCTCAGAATATCTCCCCGGCTCCTGCTGTCAATATTTAAACAGATCTAATTATCTGAACTTTGTTTCCTCAAAAAAAAAAAAAAAAAAAAAAAAATAGAACAAACCTGAAAATCCAATCTGCAAAATCTCGCTACTGTCCTGCATTAGCATTCCTCATAAGCTGCTAACTGAATAAACTTTCCCACCACAATGGGGAAAGTGAGTGTGTGGTGGAGCAAATTAAAATCAGTATTGAATAATACGGCTGTCGAGAATGCTAGATCTCTTAATTCTCTGCTGAGCGCAGCAGGCAGAAAGAACCCCCCACTGAAAACACGCTGCTGAAATATTCTCAGGCTCTTTGTTTCACATATAACCTGATATAACCTTCAGATTAAACACGGATGGAAATATGAAAATGTTTTCTGTTTTCTCAACTTTAGCATTGGGATTTGTCAACACAGGTTTTGTTTATTTTTATTTTTTTACATTTACAATCAAAACATACAATGTAACATGCAACATGCAAGTAAAAATGAAGGTTGTACTTTGCTAAACAGCTCGCCCTACAGGTGACCTCTGAACGGAAGCTGCAGCTGACCGATGGTTGCACTTAAAAGCACAAAAGGTCAAAACCAAGTTCAAGCTGAAAATCACTTATAAACTGCTTATCTGTCTAGTAGTTTCCCTCCGAATTCCCTCCATCCATCAAATGTTGTAGGGCAAATGGGATTATTCTAACTACATTTGATAATGGAAATGAAAATCGTGTCGGCCAGAAGGTTGTGGAGTCTCGCTGTAGTGTCCAGGCTCATTAAAACTTAAGCTGTGTCATTTGCTTCTTTCTGACAAACTTGACCTTCCCACTAATTGAAAAGGAGAGTTCTGGATTGGTGCACTAAATTATCTTTTGCAGGCTTGATACACTGGAGCTGAAACCATGCGCCACAGGACTGCTTCGCAGTTTAAACGCAAAACGTACAACAGCAACAAGTAAACGTGTGAGCCTCCTCTGAGGTCCAGTCTGTTTAATCTCACATCGTCAAGGCCGGAATTCATTTTCTGACTTGATGCATGGCAGGCTTTATTAATAAGTTCACAAACAAATAGAGACGGTCACATCTCTGTTTATTGCTGATGCTTCAAGGCATTCCTCATACCTTCCAACATTTTTCATTTTTCCCAACCAGAAACATCATCAATCTACTTTTGGTTTAGGGCATTTTGTCTGGTGAACTACTTTGCAGAGGAACTCTTTATAACTTGTTTTGATCTTATCTTTCTCAAAAGAAAATAGAAAAAATCAAACCTGATTTTATTTCTGTGGTATTTTCTCAGCTCACTGACCTCTACGGTTGACATTTCCATAGCTCTTTCTCTCTCTCTAAGTGGGTGCTGAGCTGTGTGGGTCACCGTGGGCCCTGGCCTCTTTAAATGTTACTGTGGGAACACACTCATTTATCCACTTGCTTGTTCGGACAGAATACCGAGTTTCACCAGCTTGTTGTGTGCCTTGGGTAATAATCCAAAATGTATTGCTAGGAAATATGCTTGTTCGATCAATCTAAAAAACTATTTTAGTTTTATTACGTGTGAAATGAAAACTAGAGAATAATCTTTCTGAAAGCTGAAGTTTTTAGGACAGGTTAAATTAATAGATTCTCTTTTATTTCCTGCAAATTCAGCTCTTTCAATAAGAAGTTTTTAAGTCACGGACTTGCCATCTTTTAACTAAGGTAAAATGCATGACTCGGAAACTTTGATCCAAATACAAACCTACTGTACGTGCAGGGCAGGCCCATCTCTGTAAATCTACATAGGGCCAAAAAGTTAACAAAAATTGTAGAAAACTGTAAAAGTGATTTTTCTAATCATTGTAAAAAGTATTTTGGACACAGAAATGTGATTTTATGATCAGAAGAATCAGGGAAGGCTGTTGACTTGACTGTCATTGACGACTTCCTAATAGCGGATAACCCACAAAAGGTCATTGCTAAATATCATGGCAGCATAGCACTGGAAAAATGGGAATGTCTTATTCCGTGTGTTTAATCACCAAATATTTCAGGAACATCTTCCCTGTCCTAAGAAGAAAAAGGACTGGACTCTGTAATCCAAACTCTGTGTCCCTTGTTTTACACCAGGGGTCTCTCGAGGGCCGCAGCCCTGCAACTTGTAGATGTGCCTCTGCTGCACCACACCTGAACAGAATAATTAGGTCATTAAGGCTCTGGAGAACTGATCTACACAAGGAGGAGGTAATTAAGCCATTTCATTCCAGTGTTTTGTACCTGTGGCACATCTAAAAACTGCAGGTCTGAGGCCCTCGAGGACTGGAGTTTGAGACCCCTGTTTTATACAATTGAATTAAATGGATTAACTGCCTCACTAGCACGCAATCAAGCTCTACAGAGCTCTGTTATTGAAAGACACCGATGCTAACCACTGTTCAGACCATTAAAAAAAAAAAAAATTAGTCAATCATATTCTAATTCATTGAGATGCACGTTACAACGTCTTATTCTTCGAGTGACATGGAAAAACCTTATTCCTGTCCATTACTGTGTTTCTTCCATAAGACAGTGAATAGTGTCGTTTGAGGCATCTCTCTTTGGTCCTCTCACCTGTCAAGCCTTACCACCCGTCAATGAACACAGGTTTGCCTTGCTGGAAGGCAGTGTTGTTGGCAGTATTCCCAGTGAGGTTGCCATGGCCTGAATAAAGAATAGTCTAACAGAGAGTAAAGAAAAACAGAAGACTGCAGAGTATTAAGGAAAGAAGATTTGGATTTTCAACAGCTTGGATGCCAACTTGATTGTCAGTCCCTTTTTTTTTTTTTATATTCAGACTTTGCGCAAGAGTGATGGTGTTCAAGTGGGATGGAACTTGTCCTCAGCCAGGCCAGAACAATGCAGAGATATTGTTCTCTGCATTCTTTTTTTTATGTCCCACTGCTTCCGAGAATATACTAGTGCATAATGTAATGCTTTTTCATTCACCATGACAAGCTGAAATTATTTATCGCCAATTCATTTTTAACTGCAGACTTACTTCATGACCAGACAGCATTGCTTTTGCTGGCAGGATAGTCAATCGATAAGCTTGCCTGACCCAAAACGACCCCTCCTAGTTCCTATTTTTTCATTGCTCATGTTTGTATTTTGTAACGTTAAACTGGATGTTTTATGTCTAAAGTTAGAGCCATTTTAAATGAGGAAGAAATAAGAAGAATTCAAATTAATTTATTAAAATAAGCCTCTCTAGTTAAGTCTGAGGAGTTCAGATGCATCTCTGTTCAAATTTCCTTTTACATCAGTGAGCAAATCTGGCATGAGTTCTGTTTTGAGCCTATTTGGCCCTGCATACATAACAGCTTCCTACCAAAGAAGAAAAGGTCAAGGCAAGTTTATTTGATACACATATTAATACAAGGCGAAAAATGAAAATAATATATTGTAAAAACCAATGTTTAAACATCTCATGGAAAGAAAGAAACAATAAAAGCTCATTTAAAGCATACAGATAGTAACCATGTGACAGGAACAAACCTTTAAAGTAATGCTGTCTGATATTTTTGTACAGGTAAAAAAAAAATAAACTTGACATGTAAATATATTGTAACAATCCAAACTTACAACAAAAAGCCCAAAAAGAAAGCCTTTTGTCTTTTTTTTCCACTAAACTAGAGGGAATTCTGACTCATCTACTCACAGGATACTGTGGAAACACTCAATCAGTGACTGTAAAGTTTTGGGTTCCCAGTATACTGTATGTCCTATAAGGAATGTTTTAAAATACCATAATTTGAATGAGGGGGAACTAACAGATGGTGAATAAAAATGACCCAAGAACAGAGCCTTGAGGAACCCCACATGCAATATTTGTTTGCTGAGAACTGTGACTTATAAACCACAAGGTAATCCCGGTCTAAGAAAATAAGATTTTAAATTGTTTAACACTGAACCCAACAATCAAAACTATTTTTTCAATACGTTATTCAGGACAAAGTGATCAGTTGTTTTGAACGCAGCAACTGGATCCAGCAAATTAAAAACCTATTTAGTCAGTGATCTTTCCCAAAAATGTATATATTCTTGAAATTACTTATTATTAAGGCATTTAGTTTAAGCTTGTTCCCTGGACCCTTTGTATTTACTGTCAGCGGTATTTGAAGTGCAATACAAGTATGAAGACTGTTTTTTTATTAAATGTATGGGAACCCCATCATGGCACCGGATTGTAGATGTCAGGTTGTGAACAGTTTCTGTCTTAGATACTTAACTGCAATCGATTTTGGAGGTACAGGAGACATGACCAATATTTCCAGAGGTCGGGCACATGCTACTTGTCTTTTTCTCAGAGTCTTGAAAAATAAGAGTTGAGGCGATACAGATGGGAAGGGGTTTGTCAGGCTGCGGCCGGAAATTATTATTATTTTACTGTTCTTTTTTCATCCCACCTACAAGCTTGGTGTATTGGATTTACGTTTAGTGAACTTTTGAAACAAGATGCAGAAAATAATTTTCATGGTTCTGCCTTAGAGTGGTAGAACAGCTCCGATGGGCATCTGGGAATATGAGTCTTGACAGGTTTGCCTATTGTATTTGCCAGAGGCAAACTCATCGCCTGTCAGAGCTAAAATGACTTTGACTGGTGTATTTCCCATGTTCGGATTCCTGATCCTGACGCAGAAAATGAACAGTCTCCCAATACGGCAGTCGCTGCAGACTGTACCCGAGTGCGGCCCTGTCACGACAACCCCTGCTTCTGCCATCTCTTCTCTGTTTGCTCCTCCTCTCTGTCTGTCTTCTGTGTGGGGCGTGAGGCATTGTGGTAGTAATTGCCTTCAAGACTGGCTCGGGTTCTGGAGCAAGGATCTTTCAGCTGTGATCTGTTAAGCCTATTACATACTTGTTGAGAGAAGACACACGATGCTGCGTGCGCGTGCGTGCGTGTATGTGTGTGTGTAAAAGCCAGAATGTGAGAGCCAATTTGTGGCACTTGCTCTGGCATCCACAAATTCCCTCTGTGTTGAAATTTAGTTAAGCCTTTGTTCTGTAGATTATTAGCACTTCAAAACAAAAATAGCAATAAATTCAGACAGCTGTGACTCCTAAAATCCACTGTTTGTTGCCAAATGAGCAAACCATTTAGCCCTGTTGTAAATTTGGTTTAAAAGGACTCACTTTGATGTTCATTTACAGCCCTGCCTCAGACAGTACATGAACCGTAGATTTCTCGACTAAAATGTTCATTAAAAAGAACGTAGTTTGAGGTTTTGAATACTGTTCGTGTGACTTTATTTCAAAAGTAAATGTTTCCCTTTCTTAAACTTTAAGAATTAATGAACTCTTCCTATCATAAAGTTCACAGGTGACTGAGCAGCTAACATTCAGAATCTATTAAGTACAGAAAACTCTCTTCACAGGTGCAAAGATCAAGAAGAGTCAGCTGAAACGACGAACACATTGAAGCATTAATTAAAGCGTTGCACTTATTGTACAGAAATATTGGACATTTTGAGACAAATCAAAGTATTTAAACGTGTCCAGAATTGCAGATGAATGCTCTACTCAAAACATTACCATCGTGCTAAAAGTTAAGGACTTCGCAAAATTTAAAGTAACTTTACTCTGATATGGTTGTGATTGGATTGAAGCCTTAGCATGTTAGTTGAAACGTCATGACTTCTATCTACACCGACGCCATTGATTTGACAGAGTTTGATTTGTACAAACGCCACATGCGGTCCACAATAGTGAAATGAGTCCAATAGATAATAACATGAGATGGAAAATGTATACCAACCTGAAATAAATAATTAGAATTAGTTTAGATCTTTCCTGTGTGCCTTATTGAATGGTAACTAAGATCCTCCCTGCTGCTTTTAATAATCAAGGCAGCTCAGAGACTTGGCATGCCTCTTGGCCACATCTAGCTACATGATAAGCTGGGAAGTTGTTTTCACAAAGTATGCTTAAGCTTTCTCTTGTACCGTTGCTATGACAACACAGACATGAATAAGCAGCTAGAAAATGAATGAACAAGTTAACAAATCTAGCGTACATATATCAGGCTCACACTAGGCACAATATTTTAGACTGCTACTGATGGTAATATTTATAGAAAGTGCCTCCATTGGCTTGCTGTGTTTTTTTTACATGTAGGTGGTGCAGGTGGTGGTAACCATATGTGAAGGAGGCGCTGTTGTATGCACGCTTGGACCCATATGATTAAATAAGGAAGCCTGCACAGTGTGGCATCTGTTGTTGCATTTGTGTAATTCAGTGTGGGAAATCTACATCTACGGTTTAGCCTGCAGGTCATTTATTATGCATAAAGACGAGAAGCATGTTCAGACGCTTGAGTTGCAAATATGTTTGTGTAAATATTTTCCCCTGGGGAAAAAAAAAATGAACTACTTTAAATTCTGTCCTCTACAGATATACATTTTTTCCCCCCACTGGAACCAGGCTTAGTCTGATTTTATCAATGCAGGACTTTGTAGTGACAATCACTGAAAGCTTTAAAAAACAAAATTTACAAAGCAAACTGGAACTGTTTGTAACAGACCAACACAAATGTTGTGTATACCTGTGTAAAGGAAGGAAAATTATGAAAGGTTTCCTAGAATTTTTCAGACATAAAAATCTGAAAAGCAAGGACAGGGAATACAGTCAGAGATGATTGAGCTAGATATCAGGCGATTATGAAAGAAACCTCAATCTGCAAAGGGACTGAAACTGGGGCAAAGTGTCACTTTTCACCAAGATGACCTTAAACACACACCCAGCGCTATAGTGGGATCTGAGGAAAATTAGATCAGATTAAGACTTGAAAATTGCTGTTCGCATATCCTATTCATCCTATGTGAATGAGCTAAAGACGTTATTTAAAGGAAAAGGGGGAAAAATTGTTACTTTTAATTTGTTGCAAACCTTGTGACACTTTTCCTATGTGTCCCAATATGTGAAATGTCACCCAGGAAGCAGGCATGTAATACCACAATAAATGCATTTCTTTTATTGGTGGTGTGGTAAGGGAATAACCTGATTTGAAACAAAGAAGTTATGTTAGGCTCTGCTATTTATGCAAGCACGAGAACAAGAGCGGGATTGGGGAATTAGAGTTTACCACAGGGATGGACTTCAGACTCCCTGTTTATAGAGCTTATTGTAAGCTGTGCTGATGTGCATGTAAAATGACAAATGCCTCTAAATAAAAGCCTCGGCTCTTTGTAGCACACGGCGTACACCACAGCTGGAATGACGATTCGTAAAGGACTAGTTATCTCACAGTGTCACAAGACGATCGGCCTTTGTTCCACCTTTTGCTTGAATCTGATCAGATAGATGGTTGTGTCGGCTTCAATCAAGTCCTGATCAAACAGTTTCTTACATCTGAATTCAGATTACCTTCCAGTCTGTGGATCAAAGGTTCCACCCAGAGCCAGGATTATGCAGCAGGAGAAGGTGAAAAAAAAAAACCCAAAGCCTTGAACCGTCGCAGATTTTCATTTCGAACTGATTACTCCCACGAAGGCGGACTTTATAGTGTTCATTTGCAATCCCTTATTAGAGGAATTTCTGCCTCACCATCTAATGGACAACTCCTCGTTATTTGATTTTTTTTTTTTTTTTTGCAAAGAAACATCACGTAAAAATGCAGTCTGCCCATTGACATGTGATGTCTTGAATCCAGCTATGATCCCTGTGATTATTTAAGCTTCGCTGCGCCTCTTTCACCTTTCCCACTTCAATGACACATGGAAATTATTCATCAGCTCCTTAATGGCCCATGTCTTCTCTCAAATCCAGACTCGTCGACTGTGCAGCGATAGAAATTCATTGTGGTGTTTTGCTGTAGGTGAGCTTAAATTCATTCTCACGCTCGCCGCGACTTCAACACGAAGAACTAATTGAATTCTCAACGGTTTTCCAGAGGCCTGCAAGGTGTTGGTGTGTTCTCAGAGATCTGACTCTTTTGCAGCATGCGTCTGGCTTGTACTGCAACGTTATGTTTACAACTTGTGCGGTAACCGTAGTGCCACATGTGCTGCTGGGAACGTGAAACCTGTACTCAGGTGCAAAACTATTTTACTGGCTATTTGCTGGGTAAGAGAATCTCTGCAACATTTTAACATAAAGTTTCACTTTCATGGAACATACTGCAAGTTATAAAAGAAAACAATGTAATGCAGAAAAGTAGTTCGAATGTGACAACAAGTGCTCTATTTGCAGTACAGGTGGGGCAACTTAAGTTAGTTGTCTGTTGTAAAAAGAAAAACTCAATTTACCTTTGAAAATAAATGGATGATATGTTTAGAAATGGGGTGTTTAAGAAACCTGTTTTTACTATCGGTGTTTAAAACTAAATTAGAGACACTGCTTTAGCGTAGAGGTCATGGTTAGTCTGGGGCTGTCCCAACCTCTCACCCAACCTGTCCAAAATAGATAGAAAAAAATCTATTTTGGAAAAATATTGGACTTAAAGATTATTAGTCAAAGATTAACACAAAGTATTATGTTATTGTGAAGTGGAAATAAGCTGATAAATGCATTTCAAATTCTAAAGTGGTTTTTTTGCTCTGCTGCTGGAGGTCAAGTCATTTCCACAAGACAGATTTTTTCATTTCAACTGAATATTTCCTGGTTGAATAAATAAACTATTTTATTTCAAGTGGCAATTCCTCTTAAAGATGATGTTTTCAGTACCCTTCTTTTCTTCTGCTGCATTTTCAGATTTAAGCAACATAACATTAATTTGGATTCTGAAAGTTTTTTCATCTTGCAAGAGTAATAACACTTTAAAGAGCAAACGTCTTGCTTGTTTTTTTCACCGTTCTTGTCAGACTCCATTTGTACTCTGCAGACTGCATCGCTCTGAGACAGTCAGCTGCACTTTCAGGGAAAGAAACAGAGGAAAGGTGACTAATGAGTCTCCGCTACTTCGTCACAAATTAGTGTTCTGGGTTCAGTTATGCACAATGGTGGTCACGAAGGCTCCAGAGGACAAAGGTAAGGTCAACCTCTTGACCTTCTGAACAGTTCAAGAGGCTGAGCACTAACCTACAACAAAAGACGAAACGGTTGACATTGTTGATGTAACACCAATTGACCTTCCAGACCTTAACCTTCACCAGAGTGCCTGTAAATTAAAATTTCTATAATAGAACTGCCAGTCATACTTGTCTTTCTATTGTTCTCCTTTGCAGTATTTATTTATTTATTCCGTTTCATGTCAGTAGATTATTGCAATATATCTAAGATCAAGATCTAATGAATTTCTCCACATACACACCCACACACACCTCCAAGAGCTCTCGCTCTACCTGACTTTAGCTCTATTTTAAAAGACAAGTGTTGTCGTGTCTTGATGTGATGAGCTTGTCCGTTCTCTGGTGGACTGAAGACATGTTTGATATGGTGGAAATATAAAAACAGCCTCGGTCACGAGTATAGCTAAAGTGAGAAATTGTTTACATTTTTTTAACTGAAAGTCTCAAACAGTGGTGTCTAAAATTCTTAAGGTCTGGTATAGTGAATAAATTGGTTCTTACTTAGAATCTGTCAACTATTAATTGAATTTTTAGGTTATTCTTCAGGTGATATTTTCTTGTTTGTTCCCTGTTCCATTTGTAGTAGCAGATTATAATCATGAGTGCTCATTTGTTTGTTTAGATGTTCATATCGTTTCCTTTGTCATTCTTTAAAACATAATATACATTTTTATTGCACTAAAGAACTCATCATAGTTTTTTTATCCTAATTTAGAGACTGATTGCTTCCTGCAGTGAACCATTTAATCGATCTCTACAGTTTCCCTCTACCAGAGAGCCATCAGAAAGCTGGTAAAAATCTTTTTTTAAAGACAGGTCAACCTTTTCAGTTTTTCTACTGTACTTTCCTGCTACTGTTCTTCTCTATTCATCAAAACAAAGAAAGCAACTCTAGCCACCTTCCTAAAACATGAACCCATTCTGCCTACCACCTCCAGTAATTGGTCCACATTCAGTACACTTGTTCAATTTTTTTTTTTACATTGCTGGTATCATTAGATGCAAGTCTTGTTTGCCGCTTGGAGGCAGCTGGAAGAAATAGGAGAGAAAAAATAGGATAGTTAGTAAAAGAAACTGAGGTCCAGGTATGCAACAAACAAAGAAGAGTTCTTAGAGAACCTAATCTTGATCTCTTGCAGCATCTCAGTCATTGATGAGTTAGAAATGTTGATATTGGCTTGATAGATAGTTGGAAATGATAGAAAAAAGGTGATATGAAAAATGTGTGTAAAAACTAATCTAAGAGTTTTAGCATGTTTAACCAGAACACTTTCAATTGTTCAATTGTTGTCTTCCAGTTATTGGGGAAAAAACTAGACATCCTCTTTCCCTAGTAGCAATCTCCAGTTTATTCTGGTTGATCTCTAGATGTTGTACGGGCAAAATGGATGTAGAGTCCAGCCAGCTTTGGGTTCTCCTTTCAGTGGAAAAAAAAAAAGAATCCAGCTACAGCCAAAATTTGCAGTTTCCATCATCCTCACTAAAACCTCGACACTTTCAAAAAATCCGAACTTCACATATTCTCCTGATTGTACCTGTAAAAAAACAATGACCAGTGGTAAACTGTTAAACATAGTCTTATTTATTATTCTGTGTCCAGTTGTGAACTGGGAGTGAATTTGGACACGTTTTGCTTTGTACACACTTCAATAGAACAGAACATCAGGCATGAACAAAAAGGGACATTTGCTGTGGGGCCTCAGAAAGGTGCTGGGGGTTTAGAGTAGAGTTCAGTTTGCAGCTATTTGTTGCAGCAGGATGTGAGGTAAAGATAAAAAAACGTAAGTTTTCCTGGAAGGAATCATTATTAGATGTGAAACTATTGATGTGTCTTCGAAGTGTGGGGCCAGTAAAAGAAGAAGACTTGTATTGATGATGAGTGTGATGATGTTTGAAGCTTTACAAGGTGTCCGTTCCACATGACTGATTCAGGAACTGGGTCACCAGTTTGCCTTTAAATCAAAATATGAATGCTACTCATTTCCTCTTGGGGTTGCATTGCATGTGTTTGGAACTTATTTGAGATCCTTTATTTGTGATGGACCCAGCAAGAAAAATGAGGTTTTCCCAGTCTGGTAGCATTTTGATCTCACTTCTCCTAGGTTTGCACATAGTAATAAATCATCACCAGTAACAACCGCCTGAGTTTCAAAAGAACACCATAGATTCAGATTTCTTTCTTCTAGTCCCTGCTGTTTTAAAAGCTGAAGTGTGTGTTATGTTCAAAAGAACTTGAATGAGATAATAAAACCTCATCTTTGCTGAGACATTATAGAGATCTGCATGAAAACGAGCTCACAAACGAAAGTAGACCATGGTCAGCTAAGTCATGTTTGTATGATGAAGCATCATACAAACATTTGGTGACATTGGAAGAGTGGAGAATCTCCTAGAGTATTGGAAAGGAAAACATGTTTATCCCAACTTGTATAAACTTGCTCCCTCCCTACATTTGTGAAAGGGAGTTTTCTAAAGCAGGCAAAATCATCTCAAAATAGAGTAAATGCCTGAGGCCTCATGTCAGTGGAAAAGTCTTTATTTTTAAGTAAAAATAAATAAAATGCCCTCTCTACTGACATGGTTATAAAGTAAGACATGCACATTCACACCACAACCCTCTCCATCCAGAACGTTTTTATGTTTTGTTTTGATCCAGCCGCTGGAAGATAGGGACAGATTGAGATCATAGATCATAGTCATTGAGATCATACAAAGTTTATGTATTAGCATCACAGACATCATTCATTCATTTGCTCAATTTAAAGAGTCGCACACCAAAGTCGCGTCATTGTAATCACTCTGCCTGTTTTGCAATTAATGTAAAGCATCATAAAGCTTTGGCTCATGAAGGGACCAGTAACATGGACAACTTCAGTTCTTCACAACGTTTCATCTCGGCATCATTAGTAGAAATCCCCTTAATTAACTCAATTCAGCGAGGATAAGCAGTGACTCTACTTTCACCCTCTCACCAGATAACAGCGCTCTCAACTCTTTAAGGCTCAGTCACAGAGGAAGCCGTCTTCAGTCACTACTCTCTTGGATCGCGTTCATTTGAAGACAGGAATGTAGCTGGACTGGTACATCAAGATGTGCTCTACAGAGCATTATGTATGTTTTCTATACTAGTCAGGAGATAAATTTTAATATGTAAAATGTCAGTTGTCCGTCAAAGAATAAAAAAATCCCACTAACAAAAGCTTAATGTGCTTTTGTATTTCCTCCCACCAGTGAACTGTGTCTTCTACAAAGTAAGGTGAATAATTTATTCGCTTACTGTGGTGTAAGTTGCTACTGTGATGACATATTAAATCACAGACAAAATGCCACACGATAGAAAAGAACAGACTTTTTGGGTTTAATAGACGAAGCGATGCTTTTTATTGTGACTGTTAACGTAATACAATACATTTTTGCTCATGATACAATTGCATGCTATGTTAGGACTCTAATTTCATGGACAGTCTTAGTACTTTCCATAAGTATTTCTTAATGGTTATTAAATCTGTTAGCATGTCTCAAATATCATCCATGGGATTTTCATTAGCACATATTTGTGTTTCATATCTTCTTTGTACTTGTGGGGGTTTTCCGTACATTTGTAGCATTAGCAAGAGTTAGAGCAAAGTGTGAATGACGTTAGGTGTTCCCAGTAATGTACTGTCATTTTCCTCTATACGTGATGCATCTCACTGTAACCCAGTGAGGCACTCATGTGTTTTAGTTTTTGTATGAAAAGAACTAAAAAGTGAAAAGTGAACTGAGCTTAAAAGAGATCTTCAGATGAAAGCTAGGTGTAATCTTCTCTTCCAGGGATCTTTAAGAGGAATGTTGCATCAGAGTCTTTTGTGAAAAAAAAAAAACAATCGTTGCGAGTCTCCTTTAACTTAGTACGAGATGACAGCTTGAACAGAAAGGAGGGCACTACAATCCAACTGAAGCAATAATGTGAAACACACCGTTTTCTAGTGCTCAAATAAGATAATCATGACCCGTATGCATGTGGATATGAAGTATTTTTGAATTATCTTTTGCTGTATTACATGAAAAGAAAATCATCATGCTATCTATAATACATTTCTGTAAACTTTAAAATTAAAATATCAAAGGACACGATATCTTTACAGTTTGTGTTAATGGAAATAAAACTCGGACATCAACAAATGTTTTTCAATTAAAAAAAAAACAAGTCCTGTCATATTTCTACCATCAGGTTGTTTTTTTTTTTAGAAACTGTGTTACAGTTTCTAAAATGTGAACTATAATGTGCATATTCACATTTAAATACATAACTGCTATGTATGGATAGAGGGTTTTCAACCTGTTCTGTCCTCTTTATGGCTTTGAGTATTTATCATGCTGATGTTGCTAAGACCCACATTCACACCATTTTTAGGCTTATTTAATAATCCGTAATCCTCCTCATACATTATTGAATGTACATGTAGACAAATACTGTAATTCACAGAAAATATTCACACTACTGTTGAACATATATTCACAATTCGTAACTATTATTATTCTTAATGTTGGAGATTCAGATCTGTTCATTAAAGTCTAAAAGATTTGCTGCATGTAAAACAAATTATAATAATAACTAAGGGGATTTATTTACTAATAGTTATCCTGATCACAAGTCAGTTAGCAACAGAAGCTAACAGCATGTGTTCAAACACAAAAGGAAAGCTGAGCTCAGTTTTATTCGCCACACCATTTTATAATTGGATTTTACACATCAGGATCACAAAAATATCAATGACTGTGCATCTTTCAGTATTGGGAAGAGACTTTGTTTCACTTTTCTTTCCAAAGTTGCCTCAGCTCAGTTAAGTATGCAGATATCAGCTTCCCTGTTGGGTAAAGTCCCACCACAGCATTTCTGTCAGGTTGAGGTGCGAACTTTGACTGACAAACCTGTAAGAGTTCCTGTGTATTACCAAATCAACATAACTTAAACTGGCAAAAATGCTGCAGAAGTAGTCACACTTTCTGCTTATCAATAAATCAAGAGCTGTTACTTCCTTCCTTATGCCCAGTCTCTCTTTCCTTTCCTGTGTCATTTCTTGCTTCATTCCTGGAGTCTTTCCATTTATGTGTCCTGTCTTCCTTCCTGTCCTGTTCCTGTTTCTTTTGTTTTTTTGTTTGTTATTTTTTGCATTTTTTTTGTCTTTTTCAGATATTTACACTCTCGCCAGCCAACAGTATCTGCCATAAATTGATAGTAATCACTGATAGTTTAAATTTTAAGATTCCACTCTTCAAAGTTATGTCTGGAAAAGCCTGTTATTGCTTTCGTTTTTTAACAAGAGCCGTACTGGAATATAGACTTCATCAAAAACAACTTCATTCATCTGCATATTCAACAGCGCCCAGATTAGACTACACTCCCAGTGCTCCACACCTCGCTTTACCCAAGGCACTTGCACAACAATAAAGAACCGCACGATTCACAAGTAGAGTAGAGCCATCATTACCATTGTTGGCCAACAAAAAGCTCATGTTTTCACAGGAACTGAGTCATCTATTGAATTAGAGCCACAACAGCCATGTTGCCTCTCTCTCTCGGGACACTCTAATGCTCTTTTCAGCAGCGTATTTCTGTCTCATTCTAAATTTTTCAGGCTATTTTCCCCATATGTGTGCCTCTCTGCTTTGTGGGTGGCATTGTGATTTGTTATGCTGTGACTCTCTTTTATCTGCCAAGTAGATTAATTTGTGAAAGTTCAGTGCCCATTTATTAAAAGAGAGAGCATATAAATTAAACTTAGACGGCAATAAACGGCTGAAAATGATGAAGAGCCCAATGAAGTGTTTATGAACACGGCTGTTTCATCAGCGGGTTGTCTTTGTTTGAACATGAGGCGCTGGACCCTCTTCTGTGCGGAGTGTGAGAGGCACACAGTACAGTACGGTTTGTATTATTCCTGAGTGTTTTTGGAGATATGCACTCCAAGCTGTGCAAGCCGTCCATATCATTTAGAGCTGTGGTCCAACAGTCCCAATTTTTGAAGGTATGACTGATTTGTTAAAAATGATCCGCCTGCAGAAGTATTGAAGGAGCAGCAGAGAGAAAAAAAATATAGTCAGCTCTGATCACTGAAGCTGTCTTGTTTACATAGAAGCAATTTTATCTGGAGTTGCACAAAGCATCATCAGAAATATATTTTTTGATTGAAAGACAGAAAATTATTCATGGATTTCAATATTCTTTACTGATTAAAAAAATCTGCAGTATGCTTTGCAAAGCCGATGTAGTACCAGTGTTGGCATCGGTTACAGCTGCAAGTGTTTTGAGGTGTTTCTACCAGCGTTCCAAAATGCGCACTAATATTTTTTCCCATTCTCCTTTGCAAATTCTCAGTCAGATTTGATGGAGAGTGTATGTGGACAAGAAATAGAAAGCATTGCTACAGTTTCTGAACTGGACTTATAGGTTTGAACTGTAACGGGCCGTTCCATAACATCAATGTGCTTTGAGCTAAACCAATTTATTGCAACTGCGAGAATGTGAACCTATGTAGCCCTCAGGTCTTTTGGAGAAGCTCAAAGGTTTTTCTTCCTGGATTTCTTTTAGCTTGTTCAATTGCTGTTGACAAAACTGTGGACTGATTTGTAAAGCACAACAGATATTCCCCATGTTATTTAAATGTTTGTAACATCACCCTGCTTTGGACTTTACTCTTTTTTTTTTTGCAAAATCGTTTTATGGACCACATTGTGTTAGTTTATGACTTGCAGTATAGTAAGAATTGTAATGGACCAGAGCTGCTGACAGATCATATTCCTCAGAGGATGGAATAAGTCGGTCTTCCCTTAACTCTCACCACAAAACACTTATATGTACGCCAATGGGTCCATGACAGTTAAAATGTTAATATATGTTTTAAACAGGTTTTGAAGACAACTGATCAAAATATTATAGTCTAGTGTATCAAATATAGCACTTCATTTTAAAAGGATAAGAACAGTAATTTAATTTTGTGCAACATTTTGACTGAGGTCACTAATTACTTTGGAAAGAGCAGCTCCGGTGCTGTGACTGGATCTAAAGCCTGACTGAAATTACTTCAAGATGTCATTTTGTATTAGAAATGCCATTATTTCCGCTGGCACAATCTTCTTATGCACCTTTCTAATGAAGGAGGGATTTTATACAACATCTCAAATCATTACAATATGAGTTATTGTTTATAAGTATATACAGTACAGACCAAAAGTTTGGACACACCTTTTAATTCAATGAGTTTCCTTTATTTTCATGACTATTGACATTGTAGATTCACACTGAAGGCATCAAAACTATGAATAACACATGTGGAAATATGCACTAAACAAAAAAGTGTAAAACAACTGAAAATACCCCTTATATTCTAGTTTCTTCAAAGTAGCAACCTTTTGCTGTGATTACTGCTTTGCACACACTCTGCATTTTCTTGATGAGCTTCAAGAGGTGAAATGGTTTTCACTTCATAGGTGCCCTGTCAGGTTAATAAGTGGGATTTATTGCCTTATAAATAGTCATGAAAATAAAGAAAACCCATTGAATTAGAAAGGTGTGTCCAAACTTTTGGTCTGTATTATATATAATGAGAATTATATATATATATATATATATATATATATATATATATATATATATATATATATATATATATATATATATATATAATTCTCATTGAATTCAATGAGAAAGCGTGTCCAAACATTTGGTCTGTACTGTCTATATATATATATATTGTGGTTTCACTGAGACTGGTCTGGATGGCACGACTTTGAAATACTGCCAAATACACACATAAGAAATATTTTCAAATGTGAGTTGTAATTGGAGGTATTTGACATTTATTTATTTAAATAAAGCCCATGTAACTTAAATAAGGTGAGTGGACTTCCACAAAACTCAAAGTCAGACACTCTGCTTATTAATCTGTACAGGAGGAACACCTCTCAAGTCCATACGGTTAAGTCCGTCAGTTCTCTTCTAACCTGGTGAAGATATTAAAGGTGACTTTGAGAAGCAGCTTCCACTCCCAGGGGATCTGCATGCCTTTCCTCCGCTGCTTGTCTGCACATGCTTCACTGCTCCATGGAAGTACAAGCTGCGTTTTGTATTCGTCTTCTGTTTCTCCTCTCTTCACCGTTCCTTCCTTGTGCTCTAGATCTCCTTGAGGGCAGAGCTGCTCATGCTGCACTGATTTGCACCCGTGTTTTACATCTCCTTGTCAAGCCACACTGGTTAAGAGGACCAATGGTAACTTACTTCAGCTGCCAGCCTGTCAGAGGTGAGGTAGTTGTAATCGTTTTCCTTCAAGTTATTTCTCGTCGTTAAATCTCTGTTTTCTTGTATTATGGAAACATCTCACTTAATCTCAGGTTTTTGGTGACCCTCTGCTCTGTTCCTCCACTGAATCAAACCCTGAACGTCCTAAACCGACACAAAACCCCTTTCATTTGTCAACTTCATACCACCTAAGGACAGGCAGTGAACCATGGAACTTCAATATTATCAGCCGGTTCACTCACATTCAGGCTAGACCAAACCCAGCAATTATCTCTCATCTATGGAAATCTCATCAAAAATAACACTTCACCCCGTTATTAAGCATGAATCAACTGCCATCATGAGCTGTATTCATTCAGTATTCAACTATTATCAATAAAAGCTATTTTTTTTTAGAAAATTTAGTGTCTGGTTCTTTCATTTAACTTAAAGAACAACCCATCCATAAATGAGGTAATAAATTAATCTAGAAATAACAGTTTTGATGTGTGTTAATCGAGTCAGAATCAATTCATCAAATTTATTTATTTTTTTTTCTCTGGCCAGACCTGTTTAAGACAACTTTTTTTCACCTGACTTTATAAATTTGTGCTCACAAACAACACTCCAAGTCACCTTGATGGTCTGGCTACTGACTACCTGCTCAAGATGTCATTTGTAACTGTATCTTATTGTTTTACTTAAGAACTGTTACTCAATAACAGTAATGAGTTTGCAGATGATGTAAAGATATACAGTAGTCTAGCTACCTCATCATCCATTTATGGAAGTGTATACCCAACTTTCAAATGTTCTTTTTGTGTTATAAAATGTTTTTAAGTTATCTATTGGCTTAGAAACAAAACACAACGGCCGATTGTTGCTTACTGATTTGTCATACTTCCAACTAGTTTATGTTTTCAAAGACCTTCCACCCTGAGAGAGAGCAAGAGTTAGCTTCCTGCCATCTCAATAAAATTCTTAATTCCTGCTGTTATGTAATCCACACAAAGTGAACAGTTGTTTTGTGTCAAAACAGGCAATTTAACATGTTTTTTTTCCAAGCTGGTGATGATGCTTCTGTTTTCTGTTGTCATTCAACTTAAGTCTTTAGATGGAGACTTGCCTAAAAAGTACTTATGCTTATGCTTTCCATCCATTAAAACCATCAATGATGCATGAACGTATAACATTACCACAGTCAGTCCCATTACTCATCAGCAATCATTCGTTATGATGAACACCATGCGAGTAAATGTTGCTTTATCTTTTTCTGTTGACCTCAGGCAGCCAGTCCTGTCAGGCTTGCTGGCATATGAGCTACACACTGGGACTATGTCGTCCTTTTCCACATCCCATGAATAATCCATGACCTAAGAGGCTCCGGGAGCAGAGCTGGGTGCTTCGTGAGAGGCTTCCTCTAAAGCAAACTGTCAAGACAAAGACAACAGTGTCTGCATTTACTCGCCAGAAGGTAGGAGAAGTTGGACAACAACAACGACTGCAACTGTTTTTCTCAACACCCAGCTTTTGTTTCTGTATGAGAGTGCGGATTCAGGGTGGATTGAATTTTCCCCTCTCTTTGTGTCTTAGCAAATGAGGACGTGTTTGTTGGTAAAGGAAGACTACAAGAGCAAAACCAAATATGCTTGGTTAAATTTTACAACACACGCATCAGGTGACAATTGCAATGTACAGATCTTTGAGAGGAAACAGTTTTCTGAAATGGATGAGGAGCAGTAAACCTCTTTTTAGTTGCTGCAGAGGAAAGAATAAAACCTCGAAGTGATGCGATGTTCCAGATATAGGGTCTCTGACAGGCAGACTATAAGAGCAGGAGCATCTGCCTCACCTGCCGCAGAACATTCCTCCAGTGACGACTGCCCCATCTTTCTAATGTAGTCTGCACCACAGCGGTGCAGATTAGGGATCACACACCGTCTCTGTGTGGCATAACTTGCAAACTTTGAGTTTGTCTTTCTGCCACTTACCTCGGTCACTAACTCTCTAGCACATTTCCTGGTTGTTTGCAAACTGTGTCAGATCATTTAGCACCGTCTGTGTTGATTTGTGAAATGGTTGTTGAAGAGCTGCAGCTCCTTTAGCGCAGTATAATCTGAGTCCTGTGTATGTTCAGCTCATAATGACTTTTTAAACACCCTGACACCATATAATTGATGATGGTTGGTTGCCTTATTCAGTAGACGATATGTTTTCTTATCCAAAATTTCAAATTCTGTATATGTAAAAAGATTTGACTGATTCTACTTAAAGCAGAAAAGCAGGAGTCATTTTTACTGCTGTTAAAACAATATTGTGTTATAATAGAAACATTATCTTTAGCATTTATTGTTTTCATTCAAGTGCATTAACTCTGCTATAGAATAAGTGCCTATTAAATGCATTAGTGGTTTTCTAGTGTTTATTTATTTGCCTATGCTTTGAGCTGTTTTATTATTTAGGTTTAAGTAGAGGTGATATTTCAATATTTTTAAACAGCTGAATATGTTTCTTCTCAAGTAAAGAAAATAGAATGCATGCTTTGATGAGCTTTAGAAACCTCTAATTTCATTTACATGACTTCAAATCAAAGCAACGGTATTTAGAAACTGTAAATGGTTTTAAAGTGCTTTCTATTTAAAGTTTGGTAACCATTTGTCTATTACTGCTACATTCATTGTTAAAGCAACGTGAAAGTTTAGACAACTGTGTAAAAAAGGATTTGTAGATACAGGCTTTCTGATTTTCCCTCCAACTGCGAATGCATTTTACACGGACGGAAAGTTCAAAATCTGATATTTATTGAAGACTCACAGTGAGGGAGTGAATCAGCGAAAGACAAACACTGGGCATATAAAATTCTGTCTGATCAAGAACAGATATAAAACTGAGCTGCAGAACTTAAGTGAAATAGATAAGATAAAAGGGAAAAAAATTCCAAAACATGAACAAAAATCCTGACAGACCATTATACCAAACTACATCTGCCTGCTGGTCATGGCAGATGTGCAACATTAGAGCTACGATCTAGCAGCAGTGACAATAAGTGACAAGGAAGAGTAGAAATTTTATACATGAAGCTAAAATGAATACTCACTCAACATTTTTTTACATTCTGAACATTTCAGAAATTGCTTGGGCTTTTGCTTAGCAACACTAACCAACCTTCATCCTTTACAAACAACACATGTTGTCTGGTTCAGACAAACCACATGCAATAATAACAGCACTTGTATTATCAGTTTTGACTATGCCTTGTGGTTGATTGAGAAAATAACTTCTATTTAATGTGTGATAACAAGTCTAACTGTTCTGAATCGCTGTGATCTCGACAGTCTCTGTGTTACCCGACACTCAGTCTTCATTATTACTGGGCGTTAAGCTGAAGAGATCAATGTAACTGCAAATATTCCATGCGGACCAAGTGAGACAATTTCACGCTTGAGACAATGATTGCTTTCAACACTAATGGGCAACAGACAAGACTGTCCCATAGATGTAGATTTCCAAACATTAACTTCTTGTCACAATGACAGGCTGAAGCCTCAGATGCTTCTGGTCACTTTGGGGTTGGGCTTCGCTTTTACTTTAATGTAAAAGTGGAAAAAAACTATGTTGTGTCAATAACTATAGCTAAAAATATCAACTAGTATACTAACATAATTAACTACCTGCTACACAAATATATAATTGAGTTCTGGCAATGAGATTACTCTTATACTCATCGGGTCTGCCTTGGGCTTTAAATCTAATCTCTAGAAATTACCAATGTTATGACTCTAAGGGGAATAAACCATAAAAAAAAAGACTCACACTATGGTTGACAGCATCCACCACCGGTTAAAATTGTGAACTTTTAAAAAGTGGCAGTGTCCTTCAATAAGATCAACATACTTAGTTTTATCCTTTCCCTCCACCGTGACCTCTGTCTGGTTTCTCCATTGGGGGCAACTAGTGACTTTGTCAAGAAAATGTTAATGAGAACGGCTTTTGCTGAAGTCTGGTCTCAGGTTCCCCTGAGTCTTCACGCTATTTGCCAAGGATAATATGTGGGATTCTCAAAAGTTCTGGTTTCTGCACAATTATGGTCCCTCTGTGACAGGAGTGGAGATGCAGAAATACCTTGCAGAGTAATGAGCTATTCAGGGACATGAAGTAATGCGGAAATGAGTAGTTCATAGCCAAATGCTTTACCATATAGTGACCTTCCTGCACAGAATATGACTTTTACCATGTTACAACATCCACAGTAGTGCTTGTTTTGTATTGTAAAAACAACCTGCTTATAAAATTAGCTTTAAAAGAAATGATAAGAGAAGATTAGTTGAGATTAATTACTTGAATATTCAATTTGACTGCTCATTTGACACGATAACACATGATTCATTTTTTAAGAAATAATTGCCTAAATTATTTGGATATCTGGTACAACTCACAGCACACAAACTGAGTGAGTAATTAGCAGATGAGAAAGACCAAAAAAAAAAGGATCAACTGTTTTAATTATGCGCACCATAAATACTGAATATCTGTGGGCTTATTACCGCTCTAGGATACCAATGCCTCCACTGAAAGATTTAATCTTTATGGTTAAAAGATTAAAACTTTGAGTTTTAATCTGAAGACAAAAATCTATGCCTGTAAAAGAGAAAACAAAAGCAGAAAACATAAAAAAATACAGGTCACTGCAAGTTTCAGTGGTTTACCTTGTTTCCTCAGTATTCAAAAGGGTTTACCCAAATAATATCTCCGGTACAAAGTTAAAGATTTCAGCTCTATATGCTTAATCCAGCAGCTACACCAGGAAGTCTGCATCTCTACCCCCAACTCGTCTGACTAGAGTCTGAAATATTATATTACGTCTGCCAGGGTAAACAAGAGAAAAATCCAACTCATAATTAAAAAAACTCAAGAAGTGGGATATGATTAAAAATGCATGTAGTTAATTAGAAGGATTTACATTTATTAATCAAGTTTTATCTCCTAGCAGTAATGGACAAAGTAGCAATATATATTCTAAATCAAATTAATATTGGCTCTGAATCTGTTCCATGACTTTTGTCCATTATGTGAATTAAAAGAATAACCATAGACTAAAAGTACTGCATACTCATGTCGTTGAATTAATTCATGGAAAATGCCGTATTAAATTAGAGAATGTTTTACAATCTTTTGACAAGTTCTCTGTGTAAAATGACAGTATCACAGAATTAGCACAAAATTTTGAAATAAAGAAAAATCTTTAACAACTTCTGGATTTTATTTATAATATAAAAGGAAGAATCATTCCAATTTCTAAAGCATAATAATTAATTTGCCACTAATTTAATGATTTATTATTAGGAATGTTGCCCATAACTATAAAGTAAGCAATCTCTAAATTCGGCAGTTTTCAGGTCAACATGCTTACCGCTTGGAATATCAACTCACTCTTGATACAGTATAACATAACATTTTAGCAGTTTTTAAGTTTTTTAAACCTTTATGTACCTTCAGACCACAACAGGTGATACATAGGTTAATCTTACAATATATAAAAGCATTATGAATTAAGAGCTATTTTTATTCCACATGAATGTGTAATCTCAACAATGTTCACATAATAGATCTCACTTTGACTCATTCAAACGTGCTACTCTGCCTTGCTGACATGAATGTTGAGAAATTGCATTACTTGACAAAAGTGCCCTGGAGGAAATTAAATGCAGAACAATAAAGCTCAGCTTAGCGCCTGTGCATCGGTGATCTTAAAATAATGAAATAAAAAATAATGATGGAGTGGCCGTTGTGTTGGTTTGGAAGCCTGGGGATGTCGGGTGTCTGAGTCTGATTCGCCCAGTGTGAATCGGAAACCTTGCCAGATACACAGACTTGAACTTATGCGATCTTTCCTGTACAGATAACGCACTATCAAATAACACTGTGTGCCAAATTGAGGAGTGGTGGCTTTCTGTAATCCCATGAGATTGGCTTTAACCACAGGTCAATCTGGAGGGACATAATATCTAATCCAAGGTCACTTTTTCAAACTCATCGTGTTACGTAATGTTACCATTTTAGAAATCACTAGAATGTCATATTGTTAAATTGTAGCTTGATGAAGGTACATACAAAGCCATGAATAAAGTACTTTCTCTCTTAAAGATCCACATTAACCTGTCCATGTATGGAAATGCAATTTTTCTCCCTAAAAAGTGGCTGATTTTCATTGGTGACAATTACTGTCATCAGACATCTGTGATAAGTGGCAACGAGTGGATGTTTGATCCACTCTCCTTTGCTTTCTGTTTTACTTAATCCACATTAAAGGGTTTTCAAATGTTATTAGCTTGTCTAAGGCCAAGACAAAGGATCTCAATCATGTTTAAGTTCACATTAAACTTAATAATAAAGCTTCTTCAGAACCAGCATTTTTACTGGGAGTTGGATTTGTTGGCATGATGTGGATTATTGTCCTCCTCCCTGACTCAAGTGTAATTCAGATGATGGCTAGACTCTGTCCTTGAGGATTTTCAACCATGCTGCAGAATTAATTATTCTATTAATTCACAATTAGTTCAGTTGTGTGATAGGCCTTTTGTGTTCCTTTTGATCAGTAGGGGTTTTGAGTCTGATCTTTTTGGCGAATTGATGTTCTTCCATCCTAACTCAAACAGGTAGGGTCAGTGCAGTGCTTGCTCCAAGCACACTCTTGTTTGTATTTTCTTCTTTGGTTGTGGTGTCCTGGATGACTATTTGATGCAAGCATCGCAGCAATGCAAAGGTTTGCCAGTGTTGCATGTTTTCTCTGTTTTTAGATAATGGCTTTTGCTGTGGTGTGCTGACGTCCCAAAGCCTAAGAAATTACTTTCTACCCATTTCTAGACAGATTCTATTTAAGTGGTTTCAATAAGTTTAGTTCTCTGCTTTCCAAATAAACAAATAAGTCAATCACAGTTATTTTATGATTAAAGGAGGGAGCAGTTATTTCTGCG
Organism: Xiphophorus maculatus; assembly: GCF_002775205.1. NCBI lineage: Eukaryota > Metazoa > Chordata > Actinopteri > Cyprinodontiformes > Poeciliidae > Xiphophorus > Xiphophorus maculatus. The sequence goes on along the minus strand of NC_036458.1, from coordinate 16,753,733 downwards.
AAAGATAGCTTTATTTCTACTAATGAATAAAATAATCATTTGTATTCACTTTGGTTACTTTTTCCCTCATTTTCAAATTTTATGTGCTGAAACGTTTCATTCTAGAAAGAAATTCCTGCCTGGAGAACTTTGCTGAATGTTTTCCCCTTCTGTCACAACCCACTTTCCTGTCCACTCACGGCCAAATAAAGGCCTGTAGAGCCAAGAAACAAAGGTCAAAGTGGACAACGTATTAATGCCAAGAATGTGATTAATTGTTTCCTCATTCATAAACTGCAGCTTCAGAATGGAGATATCTTTAATGTCCGACTTGTTATACTGTCTATAGTGAAATACAACCTTCAGATTGAATTAATTCCCATGAGTGTGCTCAATAAAATCAGACCTTAAGGAAGTGTGACATGCAAACCTTCCCTCGTTCCAATATCTTTTTTTAAAACTGTAGCAAATTTTAACCATAAATTTACTCCTAACAGGAACATGCTTTTGCTAAAGGATCTGTACAATAAAAATGCTAATAGGAATCCATTACATTAACCTTTGCTTTCTCTTAGCTTGCTCTTTACTTAATTGCTTTATGACTATTTTTCAGTTTTTCAGTCTTCAAGCTATGATGCTACTGATGAGTACATGGAGTGTAATGCCATCATTCACCAAAAAGGCTAGAAAATCTCATATCCCAGCTGTTTCATTCAAATAATTGGAAGGTGAGTAGATGACTAACCTCAGTTAGGGTTTCAGTTATCATGACATATTGTTTCAGCAAAAATGAATAAACAGCTTGCTATAGGGCTAGTTTCTCTTTCACCTTCTTTAGTCCTAAGACGTGGACTTAGCTCCGTAAAAGTGAAACGTTTCAAATTCAACACATGTTGTGTTCAATTTACCACAAGAGTTGGCATTTTGGGCTCAGAACAAACATCATAATCAAGATACATATGTTTCAGTTGCAAGTTGTCAACCAAGCGTAGTTTGCTCATTTTCATGCTCAGTGGCCAAACTGACTGAAGTTAATGGATTTCTTGCAAACATTGAAACGACTTGTTGCCTGATACGGGTTGTGCAGACACATGAATGTGGCTGATTTAATAAGACACAAAGAATCGCAAGTTCAAGTGAACTGATAAACTGATCATTATTGTAATTACTTTAACCTTATGGATTGCTTCTATACGTTTTACTATCTTTGCTAGGGATGTTCTTATTTTGTGTCTGTGTTGATGTTCTTTTCATTTGATTTTATTTCTCAGTTTCTCTTGACAGTGCATGATCTGTTTTTGAATCTATCCCAAACTTTTCAGTCTATTTTACTTCACCGACAGACTGGTCTCATTAAAGTAGACTCTTTTAACACACTGTCATGTATGACTTCTTAATAATGAGTTCTTTTATCTCTTACGGGGTTTCATGCAATGTAATATTAAAGGATAACAACCTGCACTTAATCGTCATAAAATGCAAGCAAGAAGGCTGCAACGTGTTGGTATTGGAAGCAAAATGTGCGTTTCATTGCTTACTGTAGCAAATAATTAATTACTTTTCAGGTAAGACAGCAAGACTGTGTTAGTAGCATGAACTGTAAGTTCAGCACTGGTTTGCATCTGACCTGGGTTACGTTTGTCGTCGCTTAATTCAGTGAGTTGACCTCCACGCCGAGCTCCACCTGAAGCGTGCTGAGGTGGATGTTGGGGGCAGGAGCGCTGTGATGTGGGTGTTTGTGTCTGACCTGATTATGGAAAACAGACTCTGGCTCCGCTCCTAGAGAGAAAGAGAGACGAGTTTGTGCGCGGCATCTCTGTGAAAAGTATCCCTGTTGTGCCAGCTTCTGTCACAGGATGCCTGTGGATAAAGACCAGCCTTGGCAGAATGCCAAGAGGGAGTGTGTGAGAGGAACAGGGATGAGAGGAGAGGAAAACATTCTGCAGCTTTCACACCGAGACAGATTTCTTCATTATTATTCATGTTGGTAAACTGGTGTTTAGAAGTCAAGCCGGGGCTGTTGCATGCTTTTCTTTTCCTTCTTTCTCTTAAGGTACAGCTGACGTGTATCAACACTCAGTTTGACAATCTTCCATGTGACCCTGAAGGGAATGAATATGAAAATATCCAGGTATATCTACTTCCAAACTTTAAGATGTTTAAGATCAGACTTCAGATGTTAATCAAAAACTGGTGCATTGGTGTGCACCGTGAACAATTTGAACATTGAACCCAGTTGGAGACTTAATGCTCTGTTGTTATAAACACATTGTCACCAGTCACATGATAATGTGACATTCATTCATGGCCGCAAAGGCTCTTTTTGTATCAGAAAAGTGCATTCAAAATTATTTCATTAATTTTGAAAGATTTGGGGGAAAAATATTCAGGTTCTTATTTCGTAGTGATTTTTATCTACTGACTTAATTTTGTTTTGCTTGCCTTTTGATTTAAAAAACAAAACTTTTAGCATGTTTTCTTGTGGTATAAAACTATATTTTCTTAAGGTTTGTTTTGAATCAGGAGCCTTCAATATCTTCCGATCATTACTTTAAGACCTTGAGTTTCCTCCAGGAGCACTCAGTGGGTCACCCAAGTGAAACCGATAGAGAATTCAAGATCTTAAGAAGCGGTGACCTTTAAACTTTAGTCTTGAGACAATCCAGAATAATCTCTCCCCCTGAGATGTGATTATGTACCAACTCCTTTGACAAAGCATCATTCCAGCTTTCACGTTTCCCCTGGAGAAGGTACATTTATGTGTACGTTTGAGCTGAGAACACACTGGGTAATAATGCAGATGGAAATTTCCCGTGTTGGATTGAAATCAATTATTCATTGAGGACTACTCACTGACTGCTGCTGAAGTAGCTCTGAGATTTAAGGACAGCTCTATGTGTTTCCTCTGAACGTCGTGTTTCATAACACTCTTGTCTGACTGGTCACTCAGACCCTTTTATAAACGAAGAGGTTTGAGGACAAATGTTAGATAACTCATCAGAAATGATGGTGAGAAGTAATCTTGATGACATTGAATGAAGAGGGGGAAAAAGCAACCCCGCAATAATGAATAAATATCGTTAGAGTTTAAACACCAGACCTTCATGCATCAAAGTTTCAGCAGTCTCAGTGATACTGCACTCAAAATAGCCTTAAAAGAGCTAACGGTTTACCCAGAATGTAAAAAAAAAAATATATATATATATATATTGGGTTTTCAATATGTGCAGTAAATCTCTTGGCCATGAAAAATGTTTTCCTGCAAGCAACATTTATCAACAGATGGCCTACGCCATCAGCTTTATACATTTTTTATTAGCTTATTTTTCCAGTTCAGTATCAAACGAATATTTACAATTCTTTCATCCCTACTTTCAAGGTTTGCTTTATCCAAATTCGTTTAGCATTTTGGAGAGACATTCTACATTTTGTACTCACTCTGGTGAAAATATAACCAACTTATGTGATTCATTCTAATTTATCAAGCACAATGACAGATTTTTCTTGAGACTGCAAATGGAAGAAATGCGTACAAATTACGTTGCTTTATTTTTTAAAATATAAGTAATAATAATATCTGATTCTTACACTCATTTCCAGAACCAGGCTTATCTATTTGTATCAAGCTTCCACCTTTTTTCCCCAAAGTATAGCTTATTGCCAAACACGTCACATTCAATTTCATCAGACTGAGTCCAAGAAATTAAGAGTTTGTCCCTGAATGTACTTCAAACTGACTTTTTTGTGCTGCTTTTGGCTTCTTCCTCTCTGAGTGGCCATTCAGCCCATGAAGTGCAAGAGTCATTTTACAGAGGATAATAAATTTCTTTCACCAGCTTCAGCAACATCTTATGATATGTTCTACATGTTCAGTTGTTGATTCGCACATATTCTCTAAAACACGTCCCAAATAGTTCCTGGAGAAGGAAGCCGCCCGGTGAGAAGTTTCCTTGTAGTTTATATTTGGTTTTAAGCGGCAAAAAGTAAATTAATTCATTTCAAACTGTTTTTTTTCCTGCGTGAAGTCATCTTTGCGAGATGTTTCGGTTTTGTTTGGTGCGAATGAGTGCGTGAGTGGCTGATTATTTTTGAAATTTCTCTTGAAACAGCTGATTTTTGTTTATTAGAGCGTGCCTCACCCACTTGCATTTCTAAGCTGATGCGTCCAATCGTTTTTTGTTGTTGTTGGCTTCTTTTTTTTTCCTTCTAAATCGTTCTTTCTGGTATTAATTACGACAGTTCATTAATACACTCTTATTTCTAACCTTTATAAAATAATTCAACGAACTCTCTTGAACGTGTGTCTCCCATTTAGGGCAGAGGTTTGTTGTGAAAAGCCCCTGGATTAACAAGAGAACTTGTGCAAAAAGTAGAGGTCAAAGATTTCTCTCTGTATTTGTTCCAATCTTGTGAAATGTTAAAGTTTCTATCATTGGATTTTTCTTCCCCAAGAATAGAAACATTGTCTGTATCACTGGTAAATAAATAAATGTTTACCAGTCATTCCATTAAATGTGGCTGGCAATGTAAGGTTTCCTTTTGCTTCTCTCCATTCCCCTTAAAGATGCCCTGCTAGGACCTAAAAATCCCTTCAAGCCTATCAGGAGATTAACTTATTTACAAGAGTTCATAAACATGCCGTAAGATCGTCTGAAAGTTCAGCTGGGTGCTGAGATTATTAAAAGAACATCAGAAAAAGTAGATATGTACTTCTCAGAGCTGAAAGCAACTCTGAGTCATTAAAAGTGGGTGACAAGCAGCAGCATTCCCAGTCCCCTGAGTCTCCCCCTGTCTTTTATTTCATGTTGTTATCAAACATTGTTTGTTTTCCGTCTTCGTTGAAACAGCTAATTCCTGTCTGTGTTCCCTATTTGTCTTGTCATATAAAACTGAATTTAAAAATCTGCATGAATTGATGAACATACGGTATTTTAATCATCTAAAATGATATGCCAGACACTGTAGACAAACGTAAATGCATATTTAGACCTGTTCTTCTGAAAGCATTTTAAGCAAAGCACGTGCAGATTCAAACCAATTAGAGTAGGAATACTGAGGCAAGGTCAAAGGACCGGTTATTATGAGACAAGTCCAGGTGAGTACTTTGCAAGATGGGGGGCAAGATTTGGGTCAATAAAAAGACCTTAATCCAGCAAAGCTGGCATGTAGGTCAACAAGACTAGATAGAGAGGAAATTTACTTCCAGTAAAGACTAAACCGACCTATTAAGAAGCCTCCTTACCCTTTGCATGTATTTGTGCATTGGTATGTCCCAACATGATGTTGTGAGGAACTGCAGGCTATAAACAACATGAGAAGCCATCCCCAGGTGGGTTCCTGCACCTATACCTCCTCTGGTAATGTGATATCCATGAGCTGAGATGGATTTGCTGTCTGGGGAAAGGTTTATTGATTTGAAGATGTAGAAGAAAGGAAAACCAATTTGTGGGACATATGACCCGACAGCTGGGGAGACCTAACAAGCTGTTTAGCAACAAAGGTGAGACCCTCACACATGGGGCACGTTTGTAGAGCTGCTGACTTTTTCAAAAAGAAACTTTATGGATTGTTTCCTCTATGCGGCAGTCCTCATTAACTTATTTAATGAACCAATAGAGAAAGAGGGTGTGTGTATGTGTGTGTGTAAGTAGTGGAAAAACCAATACTTACACACACTCTATCGTATACTCTACCGTGCTGTAGAGTACAGTATATGACCTTGTTGACTATGTATGTGTTCTAAAAGCATTTTTGTGTATATATATACAGTACATATACTGTATATACTATACAAAGTGGCTATATTTTATATTTTAAAATATTTTTTATAATCTTAAATTGTGCATCTATTAATTTTTCACCCATAACATTTTAATAAAATCAGTTTGTTTCATGAATTTAATGAAATAAATTGTATTTCATGTCGAATGTCATCTCAAGACATTTGACAACAAAAAAAATCAGTTTCTATACATTCATTCATAGTCAATCCAATCACATATTTAAAGTCACTTGCAACCATTAAAATTTCATATTAACTATAAAAAAATTCACTCACAGTCAGTTCATTATGTCAACTGGTAAATGTTTTCTACATGAGGAAATCCTCTAGTCACCTACTTTGCAGCAATCCCAAGCTCGTACGTTCAGCCTGAGCATGAGGCGACGAAGTGGAGGCCAACTCCTCTTCCAGAACATCCGGGACACTCTGGCTCAGTGTGAGCGGCCATCTGACACGACAAACTGGAGGTTTGAGAAGACGGAGTAGGCCCGCAGAAACACAAAGGCGCTTCTGTGGGTGTACTTTCTCTGTTAATAAAAAAGTAATGAGTTCATAGCAGGAACAGCTCCTGAGAGTAGCTGCTTTAATGGCTTCATCCAGCAGAAAAACAGAGCTAAACAGATACTCTCTGAGCCATTAGCGACAAACTGAGTACATGTGATTAGTCACAGAAAAACTCCTTGTATTGTGTTGTGTATAGGAGACGGGATTAAACCCAGAAACACATTGCCAAGTGCATCGTCTTATACAAAGACAACAGAAAGCTATTGGCAGCAATAGCTCAGTCGATAGCTCCCTGCAGGAAGATGTCACAACTAAACAGGAGCGCCAGGCCAGATGAAACTTCTGTGAAATAAAAAAAATAGAAAAAGAGGGATTGAACATAAAGTTAATGGCAGCAATTACTGCAAAAATCCATAACTTAAGAGATGTAGGAGAAAGTGGAACGAGGAAAAGTGGTCAGTGTGTCTTTCACTAGCCTCAGTCCACCGCAGCATATAGAGATGGTTTAGGACAACATAAGCTGGTCTAACTATATAAACTGTATCCAAACTGAACATTTTAAAGCTACTCTCAGTATTAGACAGGGTTCCACAGAGGAGGAGCCTGATAATTAAAATCTGTATCCCGTTATACTTTGAAGGAATCACCAGTAGAGCTGTGGCCCGAGAGTGAAGTGCTTTGTTCGATACGTGTAGAACAATCACATCTCTAAACTAATTAGGGAATTTTAAATTGTGTTTTGCATTTAACAGAGAGGCAATAAGAAAAGCTAAAATTGATTGTAAAGAACTGCAATATTCCATTTTTACTGCTATTGTCCATATCTGGATTTGTCATTCAACTGAAACATCATAATCAAAACGAACCTAAAAATATAAAAGAATATCTTTCTTGTTAGCAGCAACTGCAATCACATCTTTAAGATAGTTGAGTGAGATTATTTCACAGAAGTGTAAAACCTGATTAAAATCCTGCTACTGCATCTCAGCTGAGCTTTGACTAGGCCTATCAAAAACCTTTGTTTTGTTCCCTTGTTGTTTGGTTTTGTATTTTTCATCATTCAGAGGACTTATTGGTGTGTTTTCAAATCATTGTCCTGCTGCAAAGCTCGAGAGTTCTAGAGATTTATTGGTGGATTATAAATCTCAAATCCTCTTCTTCAGGATTTTCTGCCAGAGATCAGAAGTCAAAGCTCCAGGAGTCATAAGATGAAAACTGATCCACAGACCATCACACTACCTGCACCGTGTGTGAATTGTTTTTTTTTTTTTATGAGACTCTGTGTTAGTTTTACACCAAATAGGATGCAAACTTTGTATAAAGGTTGTTTCTGGAAAATGTTAGTGTTTCAGTCAGCTGAGGCTTTTCTCTTGGTACTCATACAACTCATGATTGTTGCTCATGTTCAGCTTCTTTCTCATCACTGAGTCTTGAACACTGACCTTGGCTGAGACAGCTGAGGCCTTCTGGGCTTTGGAAACTGCTGCTCTTCCTTTGACATCTTGAATGAACACTGTTTGCAGTCGTAGGGTGATTTTGATAGGCTGGCCAGATGTGGTAAAGTTTAGCACTGTTCCATGTTTTCTCTATTTGTTGATAATACAGAAGCTCTGACTGTGGTTCTCTGGTGTCTAATCTCTTTCTAGATGGATAGATTTCAATAAAACTGCTATGTGTTTTATTTTTTCTAGATGTTTGACTTTTTAAAATAGCCTACTTTGAGGTGGTCAGACACATTAAGTGGGTTGTTAAGCCTTAAAGTCTGAAACCCAGTTTTCTGAAAAACCGAAATGTTATAAATCTCTTATTTAACCACGGAAAGGCGATTACTCTTTCACTTAAGGCCAGCTTTTCCTGCCATAAATCATCATTGAAATCTGCATTTGGTTTTTACTCAGATTCTTTTTGGACATTTGCTGTAAGTTTCTTTGGAAATCTGGGCGGAATTGAGCTGCTTCCTACTAGGGATAGAAATTACAACGATGCCTCCTTGGACTCTCCCCTCAGAGGTTTAGTGAGGAAAAGCAGCTGATCTGATTCCTGGCTTGCCCCAAACTGGCGCTCAGTGGAGGAATTATTTCTCCCAGCTGGCTGGAAGGATCTGGCTATTATCCAGCCTGAGCTGGAAACACAGAGCGTAACTCTACTCCCATTTTCCCCCCCCCACTGCTTCCCTAAAGTGGACTTAAATGGTTCAGAGAATGGAAATCAATGAGTTTGATAATAACTGTCAACCTTTGCGTCAGTAACAACTTTATTCTGTTCATCATTTTTGCACCAACTGTGACCCAAAAGGAGCTCTGACTTTGTCACATTTGGTCAACTCATTTGACATACCAAACATGTGCAAAAATAATTATATATATACACCTGCCTATGGTTCAAGTATCACAATTTATTACAAAAACTAGATTTTTTTTGTTTTTGTTTTTTCATCCATCTGTGTTGCCATGCTTTAAGCATATAACAATACAGTATAAAATCTCAATTTAAAGGTAAGGACATTAAAAGCAAAGAATAGAGATGATGTTGCAGCATCGCAGAAGTTAAGACATGCTTGTTACTGTACAAAAAGAACATTTCCACTCTAATTCGAGCAACCAGTCAAAAAAAAAAAGAAACGAAAAATGCAAACCAAATTGCATTTTACAGCATTCAATCTGGTCCGACTGCATTTCAAAGTGTTACAAGAAAGACTGCTTTTGAAAACCTTTTACAGGAAAATTAACACAAACACTCTGCAAATGATAATGGATATGCTGAGATGTTTTTTTTTTCTTTTTTGTCCACAGCCCAAGGCACTCAGGCTCACATGTTGGCAATAATCAGAGTCGCTCTTTGCACAAAAATCACGTCAAGCGGGTGGTTTTTAGAGAAAGGAGAGTGGTCGAGAAACGGTCTTGTCTTTTTCAAAGCCTCCAAAAGCAAACCTTGCTGCTAGATGAGTACACCTGCGTGTTCTCCACAGTGCAAACCTCTGGCAGTCGAGACAGAAAAGACCGCTGGAGATTCATTTGTTTTCTTTGAATTGTGTGACATCAGTTTTCTAAAAAACCTATGCGACCTTTTCCTGCTGCACGCTTGAACTCGGCCCGTTATTTGTTTGCCTTCATGCTGTGACTTCTTCCTTTCAGAAGTGCCATCTCTTACTTTTTTCCCCAAATGAAACCACATGTGCTGACAAGCAACGCCGGATGCCAAAAGTTGACCTCTTCAGTGACCTTCTCCCACACCAGAAAATCACGTAAGAACCTGCAGATCTCTCACAAATAAAGTTTTCAAAATACCTATGAGAAAAATTCCAGTTCGCCTTCACTGAAAAAGTCTCCTCCTGATCCTTCAGGCTGGCTGACTAACCACTGTGGCAAAAGTGGCATTTGCAAATGTTTTATTCTTCATCCGCAGCTCAGTTCAGTTGAGATGGCGGCAAGCTTCGAATGTCCACTTCGAGGCGCCGCCGTAAATGTCCAGGCTCGTCTCCATCCATGCAAACACGTTGCCCACTTGAGCTTTGCTGCTGCAGGTTGCCAGATTGTAAATCTCCCCTTCGGAGAGCTTCCGATCCCAGATGTGGAAATTCGCCAGGTCTCCGACAAAAGCCTGTGTGGCATCGAACCCCCCGCCATAAGTGTCCTGTGGCAAGGAGAATCCATTTTTAATGAAGCAGACCAAGCGGTTGCATGAACAGAAAGTGAAAGAAAAATGTGCATCCTAAATGAATTTTAATTGCCTCTTGTTTTTTGCACCAGTGTTCTAATGCTAATTATGGAGTAAAAAATGTGCTGCTTTCATAGTGGTAAAACTTTTGAATCCAATGAAAAATTAAGGTCACATAACCGCATTTCAATTCATCCCTGAATGCACAATCTTTATCAGAATTTTGTTAAACTTTAAGTATCAATGCACATGCTGCTGTTTGACCGATGCTTTCAAATCAAGAAGATAACTTGAATCATTATTTAATAATATCCAAGATGACTGCACAGGAAGAGCAGGAAAGCATTAAATCCACACCGCTTCTTGTTTACCTGCTCTTGGCCAAGGATTAGCAATCCCTGGGGTTTGATAGGATGATACGGCGCCAGATTCTCTCCGCCTCCTCTTTTGACGCCATCCTGGTAAGCTTCCCAGACCCCGTCCCGAGTCGTCCAGGTTACGCATATGTGGTGCCACTTTCCGTCATTGATGAGAAAGGGCAGCTTTGCGACCTTCAAGGAGATGCAGTATATGATATCTCAGAACCATGCACAGTAAAAAAAAAAAAAAAAACTTTGGAGAGCTTTCTGTTAATCAAGCAAATGTTTTTAAAAATGAAGTTCAAAATATGCTATCAAGTATCATTCTAATGCTACTTGTGTGGTTTGCAGTAGAGGACAGTAAGGCTTTGCTTTCTAAAAGTAAAAAATGGAAAAAGTTACAAAAATATGAAACCATTTAAGTTTTTTTTTCCAACTTAGCAACAGCGCTAAGGCTAACGTCAAACTTGCTAACCAACCCGGCTTTATAACCCTTAAGTGGTGTATACTTCTTAGCTGTGTGTCAGGTATACAATTAGCTTATTTTGCTCGTGTACAAGGAGCATATATTTGACTAAAATCTGTGAAGGTCGAGAATTTGACTTCCGTCGAGCCATACCTTGTCGTTTATCAGTATCTCCATGGGGTTGTTCCCCCATTCTATGAGGACCAGCTCATTGGCCTGACCCGGTACTGCATAGGAGAAAGGTGTCCCCACTCCAGGTGACGCATTCGACTTCAGCCACATGCACACGGTCAGGGCGTACATCTCAGGCAAGCTCTTCTTCACTTTTGCATACATGTAGTTGGTCCTCAGAGGGAATGTGAGCTGGAACTTATCCAGGGGCCTGTTTTCTCTTTGACCTGTTGGCATCAAACACGAATTGGTGACCATTATATATGCTCCCTAGCTCTCTCTCTCTTTATTTATTTATTTTTTTTTTATTTACCTTCCATTAAACATTGATAATTTACTCAGTTTGCACACAACCTCGGGATTTGTATTGGAATTATGCATTACACAACAAATCCACAATAGTAGGGCTCCAGATTTGCTTTAATCTCGTTGCAGGATAAACCCATCACTGGAGCAGTGACGTTGGTAACTAAAACATGTCTTTGCTATACGCCATCATGCATGCATGTCATCATAGGGCTCCCAAACAGATGATGCATGGTAGTATTACCTTAAAAAAAATCTAAATTGGAAATGGAGGTAAGATACTTTTTTTCAAAATTTTGATCTGGAAAAAGTGGAGCAGGATGATGCGGGAAAGTACATGAGATTCTGCTCTGATGGCAAGACTTAATCATCTACAGAGTTCATTTCAATGTACTATAATCAAACGATATAAACCGATTAAATCACTTTCCATCCTATGCGTGGAAAAGATCAACCCCCTCGTCCCATGTACCTTTTTCTAAATCCGTGATCCTTTGGTGTAGGGAGGTGAGCGTGGACTCCACTTTCCCACGCTGCTCGGTCTCATTCCTGAGACCGGGCTTCCCTTCCTCGATGCTGTTCACCCGGGACAACACCTGCTTCTCCAAGTCGTCGATTTTACTTTGAAGCAGGTCCTTCAGGCTGTTGGTCTGCACCGAGTTGTTGCTCCTGCTGAATTGCTGTCAGGGAGCGAAACCTCGTTAAGTTCAGTTATACAATCATTTTTAAAAGTGAATGTCTAAGCACAAACTGTATTTTTTTTTATACAAAAACGTTTGTAAGTTACAATGATTTGTAAGTTATTTTTCTTAAAATTGAGCTTTGCGCAGAGTTGAGGCGCCGAAAACGACTCCAGACGCATCACCCTACCTCCAGATTCTCTAATCTCTGCTTCAGCGACTGTAAAGTCTGAGAGAGCTGCGTCAAAGTCTCCGCGGGGCCTCTGGACACGTCCCCCATGGTGTTTTTGGTCCCTGCTTCTTTCCTCCTGCCCCCGGGCCGCGCGTCCCCAGGCTCCACGCCGCCGCTCTGACTCTCGCACCGGGCCAACTTTGAGGTCAGCTCCCGTATGGTCTCCTTCTGGTTGATGATCGTCTCCTTCTGCTGCAGCACGGTCTCCCGCAGCTGCATTACGGTGGTCTTCAAGTCCTCCCCAGGCACGCTGTTCTGTAGCGTGGCCGCGCATATGTCCACATCCTTGGGCACGGACGTGCATATGAACTGCGTCTGTCCGACAAAGTCCTGGGATAAACTCCCCAGAAACACACAGGAGAAAAGCAAAAGTCTCCAGGAGAAGCCGCTCCTCGTCGCCCACATCCTGCCGTGGTGTGCGCCCGCTTTTTTCCCCCCTTTTTCCTTTTTTCTTTTAGTTGACGAGCCGCAGTGAGTGTGCTCCTGTTGTGGTACTCCGCCTGTGCGAGCGCAGCCGCTTTTATACGAGACGTGCCCGGTCGGTTCTGCGCAGAGCAGCTTCACTGCATCACAACCCGGAGGGGCGGCGGGAAGCGCGCTGCCCCGTTTAGAAAGAGAGAAAGGGAAGAAAATAAGAGTGGCTTTGGATTCGAGGGATGAAACCCATTTTCTTTCCATGGTGCCACATGTTAAATCTTTGATCACTTAGACTGTTTGTCATTTCTTGGCTCTGTATTATTCATCTGGAAAAAAGCAAAACAAAACATGGATTTGTTGGAAGGGAGGAAGGCAGGGGCTTGTGTGTGGCGCTTGGCCAAAAGGAGCCAGATGTGTGTGTGTGGGGGTGGGGGGGGGGGGGGGGGGGGGGGGGTATATTTTGTTCTGCGTGCTCTGGGAACTGTAGGTGGATGAATCCAACACACAGCAGAAGTTTGCGTTCAGAAATCTCAGCAGCACCAAGGACAGCTCCAGCCACCAAGAGCGGATTTTCTCTTTCTTGCCCCTCCCAGTTCTCACTGTTTGTCCTCTTTGTTTCCTTCTTTGTCAGATCATAAAAGATAAACTGCATTAACATAGAGTACTTAGCAAAAATATGCGTACTCCCTGAACTCTTCAAAGTATAGTCCATAGTCGTGTAGTGGAAGCAAAAGTGTGAGGCTTTCATTGATTTGCTTAGAAAAAAATCCAACACGTGTTCCGCCCCCTTACTCTGATACATCTTAATGAAATCCAGTTCTACTTGTTGCCTTTGAAAAGTCACTTATAAAACTATTGCTTTTATACTTGTTGCAATCGAAGCAGAGTTGATGCACATTCGATCATAAAATGTGAATTATTGCAAAGATTGTATTTTTTTATAAATCCAAACAGGCCTATTCATGGATTCAAAACCCCAAAACAAACACACACACACACAAACACCCACGCCCCCCCCCCCCCCCCCCCCCCCCACACACACACACACACACGAATGAAGCCAGAATTCCTCTGACGCAAGGTCGACTAGTTCTCTCTAACACTCTAATATTTTAATATGTAATGAAAGCATGCCAGCTCTCAGATTAAAACTGGCTCAGAAGATAAAGTACGTGCATGTGGGGGGAAAAAATAGGTCTGCATGTGACTGTTTAATAGTAGGTTAAAAAGTTCTCTGGATAATTGCTCCCATCTACAGCAGGTCAGTGAAGTCGAATGCTTTGGAACGCCTAAATGTGGAAGTGAATGATTAAATGGTTCTCCGGAGGGATTATCTCACATGAAAGCTTTGAAATGTACCAAAATGATTATTTTATGGCAAAAATACCTTCTATCTGCTATACTGTGCTGGTTTCTAACCTGTCTCACTTTTCTTTATTTTCAAACCTGTTTTTCTCTTAACATTGATGACATTTTGATCAATGTTTTGTTTTTGTTTCTTCAGACTTTCTGAAGGTCGTTATGATTGCCAGTCATTGTACCCTATCTGTGTGTGTTTTAAAAAGCAAAGGAAATTGACTATTGGGAGTAAAAGAGTGAGAAGCTGTGTCTACAGCAGATCAATGAGACACAGAGAGAGACCAGATGCCTAATCACTCAGTTTATCATCAATTGTAGGCCAAGTTTTACCCAACAGTTGTTTTCTTGGGGGGGATAAACTTGTTGATACATGAGGTTCCTTGAAAAACTATTTATGACCTTTTCAGCTTTTCATATTTTGTCATTACAATCACAAACTTCCATTTGTTTTTTTTTTTAATGTTGTTTTTTAGCATTTGGATTAACAATAGGAAAGAAAAGGACAGTGCACGTTTTACTGCAATTACAGGCTGACATGTTTTCACTAGTCTTTACCAGCATTTTTATCAAATTGGTATCTGTCCTATGAGTAAAACTGCTCTGATATTAATAATCAATGTTTATTCACGTATTGTTCCTGTTTGAACCACCTCCTCATTTCCAAGTCTTTTTCAAGTCTTGGAGTTTTTAGCTCCATCCATCTTCCTGTTGAACCTGACGAACCTCCCTCTTCTGGCCTGAGAAAAACACTTCCACAGAATAATGCTCCGACCACCAAATGTCATGCTTAGGGTGTTATGTTAGTTTTCTGCAGCACAAAAGCTTTGCATATGAGCCTATAAGTTGTGTTTCGGTTCTCCATGACGCTTTTGTTCAAATGCTTCCCGTGTTCACTATTTACATGGTTTCAGGCAGAATGTGAACAGGACTTTTAATGGATTTTGTCGTCCCAAATATATGGACGCCTAATAGTTGTCCAGTCAGCAGATTCTCCAACCTCCAGTGTGGATCTCTGCAGCTCCCCCACAGTCACCATGAATTATTAGGCTGCTTTCTTATTGATGCTCTCCTTGCCTTGGCCAGCCTGACTTTCCTGTCTTGGCAGGCTTGATCTTGGAAATTTCAAATAATATTTTATAAATACAATTTTACTACATAAACCGCTGTAGCCTTCTCAACAACTTTCTCCCCGACCCGTCTGCTGTGTTTGCTGGTTTTTGTTTGTTCACCGCTGTTCTCTAACAAACATCCGAGGTTTTTGTTTACACAGAGGATACAATCCAACTCCAGTCACAGTCATGACTAATTGTTCTCTGAAAGGAACGTATTGCAATGGAGTTTATTTTGGGATATTACTATTTTTCATTTTTTAGACTTTCATATATAAAAAAGCAAATGTGTGTTTTTTACCCATGTCATTATGTGCTACTTTGTGTTTATCCATCACATAAAATCCCAATAAAACACACTGAAGTTGAAGACTGCAATTAGCTAAAAGGGATACAAATAGCTTGTGTTTTTCTTTCCTCTCAAACAAATTCCTGCTTGTATTTTGTTTTTAGACTCAACTGAAGCAATGGGAAACATTTGAGTCTTTATGACAGAGTGCTAACAAAGCGCTAAAAATATTTTTTCATCATTTTTACTACTGTCGGAAATGAAATCTTTCTTTTCCAATATGTTTGTGTAAAGACATCGAAGGTTGTTTTTTTTTTATTACATCTGAGTCGTTTATCTTTATCAAGCACAAAATAATCAATTACCGTGGGAATAAAGAGTAGAACCAGTTAAAGTGCAAAGAAAAGTTGACCTCTGGAAAAGCTCAAAGATCTGTTTATCAAGACCAAAAGAGACGATACAAGAACATCTGATTGCTTGGAAACAAAAGGTTAAAAGGTCATGGATGACTCCTATCAATAAAACAGTATTCATGTTGTTGGTATTGCATAACAATTTTGATAGCACAGGAATGAATCAATGTTATGTGTTTAACATAACTTGTATAAGGAAAGTGTTTTAATGTGTGACATGACTTGCTGTCAGAACTTCTGTATTTGTTGCTTTACTGCCCCCTGAACATTTTGTATTCCTCTGGATAACAGTCGATTTGAGTCCTGCAACAAAGTCCAAGGGAAATGAAATGGGACAGAGGGAGAGCTTTGGCGGGTTTCCTCTCGGTTCTTTATCCAGAGTAGATGAAAAGTCAATGATATTATTAAAAACAGATCAAAAAGCTTTTCAGAAGCACAGACAACAGCTTTTTGAGACAGACATGAAAGTGATAAAAAATAGACGTTTGGGTGATGTAACAGTGCAAAATTTGCAGGAAGGCTGCTTATATAGGAGGTTTTGCTAAAAAAAAAAAAAAATGGACCGATACAAAAGGAAAACATTGGTCAAAGATCGAGAACGGCTCGGTTCAGCTCACTTAGATCTGACTTCAGTAAAACCTTTTCGTTTGTCTTTTTGTTTGGTCACAAAAACAAACAAAAAGCAGCTCATGATCTGAGCTGGAGCAGAATAACTCAGTTGGATGTTTCGCATTTTCTCAACTCTGAACCATATTGCTGGTGTCATAAATCAAATCAGCAGTTTGGTTTTTTTTGTAAACCCCCAAAAAGCAAAAAGAAAATTTTCTTAAAAAAGATGATATATGCATATATAATGAAAGTATCAAGCAGAAAATATAACATGATATGAACAATATTTTTGTTATGCAAATTGACTTTATTAACTCTTTGGCCTGCATTCAAAATGCTATGTGTGGTGAAAGACTAACACACGGTATAAACACAGTATGTATTTATATAGTGCTATTGTTTTATATAAGCTAAACAAATATCCTTCCATGCTCTGCCACCTCTACACCTTATTGAAAATCATTTTTGGGTCCTAAATCCAGAGTAGGATTTCCATTTTTTAAAATATTTTTTTTAACTTTCACAGAAGTAAAACTGATGCATCAATTGCGTTTCTGTAAATTCAATTTCACTTCATTTTCCTGCGCAGTCTGCATAATCAGTCACAATAGTCCGGTTCCAGTCCACCCTGAAACAAAAGAGAAATGCACTCAGTCTGTCAATATAACATAATTATTCAGAGCCGCCCACACAAATAAATCTCGGAGCCATATGCCTGAGGTCTAAAACACAATCGTTGCTGCTGCAGAAACAAGTTGTACCTCAGCGCGGTCACCTACTCCTCCCAGACGCACTGGGCTCCCATGTCTTCATAACGGTGAGTTCAGCCCACAAGCAAATCGCGTTGTGCCGCAATTTTAAAAATTAAAAAAGAAACTGTGACAACTGTTGAACTTCTAAAGCATTTAGCTGCTCTGCTCATGAAATAATAATAAGCTTGGATGAAATGATGATTTCTTCTGCAGCACAACAATCAATGTCGATGAAGCTGATCTTATAAAACAACAAAAGCAGCAGTTTGTAGCTGCTGTTCTAATCATACCCTCGCTATTGCTTCGGTTTGGTCAAAACTTGGCCGCTCTCCGTCTGTTGTGTTGAGCACTATTCTCTCAATAATGCATTCATACACAGAGGAAATGCACTGGCCAGCACCAGAGATCAATAGCTGTAATTTCACATGCTGGCACTGCGCCCCCACTGGATTTCTCTCCCTGATTTATTTTTCCCTTACTGCTCCAGAACAGATCATTTTAAGATGGACAAATTTTCTATAAGACTCTGTGTCTGTTCAAAAAGACAAGAGCAGACACACGTTTTTAATGCAACTCTATGAGCCTCCCCGTTCTTTTCCAGATACAAAGTATTTGAGGTACAACATATGGTATATCATAGCACTTTATTTCAATAATGTTTAACATAATTAACAAAACACTGATTGATCATAGGTGGAAAAAAAAGTACAGCTTAGCTCATGTAATTCATACTCCAAGCAGATTAAAATATAACAAAATAATTTCAACTAATAATATTAATTCTGAATCTATTCAGTTTACTTAGCACAAGTTCACAACACATCATCTCAAGGCACTTCACTGATATAAAATGATATAGGTATTTACTAAGATCGGGTTTTCTTTAAATTAAAAATCCTTTCTATCTATTATTAGCCTTATTAGTGGTATAGTAGTATAATTATTCTCTTTTTTTGATTGAACAAGCTTGTTAACTTGCCTGTTTTGCACTGCAATGTAATAGTAGCAGAAAAAAAAAATAGAATGACACTCTTTGGTTAAATTGCATGTTTTTCTATGTACTGTAGTGAAAAAAACAACAAACACAAATGACCATAGTCTCACTGGACGTAATAAAGTATCACAGCTGCAGCAGAATTGGAACCTGAAAATGATCCAAAACATATCAGTAAATCCATTAAAGGACTGGTTCAAACTATGTCCTTTCCTCAGGCAAAGTCCAGATCTTAATCTCATTGAGAGGCTATGGGACGACTTGAACCAGACTTTATCTGCAGGAAGTGGTAACAAAAAAACAAACAACAAAAACAGTAGACCTCAATATCTGTACTTTTCCTAAAAGTAAAATATATTTTTAAATGAATGTTACATTTTTTAATTAATACATTATTCTACTCATGAATGATTTTTTTTCTCTTTCTTTTAATCTCAAGCACCTTTTCTGATTAATGAAAAAAAAAAAAAACAGTTTTCTTGTTGCACTTTATTATGTAACACATAATAAACTGCAGGGGCACTGTAGTTCTACTGAAAATATATGGTGGTATTCAAATCATCAAATCATCATTCAACACATAAAAATAGTGTTCGTTTAAACCTCTACAATCTGTTTGATTTTTATAACATATTATTGTTCTTCCTTACTGTCTTCATGTGTTTTACAGGAGAAAAGCAAAGGAAGCAAGAGTTCAGTCAGAGTTTGTTACATAAACTTTTTTAAAACTGGGAAAAATGGATGCTATGAGGAGTGAACCTTAGAATTTTGCAATAAATGCAACACTTTAGGTCATAAACAATATAAAAAGAGGCTTAAACAGATACAGAAACACTGTTCAAATGGAATAAAAGCAGCATGTGAACTATCTCAGTATGCAGATGTTCAGTGCGCTGCAAATCTGAAGAAGCTACTGGCTACTCCAAATAATGCCATGTTTTACCAGGCCAGCAGCGTATACTATTTGAATAATTAAGTTATTTATAAATTACGAGCAAAACCTAATTAGCTGGTATTTCGTGTCTTGGGCCACAGCCACCCTCTCCAAAACAAAGCAGGGGAAAAGATTGCCAGTTTCAGGGTCACTGGAACTCAAGTATGCAGTGGCTGCAAGAGACGAGGGAAATGTCTGGCAGTGTGTCGTAAAAAAATAAAAACTGCCCAGAGAGGCTCATTAAGGCAAAACATTTTACTTACAATTCCTCACTGTTTTTTTTTTGTTGTTGTTTATGTTTTTCCCTCGCGGTCCACTAATGGACTTTCTAATATTGTTTTTTGGTATCTTATTTTTTATTAAAATTTGTGCGTTTTTTTCCTTTGCTGCGCGAAAAATCTGAAATTGATAAGATGCATCAGTTGACCGGAATTTCTTCGTAGGGAGTTCTAACTTGAATGGCGCTCTGGACGAACCCTTCTCCCCTTTGCCCCAATAACAATCATGTCCAACACAAATAAACATGAGGGGGGAAAAAATGCCTTTTTCTTCACAAACAGCATAAAGGTTTTGTAAATGTCAAGATTATACTTGAAGTTTAGAAAAATCCGGTTTAGATTTGATCAGTCGAAGAACTTTAGAGTCAAAGATGATGCATTTCTCATAAATATGATCACGTATTGTGGGGGGGGGGGGGTTCGCCTATAAATAACCACAGCCAACAAAACCAGACCAGAGTGAAGAAATATGAAATTCGACTGCAGGATTCTGCTTTGTGTTTATTTCTGTAAATATCGCAAGAGGCACAGGATTGAAGTCGATACGCTGACAGCAGTACAAATATGGCAGGGAAGCTAAACTATTAAAAGATTCCAGCACAGATTTGAAGGAAGGAAGGTCTTCCCTGGTCTTCTAGTCTTCCCTGGTCCTCCTTACAAACTTTCAGTGTCCCTTATTACTGCTTAATTTCCCCAACTCAATGCAGTGTTTTCACATATAAATAAGTCATTGTACTGCCTCTGTACAGATAAGAGGCAGGAATCTGAATAAAACATGACAAGAAAATATATAAATAAGAAAATACATTTGCACATACTCAAAGACCCAGACTGCTAAACTGACCATCTATCTAATACCATATCAAATATCTAACATGACTTTGATAGATTTTACAGAAAAGTCTGAGTAGTAACTTTAAAAACACATCTCGTACTGAAATGCTATTTCTGTTTCTTGCAGCGCTTACACTGCACACAACACAACAGCATTAGTAGTGTGTCAGAACAAAGATTTGGTGTCCACTACCCATTGACTGGAAATGCAAAAACGCAACAGAAACTCGTCAGGGCCAAATGTCACTGCTGAAGTTTACTAAATATATGCGCATAAATGCTGCATTCTTTTTGTTCTTGTGGTGTAAATAATTTTCCTACAAAATCTCTCAATGTCTGAACTAATCCACTGTGAAATCCTGCATATCCATAGAATACTTTGATAAATGTGCAGAACAGAAATCAAGCATTTTTTTTATTCCTCTCTTACCGCCGCTCACTGTTTGACGTTTTTTAACACTCTTACTGCTGATTTCAATTTTTTTGTCTCTTACTGTGTGTGATCTATAGTGGACTGTACTTTTGCACCTCAACCTCTTTGAGAATTTTCTAATAAATTGATCATTTTTGTGTCATGTTAACAAACCCCTCCATCATGCAGTTGGGTGCAGAAATGTGCACAACTTTTAATTCAAGCTCCAAATAAAATCTTTTACATCTTCTAACATTGTAGTCGCAAACTTGAACGTACTTTCTTTGGATTCCGTGTCACAGGACAACATATAATGGAAGTGAAGAAGTGGAAGGGAAAGGCTAAATCTCTCCCATTTAAAAAGAAAAAAAAAGAAAATCCCGTAAGAATTTGAATTCGGTCTCCTTTATTCTAATAATATTGTGCTGCCTTTTGTAAATTAAGCTGGACCAGCAAGGTTGAAAACCGCACTAGTACGCCCCCTGGTGGATATTTTGCTATGTTGTTTTGGTGACGCTAAAAGAGAAAATAGATCCGAGATGGAGGAAAGGAACGCAACACCGAACGGTTCATGGAGTTAAGCTCATTATTATCTCTATACATTGTGTTTCAGACAAGATTTGTTCGTAAGTATTGGTTAATTGTGAAAACAATAATTGTCTCTTTGTTTTATGTAACTGTGGTGTAAATAATTGTACGTTGGAGCCATTTAGGAAAATGTTTTTTATTATTATTTTATTTTAGCTCGCAGCAAGAATGGCTAATTCGCAATGTTCGTTGGCTAGTACTCAGTCTTGTATGTTTCAGTTTACGATGGCCAAAGTGATGGCAGTGGTCAGGGGCCACTCTTCAATAAACAGGTAAAAAAGAAAGAAGTTTGGTTATTGGAGCGTCGCTGTCTGGCTGTCTAGCTGCTGAAAACTCAAAATCTCAGGGCGAGGACAGAACAAATAGAATGATTTGGGTCAAAATGTATTCTTGCATTAGATGAGACTTAAATCAAAACTGAAAATATGTGGCGAGTCTTGAAAATCGCTGTTCCCTCCATCCAGTCAGATTGAGCTTAAGCCGTTTTGCAAAGAAAAATGAGCATCATTTTCTGTAAATAAATGTGAAAAACCAACGGATACATCATCCCAAGACGGACACAATTGCACCAAAAGACATTCCCATGACAGGCTTTTTAGATTTAGTTGTATTTAGCAATGTGACACTACTTTGTTGTGCTCGATCACAACAGAAACACACTGAAGTTAGTGGCTGGGATGGGAAAAGCATGGAGACATGAGGCCACTTGCTTCACTCTGCCCAGTGATCATTCTTTGTCCTATCATCGCCACTGCTGCTCTGTGTGCCGTTCCGGTGAATTCATGAGGCGCCGTTCTCTTTCGGTACCTGAAGGAACGCTACATTATGAATTAGGCATCAGACATTCTCAGGCTCACATCACAAATCGCCCTGTGGATTGGATTTCAATCTCAGCTCTTGATTCCTGCAGCATTGTTGAAGGCTGACTCCCGGACTCTTCATTACTTTAAATCAAACCGTTCTTGTTGCTGTCCTCCGGAAAAGCTGCACCCAGACATACATCAGGCAAGAAATTTGCAATGATTTGCCACATGAGGCTTTCCAAGTCATTATAGTGAGCTACTGTTAAAAAGAAAGAGAATCCAAACAGTTTGGCAGAGATTTGCTGAGGTGTAACTATAAATGCCACACACATACACGAGCAAAAATTACAGTACGTCCAGATACATTGCTCGGTTTGCACTATATTTAGTTGATTTTGGTGTAATGTTACATGGAGACAGTTACTATATGCTCCTGGCATGTGTTCGTGACGCAGCGTAGCTAGTCATGCATGAGCAGCGTGTAGGTGGGGGGGCTTGCGCACCGCTCAGCTGTCAAAGAAGCTGTGGAGGCATGAAGCGCTGTCAAAAGATGCTGTCTAATGAAGAGACAGATTCTTGCTGTGCAACACAAAGGGAAAGTGAGTGACTTGCTCAAGGCCTCTGTCTGGCTTTTTTTTTGTGTGTGCAGAAAAGACTGAAAACATCACGCTGGAGCACCCAGAGTAGGAAAGGAAAAGAATAAAAAATAAAAGTTGAGGGCTGGTGGAAAAAAAGTTGAGCCTTAAAGCTGCAAACTTGTTGAGATTCAACCCCACCTACACTTCATTCGCTTTATCAACATGGAGTTAAACAGAGCACTTTCAGATGCAGTGAAATGCTCCTGCCGAGGCCCATACTTTAAGGCTTTCTTTTGAGGACCCAGATGTTTGTTAGTTGTAGTGTGACACATCCCTAAACAGCAGAGAATGTCAAAAGTGTACCCACACACTCACTCCGGTTAAAATGGCAGCCGGTGCAATGATGCAGTAGCCAGGTTGTAATACAGTAAATGTGCACGAGCTGAGGACAATAATTTAGAGAAGGACATTTTGATACAATAACAGCATTCATTCCAGCTGGGTTCAGAATTAATTTGGATTTTTTTTTTTAAACGTGGATGAAATAACAATTAGTTTTGTTGTCCTGACCCCAAAGGATGAAGAGAGACCTCAGAAATGTATTCAAATCAAAAAACAAATCAGATTTTCTAGAGAACAAATTAAAAAAAAAAAAAAACGGCAGCCAGAGTGACTGGATATACTGTATATACACACACATTTCCTAATGCATGTGTGTGATAACAGGTCTCGACTTTAGCAATCAGATTCTTTATTTAGTCACTTTTGACACAAGCAGGTAAGCCACCTTGAAATATTTAAAGCCGTGCATGTAAAAATGTATAAATAGTTGGGGAATAAAAACAAGAGCTAAAGTATTACAGTCTAAATAGGTCAAATATGAAACGATTCTTGTTTTGGTGCCTCTATGTGATGCTAATCGGCGACCTGTGATAAAACACCGCCGGTCCCAAAATGTTGCATAAATTAGCACTTCACAGTTTCTCGCACATATCTGCGCTGGAACCATCAAGCTTGCACTTACAGAAGATGTGTGTTCACACAGGAGAACTGCCCTCTGCACATTCGGCGAGGAGCAGACTCGGCGCCTCCTCTGTGATTTCTCTGCTGGAGAAAAGCCAGTCTCCAATCTGTAAGGAATACTAAAAGTGTTACAGAAGGTGCTGGCAAATATTTCTGTACACCAGCTCGGCCTCTGTGGGGAGTTGAGTCCAGACCACTGCAGAAATCCCCTCCTTTTTTAACTTTCTCCTTTAATGCTTCCAGGGTTTACTCAGTCTCTCTGGCCAGATTCAAATGTGATTTTGTACTATTTTCCCCAGATAATTCACCTTTTTCTGCCCATTATGTCTTTTTAATGCAATGGCCTCTCACCAGAGGCAACTGCTACCACTACACACACACCCACACACACCCCATCACACTGTGCAGGGCTTCTCCGCCCCAGAGGGAACCAGAAAGCCCCCACTTGCACAACATCAATAATACAACCGCAACACCCCTCACCACCATTTGCTTCTAAAATAAGACCTCCATTACTGATTAATTTTTCATGTGCTTCTTCAACCTCTCCAATTGGACTTCTTCTGTGTTCTTTGCCTCTAAATAGATGAGGATAAAAGATAACGACAAATACGTTCACACTCCAACTAACTTTAGATCAGTCAAATAACAGGGCTTTGAAAACACGCAAAAGGAGTTTGTCTTCGGTTCAATTATTTGAGGAGTTCTCTTGAGCCTAAAGTGAGATCTGTAAATATTATAAAGGTTGCCGGTCGAACAAAAGACAAACACGACAGCTTATCTTTAGCACAAAGGGAGTGGTTTCTTTTGAGAAAGAAGCTTTCTGAAGAAGACACCACCCTGTACTGTCACCTGAGGAGATAACTTGTCAAAATAATTAATGTTACTAAATGAAGCGATGCAAATTTTATGCCTCAGATTCCCAAAGGAAAGAACAAGCCCTTTAGTTTGTGTTGCAGAATGTTCTGTTTTCATGTTGAGTCCTGAAAGTGATAATATTGAATCAGATCAAGTGAAGATTGATCTTCCTCCACGTCAGTGCTCTTTTTGATTAGTTTGGTTTCCACTCATAGTCCAAAACTTGCATAGACGTTTAGTTGGCCTTATTAGATTACGTCTGGGTCTGAATATTTGCTTGTGGAGTTGTTTGTCCTGTGTGTCCATGTGTTGTCCTGTTATGGATGACAGAACTGTCCTCAATGGATGGATGGAGTGATCTCAAGTTGGAGCTGGGCTCAAAATGTTTAGGGGTTGAACTATGACCATAAATTATTTTCAACTTATTTATTAACCCAGCTGACCTGAATTTAGAAGTAGGTCTTGCAGAAAATAAACTGTGTACACACGCCAATGCAAATTATCCAAATGGTTTAAGTTCAACAAACACAAGTTTGTCAGGATATGTGGAGTCTGCAGCTACAGTCTTGGAGGGTGGGTGTCCATCAAACTGAATGACTTCCTTGGCATTGGCAGGTTTTACAAACTCCTGGTCATAAAGCATTCATTTGATTGATTCATTTGGTGTGTTGGAGCAGGAATGGACTCAAAAGTTTGCAAGCCACTCTGACCCTTGAGGACCAGAGCTGCAAAGCCCTGCTTTTCAGTATTTGGAAAAAAAAAAAAAAAAAGGAAATAGCCTAAAAGATAAGGTGACTGTTTTACATTACAAAGACAGACAAATTTTGTCATAATTAATAACACAGTTCCTGAATCTAAGTTAATGAGCTTAGATTGTACTGTATAAATCTTTCATTCCAAGTAAATTACATATTTATATGCTACCGTTCCCATCCTTTTGATGTGTCATAAGTTCAAACCACTTCAATGTCATTTTGACTGCGTTCTTTGACACAGACCTTTCAAAAATTGCTCAACTTTAACATATGCCAACAAGCTTAGATATATATATATATATATTTGATTTAATGTTAAAGAAAGAGAATGTAGATAACGAATGACACCACAACAAGTAGGATTTTCTGCAGTAAAACAGAGGGCATTACTGAACTAATATTAAACTTGCTAATTATATTTTTGCGCATCTCCATTCTTTTTAAGTCATAATGTTATAAAATTTGCAGGTTTAATGTGATCAAACGACTCTAGTTTTAGAAAATAAAAATGTTCCTATGATGTGTAGTCGACAGTCATAATGTCATAATGGGATATATTTGTGTGTATAATTTTGAGAAAACAGAATGTAATAAAATTTGGAATAAGGTTGTAACAGAGTAAAATTAGGAAACGTGAATGCTTTCCAGATGAGCTGTAACTTTGATGTCTGTTTTTTGTCTGTACCGTCATGTTCACTTTTGTAAAATCTGAGTTCAGCTATCCACCGTGTTCATTACTCATCTCCTTCCAGCCGCCTGCTCTGCTACACCAACTCCAAATACTACCAACCACCAGTGATTTAATTTGTGTTGTTTGAGCCTCATAAATCATCTGAGATTATGGTTTTAACTTGTTCACAAACAGTCGCAGCGTAATGAGATGTGCAAATTGGTTTCGGCAGCTTGGATTTCAACAGCATCTTTATTGCTAATATTGTTGTCTCAGCACGAGGTGTGACTGAGCATCTTAGGGTGATGATGATGGACTTTATTTTACAGCAGAATATCGTCTGGGCATGTTTAACAATGAGCTGGTTTTCAGAATCGTGAATCAGGCAGGAAAACCTAACAACATTTCAGTGCAGTTCATCAGCTTCTTTTGTGGGAAATACTTTTGTTTTTATGCTCTGTACTGTTTGATGAAAACAAATATTTAAAATCCAATCATGACAAGGGGCTGAGACTATAAATACTATTGAGTTGCAGGAACTGACTTGTGGTGTCAGAAGGGATTGATTGTAACCTTTTACCTACATTAAAATCAATCACTGCATAAAACTCTTTTCTAAACGACTAAACTCCTCTTTAGTTTCCCCTCAGACATATCTCACTCTGTAAAAGTTTCAGCACATTTCAGTTTGGAAATCTAAATCTTTTGGGGGGGGGATTTCTATTAAACAGTTTAGCACTCTATAAGATTCAGAATGAAATTCTCTGACGAACCTTTGCAGAGTAGTTGAGCGAGGATTAATGGATGGATCCTCTTACAGATGACGGCGAGTCATGCCGCATTCGGTGTCGCATGAGAGCCGGGGAAGTGGAAGCCTTCTCGTCTGAAACTCTTTGTTTCAGCAGTCAGATCTGATCAGTGAGCGCAGAACGCTCCAAGCTGCGGAGCAACAGAAAGTAGGCTGAACAAGCTGGATTAGATGCAGTTCACTCACTTCAGTGAGTAGAAATTTGTGTCTTAGGTTGTTTATGCACTGTAAGAGGAAAGCAAAAACACGGTGCAAGAAAGTAAACCAAGTCAGCTGAAGTAAAAAAAAGAAAAACAGAACATTTTTATTGATGAGAAACTATTTCCTTTTCTTTCTCATTCTTGTTCTGTGCCTGACCTGTAGTTATAAAATTTACATAAATAGTGGTCAGTATTTCTATTACTGGCAAGCACATCGAAATTAGTCCAAGAGTACGATGAACTCTTTATTGTGATCAGGAGATTACAATAAAACAGACACCAGCGTCTAAAGGGCTGCAGGACTTGTTTACCTCGGTTAAGGTCAGTGTTTATAATTCAACAGTGAGAAAGAGAGAACATTATTCGAAATGACAAAACAAATGTGAAAGTTATTCGAATTCATGCACGTCTTTACATTTTGGGTAAAATTAACTCAAAACTTTAGGAGACCCTCCAGTGTTGCTGCATCAAAAACAATCCTGCAATTACGAGTCTGTCAAAGTTCTTTAGCCGTAATGAGAAAAACAAATAGCCAGTTTTTTCTGCTTATGGCAACACAACTACATTTTCAAGTAAGGACAAGGTGGGTTTGGCTAACTTTCATCTTAATACATTTTGAAAACTACATTTTGTATTTACTCAACTCATTCTTTTGTTGCCTTCCAAAATTGTTTGATCATAAATATTTGTATCATATTTGATCATGTGTATATTTTCTTGTCTGCAAACAAGAGTTTGCAGACATGCATTTTTAAACATAAAAACTAAAAAGTATGTTAAAAAAACCATTTTTTGGAGGGCAATTGAACAAAATGTATTTTTGGGAACTGAAATGTTTTACAGTCGAGTGTTTGGTTGTTTAATTGTTTGGTTCACAAATGAGCAAAATAACCCAAGGCTTGTAAAACTGACAGAAAAAAAGGACAAAAATTACAATAGAGAGCCATGTTAAGCAATGTTTTGACAAAAGTAAAATGAACCAAACTGAAGAGAGAATGAACAGAGTGCATCAGGGGAGGCTCCCTTAGCAGCCTGAGTCTATAAAGAAATTTACTCTGTATTTTGAAACTAATCAAAACCTTTGAATGTTGACGACTGCCACTAATCGTAGCTGAAGACGCCAAGATTTGATTGTCAAAATGATACAAATATCTGTTCTGCTCAATACAACAAAAGAGCGTACTCCACATACCTGTGGAATGTGCTCACAGGTGAACATACTCCACAAAGCAATTACGTTTCACTGAAATCAATTTTTAGAAAAAGGAAAAACTTCTTTTTTTGTTTTTACAAAAAGACAATCCCTTTCCCTCCTGGGCAATCTTAGTCATTTACCAAGACATTTTTTTTTTTCTCATTTTCATTCATCTTGGGTCAGGCACTCTTCAGGTTTCTGCTTGTAAATCTTTCTTCTGTTTTCTACATTAAGCGTGATTTGTTGCAGCCGTGGGATCATGTAAACACAGGGCGGCGGCGGGGTGGGAGGTTGGATTTTATTAGTAATCAGCCCTCTTAGCTGTGTTTTAGGCTTGTAAAATGTGCTCAACAAGAACATGAATTACATCAGGAGTTCAGAGGCGCTCAGGCATGACTGTTTGTGGAGTTTCATCACTGTGTGTTCCTGGATATTTGTGCCCAGGCGAACACTAAAAGCTGCGTTTTTTTTTCCCAGTAGACTTTCCAAGGCCTTGCCATATGCTGCGGCGGTGCATCCTCACGAACGGCCTGCGGCTGCTCTTCATGCACATAAACACCATGCCTCTATATTTACTCTTTAAAAGCCAAGCTCATTGAGAATTCAGTGTACTTTTGGACCCAGCCTTGCAAAAAAAAAAAAAAAAAAAGTGAAAGGAAAAAACATCTTTTAGAAAAGATAGTCTTCACTTGTCAGTGTTTTTGTGAAAAGATGTACTTTCCATCTGGAATATCTACATAAGCAAGAAACCTTGATACTATTTTGCTCAGGAGAGTAATTATTCTCGCTGCAGACCCAGTACCTTGCAAAAGCATGCAAGTATGTAATTATGTTCTTGGGATTTTATGCAATAAACCAACACAAATAACTGCATTGTTGTGAAGTGGAAATACAGAACCAAGCTGGAAGGTGAACCTCTGCTGTTGTCTGAAGTCGTTTGCGACCACCAGCAGGTTTCCATCCAGGACTTTATTGTATTTACTGTATATGCTATACGCTCAACAGATGCCGCTTTGGCTTCAGTGAACCTAGCTTACTCAACATCGTACAGGAATATAGGATGTTTCCGAGGCTCTGCCTGCTTACATCCCTGAGCTGAGAAGCTGTCAATTCGAACTCGGTGTGCCTCACATATGCCAGCTCCACTCTGCCTCTCATAAGTCTCTGTGCATCGATCAAAGCTAACCCTCTGCCTGGGATTTAAGATGCAGTGCTGTGTATCTCTGCAAAGTCAAACTGACCAGCCTTCCAACTTACTGAGGAGTTACTGAGCCAAGATGAGATGGCAAAAAAAAATAAAAATACACAGTGGGAAGTTCAGACATAGTGTACATATCCCTTCATTATCAGGCACAGTCAGTCTGTGTGACTGGTACATGTAGTGTGTGATGGCAGTCAGAAAGCAAGTAGACAATTAACATAATGCTGTGCAGTGCAATTTATTAATGTATTTTTTTTTAGGAAAGCAAGATTGCCTTGCCAAACTAGTCATGCTTCTTGAATCTGCACACATTTTATCAAGTTAAAACCACAAAGTTCAATGTATTTTCTTAGGTTTTCTTATGACTGACTAAGACAATATTATTGTGAATTGGAAGAAAAGAGCTCAGTTGGCTCAAGAAGAGAAATCTGAGTGACCTCAGTGGACCTGGCTGAGCTTGCAGCTTTGATTTCAAAGAAAACCTATACAAAGTACTAACAGAGGAAGCATGAAAAGAATCATGCCACAATTTTCAGATTTTCATTTCTAAACGAAAAAAAGAAAAGAACGAAACAAAAAAGACACGACCAGATATGAAATGTGTTTCTTTTGTTGTTCTCGTGGGGGAAATATGGAAACAATCTAGGGAATTTCGCTGCAGACAATATTGATGAATAGCTAGTAAGAGGTCTGAGCTGCTCAGAGTATTGATCAGACGTGACAAAGGTTGGTTCCTGAGAATAATAATGGCATGGCTTGTTGTTTTTACTAAGTGATTCATAAAAATAAGCCTTTTATGATATTTTAATTGTGAGAAATTTAAGATTTTGAGGTGAATTAAGAGTAAAAGTTCTGGGTATTAAATCAGAAGATTGCAGGAAAGTTGCAGGGATGCAACTTGCAGGTTCTGGAGAAGTTTGAATTATGTTCAGTAACAGTAACCAAGGAGTTCCTGTAAGATGCCAGAAAGTACCTGGGAACGTTCATAGGAAGTA
Organism: Xiphophorus maculatus; assembly: GCF_002775205.1. Classification (NCBI taxonomy): domain Eukaryota; kingdom Metazoa; phylum Chordata; class Actinopteri; order Cyprinodontiformes; family Poeciliidae; genus Xiphophorus; species Xiphophorus maculatus. The sequence continues at coordinate 16,723,523 of NC_036458.1, read as the reverse complement.
CTTAATACCTTCAAAAAATGTTTCACAAAGTACGCGGCAGGGAACAAAAAGTACCTGGTGTGTTCTTGGAAAGTTCTGTTCATGTTCCGGAAAGCACCGTCCAGGTTGTGGGCTGTGTTCTGCTGTGCTGGTTTGAGTTTTAATGAGAAGTCTCAAAGTTTTAGTTGGTCTCATTTATTACCCCGAGCCCTCAGGCAAAACTTCATTCACTGAGCATCGTACTTTGTTCTACATTTCCCCCACCCTAAAGCATCAGTCAGCAAGATTTGGTGATCCCCTGGTTTTTCCTCAAATCCTTAAATGATTTTTTTCCCCTTTTACTTGTTTAATATTTATCATTAAAATTATTTGAACTGATATTAGAATTCACCAGAATGTTTCTTAATTGCCTTATCGTTACCAGCATGGGGTAAGTCTTGAAACCCCAGACAAATTTCAGGAGGGTAAGGCTATCAATGAAAGGCTGAATAATAATAAAAAAACCTGCTGTGGTTATAATCAGTGATTTCTCCAAAGGTAGAAAGAAAATATTTCTTTCAAAACAAAAAAAAAAGCCTAAACCATGTCTCTATTTCCACAGTGACTCAGGATGCATCCGTTTGTTCTGTTTAGAGGGGAATAGATGCACCGCATGGCTTTGTGCGTCTGTCTGATCTCTGCTGGTAGAAGAAGCTCTTGCTACGGGGTCATGACCCTCCCACGTAGCGGCAGAGGTGTGGTGGATGTAAACTGCAGACAGAATAGTGCGGAGCACAATGCCTGTTCTTTCATCACAGCGCCTAATGCAACCAGGTAGAAACACCTGCTACTCGGAGCTTTCATCTCGTCGGCCTGAGTGATGTGGCAGAACGTTTTTGAGTCTGTCGCATGGAGCCTATTGTGAAAATGTGTGAAGCGCAGCATATTTAAATTTAAATGTTGACGTGTTTTGGGTTTCATAAACGAGTGCAATGCTTTTGGAGAGTGAGCAGGCAGCTGAAGAGACCCAGTTTGAGTTGCTTTGTTTTGTTAAAATCCTATCAGGTCTGACACTCTGACTGTCTTTATCCCCAGTAACCCTTGACCCAAACCCACCTATCGATTCTTCTTCTGTCTCTTCTTATCTGTTTATCTGACCTACACTTGGTTTGAGTCTCTGCAGAAAATGAAAAAAAAAAGTTTCCTTCATAGTTATCTGCAATAAAACCATCATGGATACATAAAAAAAAAAAGATTCTAAATTCAATTTTGCATTCATGGGATTTTGCCTACAATGTTCAGTGAGCAAACTTCCATTAGTAATTTAATCATCAGCAGTGATGGTTGCTGTTGTTTTCCCTTTAGTTTGGTCCTTTTGCAGTTTAGCCGGTGCCTGCGAGTTAAGGAGTGAAGCAAAGCTGACACAATAGAGGATGAATGTGTCCATAAAAGTGATCCCGACCTTTTCTGTGTTTTTAAAGGTCATCCTCTGTCAGTGGAAAAAAAAAAAAAGCTCATCATAAATGTGGATTTTAGATAAATCTAACATGTTCCTATGCACCTCACGTCACGACGGCACAGAGCAAAAATGTCCTTGAAGAAAATTGTGTGTCTAATTAGAGGATAGAAGAAGAAAGGCCAAAAGTTAGAAATGGAAGCTCTTCTTGATTCTTTGTGCGTGTGTATCTGTCAGTGTTGAACTTACCATAAATTATTATGAAAATGTTCCAGCTATCCCGACATATTGCTTTTGTTTTTTTTTTTTTATCTCTTAAGGCTTTTTATCTCTTCAGATTGCTTATTTTTTGACAGCAGGCTGCATCATAATCAGTTTTCTTTGTAAGGATCAGAACAGTTTATTGCATTTTTGGGTGGAACTATGTAATACATCTGTCTGTTTCATACTCTTGACATGCTGAAGAGGGAAAGTATTGGGTGCTTTTGAAAAAATGACAAGCTGAGTAAAGCCACATGTATCAGTTTTGAATCCAGTCTTCATGGTAACCAGCTGTGGTGCTGGTAACTCGGTGGAGGTTATCTCAGCTAGTTTCATTTCTACACTGTTTTAAGCATTCACCACATTATTGGGATCATTTTCAAAGCATTGTTAATTGGATGGAAGATTGTCCTCTGAAATCCAAATGGTTCAACAAATTATATCTAGGGATGCTGCTAATGGCTGCTTATGAGAACAAAAGAAACGGTAATCTTATACTTGCAGGTTTTACATGCTAAGTGTGCACCCCTACACAGCCCCAATGGTGGTCGTGCTGTTCAAGCATTCCTATACTATTCATTCCTATACTATTCTGTGCTTTTCCAAAAGGTCAATCAATCAATCAAATTTTATTTGTATAGCACATTTCAGCAGCAAGGCATTTCAAAGTGCTCAACCAGCTGAGTTGCATCCTTAGCGATTTGTCATTTAGTCCCCTCCTCCCCCACAATAAGCTGCCCACCATCATCCATACATCATTTAACCCTGTGAGACCCAAAGCTATATTACTACTTCTCTAGTTTAAAGAAAGGAAAAATGACAATTGCTGACTTTTTCTCTGTCTCTTTTTACCCAAACGTGGAGCGTGAACATTACTCTTAAGTCTTGGGAGGCCATTGGATGGAAAATTTGCATAAACGTTTCTTCCACAGGGTCACACAATACCACAACTTGTAAAAAACCTAGGCTGTGCAAGATCTCTTTGACTCCCTGTACCAGATTAATCAAAAAAGAAAGTAAAACTGTCATGAGGTGCGGTGGTGTTGGTGGTGAGGCAGATGCAGCGGACCCAGGTATGATGAATATGATGAGTTTAATTATAAATAAATCCAACAACGAGCAGCAGGCACCAGGAAACACAGACGAAACAGAAGCTAACATTGACGTAACATTGACGAGGACCCGACGAGGAACAAGGGACACAGGTGGGGTTAAATACACGGGAGGGTAGTCACAGAACGAGACACACCTGGGAACAATCAAGGGGAGGACAGGACAACGAAGAGACTAAGGACACAGAAAACTCTAAATAAACACAGAAAAACACAGATCCTGACAGTACCCCTCCCTCAAGGGCGGCTACCAGACGCCCAAAAAAAAAAAAACCACAACAAGGGTGGGCGGAGGGGCGCCGGATGGGGGGCCAGAGTCAAGAAAAACAAAAAACTACCCACCATCGTGGGCGGAAACACAAGAAGGGCCAAGAGTCCATAAACAAACAAAAAACTACCCACAGGGTGGGCGGAGGCAAAGGAGGCGGGAACCACGGAGGTGGTCCGGTGGTCGTCCGCGGCGGCGGGAACCACGGAGGTGGTCCGGTGGTCGTCCGCGGCGCTGGAGGCGGGAACCACAGAGGCGGTCCGGCGGCCGTCCGCGGCGCTGGAGGCGGGAACCACGGAGGCGGTCCGGCGGCCGTCCGCGGCGCTGGAGGCGGGAACCACGGAGGCGGTCCGGCGGCCGTCCGCGGCGCTGGAGGCGGGAACCACGGAGACGGGAACCCCGGAGGCGGGAACCACGGAGGCGGTCCGGCGGCCGTCCGCGGCGCTGGAGGCGGGAACCACGGAGGCGGTCCGGCGGCCGTCCGCGGCGCTGGAGGTGGCGATGAGTCCCGGGGGCCGCCCACAGACGGCGACGACGAGCCCCCCGAGGCAGGGTCTCGGTCTCGGGAGGAACGCTGGGGGTCTCGGTCTCGGGAGGAACGCTGGGGGTCTCGGTCTCGGGAGGAACGCTGGGGGTCTCGGTCTCGGGAGGAACGCTGGGGGTCTCGGTCTCGGGAGGAACGCTGGGGGTCAGGGTCTCGGGAGGAACGCTGGGGGTCAGGGTCTCTGGAGGAACGCTGGAGGTCAGGGTCTCTGGAGGAACGCTGGAGGTCAGGGTCTCTGGAGGAACGCTGGAGGTCAGGGTCTCTGGAGGAACGCTGGAGGTCAGGGTCTCTGGAGGAACGCAGGGAGTCTCGGTAGGAACACAGGGAGTCTCGGTCTCAGGTGCGCCGGCTGGAACGCCGGCTGATTCGGCCTCGGGTGCGCCGGCTGGAACGCCGGCTGATTCGGCCTCGGGTGCGCCGGCTGGAACGCCGGCTGACTCGGCCTCGGGTGCGCCGGCAGGAACGCCGGCTGACTCGGCCTCGGGTGCGCCGGCAGGAACGCCGGCTGACTCGGCCTCGGGTGCGCCGGCAGGAACGCCGGCTGACTCGGCCTCGGGTGCGCCGGCAGGAACGCCGGCTGACTCGGCCTCGGGTGCGCCGGAGCGAAGCCTTGGAACCGGCCGCGTAGGCGAGCCGCAGCGAAGCCTTGGAACCGGCCGCGTAGGCGAGCCGCAGCGAAGCCTTGGAACCGGCCGCGTAGGCGAGCCGCGGCGAAGCCTTGGAACCGGCCGCGTAGGCGAGCCGCGGCGAAGCCTTGGAACCGGCCGCGGGGGCGAGCCGCGGCGAAGCCTTGGAACCGGCCGCGGGGGCGAGCCGCAGCGAAGCCTTGGAACCGGCCGCGGGGGCGAGCCGCAGCGAAGCCTTGGAACCGGCCGCGGGGGCGAGCCGCAGCGAAGCCTTGGAACCGGCCGCGGGGGCGAGCCGCAGCGAAGCCTTGGAACCGGCCGCGGGGGCGAGCCGCAGCGAAGCCTTGGAACCGGCCGCGGGGCGAGCCGCAGCGAAGCCTTGGAACCGGCCGCGGGGGCGAGCCGCAGCGAAGCCTTGGAACCGGCCGCGGGGCGAGCCGCAGCGAAGCCTTGGAACCGGCCGCGGGGGCGAGCCGCAGCGAAGCCTTGGAACCGGCCGCGGGGGCGAGCCGCAGCGAAGCCTTGGAACCGGCCGCGGGGGCGAGCCGCAGCGAAGCCTTGGAACCGGCCGCGGGGGCGAGCCGCAGCGAAGCCTTGGAACCGGCTGCGGGGGTGACAGCTCCGGAAGGCGACGAGGGGCCGGGTCCACCGGCGGCTCACGTCGCTGTCTCCGGGCTGACCGTGGAGGTGGCGGCTCCGGAAAGCGACGAGGGGCCGGGTGCACCGGCGGCTCACGTCGCTGTCTCCGATATGGCAGCGGAGGTGACGGATCCGGAAGGCGACGAGGGGCCGGGTCCACCGGCGGCTCACGTCGCTGTCTCCGGGCTGACCGTGGAGGTGGCGGCTCCGGAAAGCGACGAGGGACCGGGTCTGCCGGCGGCTCACGTCGCTGTCTCCGAGCGGGCAGCGGAGGTGGCGGCTCCGGAAAGCGACGAGGGGCCGGCTCCACCGGCGGCTCAGGTCGCTGGCTTCCCGGACGGAGGTATCGACGGGGGCCATATCCGGGGGGTGCCAACACCAGTCTTGTCCCCCGGAATAGCTCCCGCTGCAGGTCGGCGAGGGCTTCAGCCAGCTCCCTGTCCTCCCTGCCGGACCTCCGCCTCGGGCCGCTCTGCCCTTTAGGAGGTAACCTCCTGAATGCTGGGTCCATGTTAGCAGCCTCACCGATCGGTCTGGTCGGGTCCTTCTGTCATGAGGTGCGGTGGTGTTGGTGGTGAGGCAGATGCAGCGGACCCAGGTATGATGAATATGATGAGTTTAATTATAAATAAATCCAACAACGAGCAGCAGGCACCAGGAAACACAGACGAAACAGAAGCTAACATTGACGTAACATTGACGAGGACCCGACGAGGAACAAGGGACACAGGTGGGGTTAAATACACGGGAGGGTAATCACAGAACGAGACACACCTGGGAACAATCAAGGGGAGGACAGGACAACGAAGAGACTAAGGACACAGAAAACTCTAAATAAACACAGAAAAACACAGATCCTGACAAAAACGTCAGTTTCAAATGTTTTGGGTGACCATTACAATGTCCAAAGCATGTGTACATATGGCATTTTTGAGCAACATAATGAACAAAATGCTAAATAATTTAACTGTTATGTTTTCATAAAACCTTACAAAACCCCTCCAAAAATCTGAAAACATCTTATTTTCATCTCCAAAGTACTTTTACAAAACCATCTACAAGGTCGTCTACACCTTCCAGGGACTTTTTCTCCTTCACAAACAAGAAAACCCTCTGCCAAAGCAGATGAAGCAAAACATTTAAGTTATAAAATGTTTTTCTGGAGGCCTCTTCAAATATGTGTGCATCCATATAAGTACTTAGCAACCTCGTACTCTGCAGGGAAATAATGCAGAATAATTTGTAGTTACCCAGTAAAGGGAACCATGGCTGAAACTAGCAGCAGCAATGCTCCGCTTTGAAAGCCACTTGTTTGTATTTCATGTACTGTGCTGTACTTTGTCTGGTGCAGCACTCAGATTTATTCATCAATGAGTGATATATATATAAATCATCAAATAAGCATCATTAGGGTCATTTTGTGGTGGAACAAAGCCATGTAGATGTTTCATGAAAACAGAGGAACTGCAAATCTTTCCTGTAACGACCTAAAACGCCACCGTCTGCCCTAAAGCTTTAGATTGCAGACTGATGGTTTGAAACCTTGCAAAAACAAACACAGGGTTAGATATTACCAATGAATAAAACATAAATTAAGCATTTGCATCTATGGCTGCTGCTTATTATTTTGACATCAGGTCAAATGGTTTCCTGTGATTGTTTGATTACCGAGTTAGTCTCTATTGACGACTGTCCTGCACATCTTGTTCTCCTAGTCTTCTTCTTCAGTGCAGTAATGTCACAAACTGAAGTTTCTGCTTTCTTGTCATTTTGTTTTGAGTAATCGCCATGAAAACTGCAAAGCAGACGACACAACAGAGAAGAAAAACAAAACCTTTTAAATCAAAACATTATATTTGTGCAGCGTCTAAAAGCTTCAAAGAGTTTCACCACTGGCCTGGCAATGCAGCTGGCACAAGCAGCTTTGCAAGCAGATACACGCCAATACCAAGCACAGAGAGAGCTGATCCGACATGATGCCATGTGCACACTGTGCACAATTTGATACAAGCAGATCAATTAAAAATTGACTTAATGTCATCAATACACCTGTAGAGGCCCGTCGTGGAAAGCACCAAGCCTGAGTGATTCCCATGGAAGCGCAGTGATGGACAAGAAACTGCTGAGATGTTTGTCAGATTCTGTTTTTAGGCAGGCCTACACAGAGCATCCTTAAAGTTCAAGCATTTGAGCAGAGGCGTCTAATGCACAGAGCCATGTGCGTTCTCATTCACATGCGCCGTCCTTTTGTGTATTCGTGAGTTTATGTTTAAATCCAGGGAAGGAGGAAGTTTCCCCCAAGAGACGGAGGAAGGCCGAGCAAATGGAAGAAAATCGAATGCGGGTTCAAAGTGCTCATTCACCAAGATGTGACAGATTCTGTCTCCCTCTCTCTCTCATTTTCTATCACCCCCTGGGCCGTGTCCGTCCAAATTTAAAGGACCGTGTCAGATCATAATAAGGGACTCTCCTCATCAGCACAGCTGTGAGTGGGCTGCTCACTGCTGCTCCTTGGAGACGCAGCAGACAGAACGCCTCTACATCACCTTTTATGTGCGCTTCACGTACATCTGGAGGCAGAATACACAGGCACCAAACTTCCACCCCAGTGACATCATTATTTGAGAACTTCAGAGAGGCACCGGTGAATCAGCGCCACACTTGACTCGTCATTTTACTGGTGGTTTCGGCTCGGCGCTCGCGCACAAGGTGATAAATCCGATAGCGCCACTGGATCCACCCACAGCTCTAGTCATCCATACAGTACTCAGCATGTGATTGGTGTTTACCCACAGTCACGATGCAAAGCAGAGACTAAGGTGCACCGTGACTTTTGTTTTTCCTTAATTAGTTTTTTTTTTTTCCTGACTCCTTCTGGTTTTCAGCATATTTGAAAGCATCTGTTCATTGCCTTCAGTTTCTGTTTAATGTACAGAAACTGTTAATGTTCCAAGCAGATCTAGCAGTTTCTGAGTTTTATAGTTTCCAGGAATTCCTGCAAAATATGCAATGATGAGTGCTTTCTTGTTTAAAATATGCAATGAAAAATTGAGCTGCTGCTTTCCTAGGAGATGCCGATGATGCACGGCTTTCTTTCAGATCTTTTGGCGATCGATCATCGTCAGAGAGGGAGCAACACCTTTTACATCTCTTGATGCCTAAGCCGGAGGAGGAGTTGCTTTTGAAATTGCTGTGACACCTTGGGTCGGTAATGTCTCGTTCAGTTCAAAATACTCAATTTAGGCAGAAGAAATGCTCAAAATCCTTTTTTAATATAGATAAAAAAAATGATCAATTGTGGAACTCATACCCAGGATTGGCAACAAACTATAGCAAAACTACATAGTTTTGGAATACTGTACTTCACCAAAAATGTCTTTTAAACACCCCAGAACTGTTAATTTGTTCTCCAGAGGTTGCCATGTCAACAGGTCAAAAGTGAAATCACCCCTTCAGTCGGTGAAGATAAGTTGTGGTTTAAAATCTTTAACCAACAGTGTAAAAATGTATTGTGTAGTTTATGTTTTTTGGTGGGTGTTATCTATGTTCCTGTGTACGTCTGAAAAAGTCTAAAGAAAGGAAAACTTAGTAGTTCAAAATAATGAACAACTGAATTAAATTATATATGTGGTGTGAGCCTTTTGTGATGTTGTTTTTTCCAGAATTTCTCAGAATACTTAACTTCCCCAGAAGTTGGTGTTAAGCTATGAATAAATGCATGAGTATGAAACACTTTGTTTATTTCACATTGGCTACAAAATGGCTTGTTGCAAAGCAAATCAGCAAATCAGCAAACCAACCTGGAACAATTTGAAAACATTCCAAGGCTTGGCAACAAAACACAGACCTATACTGGTTATAGAAATTTTTCAGTATTTGTATTAACTTTGCACAAAAAAAAAAGGTACGTTTTAGCATTAACCGTGATTCCTATTTAAAAAAAAGTTTCATTTTACATTAAATAAGTGAAAATATTTTTAGTTACAAGGTCAGTATTTTATGGCTTTATCAAACAAATTTTGCTGATTTTAGCTCCAGTTTATGGGTATATGAATATGTATTGTAAAGAAGCACAAATACCTTATAGCAATATATATTGATGACTCCCAAAGATAAACCTTTGCATTTCAATAGGCCTTCATACAACCTTCAGTCGCAGTATATATGATGCTTTATAATACCATGCAGTCATAATGTGCTCGTTCTTGTGAGTCTTGTGTTTTGGTTTTCTGTAATATGATATGAGGGAGAGAACTGAGTTTATTGTGCAATGGTCTTTCTTTAATAGCACTTTTACCTTTACTTTATAAGCTTGTGAATATGTACGTGAATGGGTGAATGACTGATTGTAATGTGAAGTGCTTTGGGGTCCTCTGGACTTGATAAAGCGCCATACAAGTACAGGCCTTTAACCATAACTCAGAAGCTAAGAAGGCTGTCTCCGCTGTAAAAAGGGCAGATCTGAAACCAATCATTAGCATTTTAATTTGTCAAAAAGAAATTACATATATTTATTATTATTATTGTGTGTTTTTCTTAACACTTCCTTTTGCCTTGGAAAAAAAAAAACACCCAGAGAGAGGACTAGAAAGACTAACTTGTAAATGAGTTGGATGTAGCTACCAGGTGCCGTTGAAGCTGTTGGGTTTTTGAAGGAGGAATTACTAGCTTTAGGTTCAGCTATGAAATCTCCGTCCTTATTTATTCCCATTGTAAACAACAGTTAACCAAGCTCTGGTTGTGCAGTTATGCTGCAGAAAAACCTGGATGATTCATTGGACTCATTTTTAGTTTCACCACTCTCAATGTCCACACATTTATATGCTATTATTGCAAGTTAATAACATTATTTGTCTCTTAGCAACAGTTTGGGTTTTATTTCACCCGTTGCTTTCTAATTTATGTCTGTTCCTCCAGAGTTTTGTGCGTGTGTGTGATTTTGTCCTTTGCTGTCTCCATCTCTGGATAGTTGTCCTGCTACCTACACAGTCTGAATATTAGTCTTTGTGCATGATTAAGTGAGTTTATGTTATTTCAGACGTATGTTTCCCCCTATTTTTTTAACTAGAGGTTCATATAATCTTGTCTTGAACGACAGCGATTCTGTATTGTGGACGTGGATCAGCTTTCTTTCAGTGCCATTGTATTCAATAAAGTTGTCCCCTTTGTTACCAAAAATCCATATCAGATGTACAGCTTCCAAAAATGTCGAACCATTGATCATGATGGAAAGCATAAGATCCTAGAAGCAAGTGAGCTTGCTGAAGAGGTTTGCTACACCTTAGAGATGAGGTGACAGAGGTATCTCTAACTAGAGCCTCTGTTTGTCTGCATTTTAAGGAGTCAGACGAGGTGATGTATGAGGACAAGATCCTCAGGAGACACTTTTGACTGGGATCTTATTCGAGGGGAGACCCAGAACTTACTGGAGAGACTATATGTCCCCTCTGGTGTGGAAAGATCAAGCTGAAGAATGTTGTTGGGAATGGCAACCAGTTGATTTCCCTCCTGGAACTGTGGCTAGTATGACCCGATCTCAAACAAAGGCAGCACAATACATGACTAAAGAACTTGATGAACTGTTCACCATCTTCTCTAAACACCACAGCAACCAATCAGCCTATACATCACTCATGAAAAATACTCTTAGATGATTAGATCCTGCCTCAGGTGAGCCCTGACCTGAATGAGGCAGTTCGACCCTTTCTGGTTCAGACCCATAAGCTCAGATTTAGAGGATCTGACTCCCATGCTGGTTGAAAACTGCTCCAGCGCGAGCTGAAGGTCGTGGCTAAAGACAGTGAAAAGAATCACTTCACCTTGTGTCCTTGAGGTTCCCAAACAAGACAATCCCCAAGACTCCAATTCCTTTTTTTGTTCTTTTACGAAACACTGGATACTCTTAAACTTTGAGCTGATATTTTAACCACTTTTGGACAGCTGTTGTGGAATTTCCTCATGCTGCCTCTGGTCTTAATGCATATAATCACTTTGCAGTCTTCTAGCTATCAGAGAGTGAACAACATCTGCTTGTGATTTTACAGCAGTAGCAATAAATCTGAAAAATGTATGTCTGTAATTTTGCTAACTTGTATCACATCATACATTTAGACCCACTGTATGAGCTATGTTTATTTTTAAAACCTCAACTTAAAACAAGCAACCACCTCAATGGGCTTCATCAACTATAATGGCTAAAAATCTATAATTAGTGCACCAGAAACAAGTCTTGAGGCTGTTGTCTTCATTTTGTCTTTGTTTTGTTCCTGTTGCTGCCGAGGGCTTTCGTCCAAGTTGCCGTCACTTGCTGAAAGACTGCGGGGTGATGACAATGTTTTGGAAGCGCACTTTCGTGACAAGCATTAAGTTTTAATTAACCCTTGGTGGATTAGTCACAGCTTCACCAATAATAAATGAAAGCAAGTGTCTTGTGGTTTTGAGCTAGTGGCTGGATTCCTTGCGTCTGACGGGGCTCGAATGAAGGCGCGGTGACTCAGCGCGTCGTGAGGAGCAAAGTTTTATTTTGACCAACTGAGTCATGCGGGCTGAACGCAGACATCGAGGTAAAAAAAAAAACATGGCGTCGCTTGTTTACTTGCCGACGTGACGGATCTGAGATCGGAACCAGGGCAACGCCGGGGCCTTCGACGGGGCGGCTTGTTTTGGTGTACATAAGCTCTCCTCATTCAGAGGAAACTGTTCTGAGGTGCTGAGGAGGAAAATCAATCAGCCGTTGTCTGCCCGCAGCAGGCCTTCATGCTGAGGACGTGGGTGTCGCTGTGAAGTGCTCATTCCCGCCCACTAACGCATGTATCAACTTGACTCATTCTTATTACACCCGTCTCTTTTGCCGTGTCTGCAGTGTAGCCGAGAAAAAAAGAAAGAAAGAAAGAAAAAGCTTAATGCAATGCAAATGAGCTGAAATATCTTGCCTGGGATCTGCATACATTTTCACACTCCTCCCCTGCTCTTACCAGGCTTTATGTGCACATGTGTCCTGCATATCAATGATCATGCAGAAACACAACAGTTTTTTTTGTTGTTGTTTTTGTTCTGTGTTTATTTTGCTGCAGAGATGTGCTTTCTGACTGTCCATGCAGCCGTCAAGCTCACGCTGAATTATCACACAGAGACAAGATGCATGCATACACACGTCATGTATTTCTTTTCTCTTTTTTTTTATTTCCTCCTGGAGCTTTACAGCTGTCAGCCTCTCCGCCGACTGATCAATCAGTTCTCGACTGTTGAAAAATTTATTTTGTTATACTAGAATGGCTAGAGTTAGTCCACTTTGACGTATACCTATATCGGCTTCGATAGTCCAACTGGCCTGAAGGATTTTATCTAGCAGGTGCTTTTGTTCAGTAAATAGGGCCATTACCTTATCAGTACCCTGGTAATGGCCTCAACGCATCTCACAGTTGCACAATAGACTTAGACTTCGACTTCGACTTAGACTGACTTTGTTGTCATTTTCAATGCACAGGGTGTATAAAGAACGAAATTTCGTTGCATACGGCTCAGGATAATGTTTGAAGTTCCAATGTTGTGAGTAAAATAAAAGTCTGATGGCAAGTAGGAAAAAGCTGTTTCGGAACCAGGTGGGCCTGCACCGGATGCTGCAGAACCTCTTTCCAGAGGGCAGCAGGGAGAACAGTCCATGGTGGGGGTGTGAGGGGTCACTGATGATGTTTCGGCCTCAGGACACGCATCCTGCATCGATGGTTGACCTGACACTTCGCCCTTTTGCCTGAGCTGGGTGTGGAAGGTTGTTGCCGAAGCAGTTTCTCCTTGTGTGCCTTCTTCTCACTCACATGAGAGTTACCCAACTCTTTTGCAAGCTCAACCAGGAAGTCCACCCGTCTCTCCTGCACCCCAATGCATGCCTGATAAAGCACATGTGCATTCAGTGCTGCCATGTCAATCATGTTTGCCAGGTTTGCTGACCAGCTGTCACATAGTGATGGAACCTTGGTCACCCCCCGCAAGATTATGACTGAAATAAATGCCATTAGTTCTTGTGAACTAAATAGGTGAAGCAGTCACCTATTTATCCTCCACAGCACAAAAGGCTGCATGCAAATTTGCATGTGCAAAGTCTCCCAGATTTCTTTTGCTTACACTTTTTGCATGATTTTTTTGAGGTGGATCAACACAATTAATTTGGTTAGTTTATTTCTAAACTGTCATGTTATACCCTCTTAGCTTTATTTCAAAGAGAAACATTACTAATTTCTTTTAGAAAAACCTTTGCATATTTTTTGAAACAGATTCTATGTTTTGCAAACTCTATGTACATTTGGCAAAATGACCTGGATAATGCAGCACAACATCATGGATCAGCTGCAAAAGGTCACATCTCTCCAAAAACACTTCATGTATGCTTCAAAAATAAACTGAAGAGCACTACCTACAGGAGACCTGATCTCCTGCAGGTATCATAGATACCCACCCCCAACATGGACTATTCACATTCCTACCTTCTGGCCTGACGGTCAACGACCACATTTACAATTGAAGAAGGGATGCTAATTTGAGCCATCAGAGTCGTCAGGGTGGACTCCGGCCTTTTGGCCCTGCTGAGCCGATATGGGAAGGACTCGAAAACTGTATCATCCTAGTGTTAAGATCGCCTTTTTGCTCTCCTTCCTCCTCATTGTGGAGGCACTACAGGCGTGCAGAAGGAGAGAAAGAGAAGGATAGGGAAAGAAGAAAAAGAGAGGCCAGGGAAAACTAAGACGGGGGAAAAAAAGGAACAGAAGAGGTGACATTCAGCAGCGGGAGAAAAAAGTAAAGAGAAGAATTGATGGGAGAGAGGTCTGACTGTCTCGGATGGAGAGAGGGAGAGAAGGTCGATGGGATGAGGCTCCTTCGCTCGGCAAATTGCCGCTCAGCTAGTCGCTGGTATTTCCCAATAATTTGCAGCCTCGGGGGAGGGCGAGATCGTTAGTGATTGTAGTAGAGAGATATGAGAGGGGAAAGATATTGCTGTGGACTTTTCTCTGGATTTTAGTGTGAGATCCATAAAGAGGGAGCGGAAAGGAGAAGGAGCCAGGGTCAGCGTTATGAGCTGACCATGACTGAGGATGGCCGATGATCTGGCGTCTCCCGTGCAGTTAATACCTTCCGTAAATTACTCTTGGCAGGATAATTATCATCTCTCTTGGAAATCAGCTAAGAGGATTTTTTTATTAGGTGTGTGGTTTTCCTACTGGGCATGTTTCCTTGTGACCCAACCTTGTACATGCATAAGTTAATGTATGGATGGACGGACAGACAGTAGTTTCATACTTCGTTTTTGTTAGATATGTACTCATTTTATCAGGAAACTTGAAACGGCCCCCCAAAAAGTATAAAACTTTGCCATAAACCAGTAAATATGTCAGAAATGTAATTAGTTTCTACTGTCATTTGTATGGAGTTCCCTTCACTGAGCAGAAGCAAACACCTAAGCTTCATTTTCTATTTTAAAATATAAGTAAAAGCAACACATGTGGCATGCCTATTTAGAGAAATAAAGCAACCCCTTTAAATTGCAATTATGCTATTGTAATTACTTCAGTAATTACAGCAATTATTTCCTTAAAGTTCCGCTGCGCCTTCAAAGACTTGGCTCAAAGCAGCATTATTTTAGCACGAGAAGGGACATTAAATTATCTTTTGCTTTTAATGAGGTGGAAAAATTGGGACATGGTGAATGCGAAAGCCTTCCAGGCCAGGCTATAAATATGCAGCTCCGTCATTCTCATTTCGGAGCGGTGCACCTGTTGACAGCCTGTTTCTCTCTCTCACTACTGCGGGTGGAACAAATTGAAACAATGCTGTCTGCTCTCCAGGTTAGACTGCACTTCGTCCACTTTAGCTCGCTTCGAGCTAAGTGATGCTCTTAACCTTAATTTGTTCACTTCTAAATCATTTCTCCTCCCACTAAATACACTTTCATAGATTTCTGCCCAGGCATTAATAAAATAGCAAACCTACTCCTTGATCTGCTTAAGAAAAGGCGATTGTTGTGCAACTCAAGCCGTTTTCTACCGTACCACAATGCAGAACTCATTGCTGTCCAAAGAAAGTTGACATGTTTCCGTCCCACTTGTGAGCAATGTGGCGATACTGTGGCCATAGTGGGTTCTGTCCCCGCTGAGACTAAGAGATCGTGTCCAGAGAGTGACGGAGTGTCCATCTGCTCAAATTCATCCAACATGTTGACAGGCGGCTCACTCTGTGACTGGTGCACGTCTGTTTGAGGACAGATGCCTGCAGTGCTTCACAAAGAGATGAATGTCAGCTGATATGTAGGTCAACTCGAAGGGAGCGAGCATGTCAGAGCGATGTGTGAGCGATTACGTTCATGTGACAGATTATTTATCTCAGCTTGTGTTGGACCAATCTGCATTTGTGTCACCAAATGTTTATTCATCGACGCAGGTTACCTAGAGTTCGCAGTGCCTCGTACAAGCGGTCAAGACGATTTAACTTTTTGAATTTTGTGTTGTGTAACATGTATTTTAATGTTTTTTTTTATTTTTTTATTATTATTATTATTGACCAATTCAAAGTAGTGCATCGTGTTGTGAAAGATGACATTTTCAGGTGTGACATGCGTTTATATCCTGCCACACTCCAGCAGCAGTACTTTGTTAGTGCTTTGTTTCATTTAAGTTACAGCTAATTCAGTTTGGATGAAGAGGAACTGTGCCGTCAGTCCTCAAGTTCTGACCACAGACAGATTTGGACTTTGGGTCGTGTAGCACATAAATATGCTTGGATGAAAACCTTCTACTATAGATTTGGATATATGTTCAAGGTTGTCGTAGAAGGTGAACTTCCTCCTCTCCAGTCATTTGCAGCCTCTGACAAGGTTTTCTTCCAGAATTGCCTCAGTTTTAGCTCCGTTAGTCTTCCCATCAGCCTTAGCCAGTTTCACTATCCCTGGTGAAGACAAGCATCCCAACACCATGATGCTGCCACCTCCATGATGTAGTGTACCGTAAGATGTGTTAGTGCGATTTCCATGAGCTCATCAAAATACCATCAAAAAAATCTGTTGCATTATCTTTCTGGTTTGTGGAAAAGCAAAGGCCAGACCTCTTATGGCTTTCTTTCCATAACTGCTTTCTTCTTCTCATTCAGTCATAAAAAACAACATCTAAGGGCCATGTCACAAAAAAGTGTGGTAGTTGTCTACTTAAAATATGTATGCCAACAAAGTGACAATTAATATAATTTAATAGATGTTAATAAAGAATGTCAACAATTCCTGAGGTGGAAGTGTATGGCAATTACACCCCATGAGTTCCCATTACAGAACACAGTTTGTGTTTGTGTCTGGAAAACTTCGGAGGATCCTTCTGTGTGTGTACACTCAGACTTCGCTGTGGGAACACGCAAACTGTCCGTTCTCTCCACATGCTCACAGCACAGGTACAACACACACACACACACCCGTGTTCAAAAATCTCTCTGCAAACAAGGACATAAAAATGAGCCCCGAGATGTGCGAGCAGCTGAGCTGACTGCAGCGCTTCGGTGCAAATCCCTAATGTGTGCTTGCGTGTTTTGTCACCCCGAGCCTGACTCAGCCCGTCCGCCTCACTGCACCTGGATGCAACTCACAAAACTAAATCTCAACTCATTTCTTCAGTGGAAAATGTAATCAGCTCACATCATGGGGTTACTCTCTCCTGGAAAATTTGTTTTACTGTCTCATAGATATCTGCAGACCTGGAATGACGGTGGGATTTTAATAGCTGTAACTCTGCTGGAGCAGAATAAATGTACTAGTCCACAGTGTGTGTGTGTGTGTGTGTGTGTGTGTGTGTGTGTGTGTGTGGTCATGTCTGCACAGCTTGATATCTTCTTGTTTGTTGTGATGCTTGCGTTATGCTGTGTTTTCTGGCGGAGGCCTGAGCCGCTCTCGTTACAGGCGGGATGGCGTGCTACTGAGACATATGGTACCGACAGAGGAAGTGAACGCTGCCATGCCCTTGAACATAACAGAAAATCTCTTCCTTATTGCCTTCTTTCTTTATCCCCTCTTCTCATGTCATCTGTTGCCCATCTGTGACCACCTCTCACCTTTACTTTTTCTGTGCTTTCTGTTATTTGAACACATCAGACCAATGTGTTCAAATAACCAAAACGAGATATTTGAGTTCTTTTAAGATGTCATGACAGTTTCTTGCAAACAAACGGTGCTCTCCTTATAGTCTGGACTTGGTTGTAGTGTCCTGCTGCTGAGCTTCTGACTTTTGACCAATGACCACATGAGGCTTAGCCCTCATTAAGCCCATCTTCTCTGTACAAGCCGATTATTATTACTGCCATTAGTCAAGTCACAGCTGGACGTTTGACCAAACAAACACCTTTTTCCATGTTTCCTTTTTGCTCTGTGGTGAGGCACCAAAACGATGCATCTCAGAAAATGAGAGGAAAAAAAACAAACACTAAATAGTTGGGTTTTAAAAATAGGGTCAAAAACAGTATTTTCAATGCAGAAATATGACCTTATGAGCTACACAGGTAGTTGTTTAAAGCTGTAGTATGTAACTTTTTAAAAATATGTTTTTTACACATTTGTTAAAACTGTCACCATGTCATGACAAATAATATGAGATGGATAATTTGTGAAAAGATTGAAATCGTCCACCTCCTTCCAGTTATCCTGCTGCCATCTGCAGAAATTCACTGCTCAAGGTCAAAAGCAAGCAATAAGAGCCAGGACGAAGGTCAGTCCCGCTCGTTTATGCATCACTTAATATGCGAATGGCGTAGAAATAACTTACAGTTCCAGGAAAACTGTTTACCCCCGTCTTTGGTGGCCATGCTAACTAGCCTTAGCATACAAGGAAGGCTCCATTGCGGTGAACTAGCCGTAACGTAGCAGAGAGAAAGAGGGAGGGTGAGAGCAGCACGAACACAAGATTGATTGACAGCGCTAAGACTCTCCTCCAGGCTCTGATTGGTTCTTTCTGACAGAGCGGTGGACTGGACTTCATGCTGCCTGAAGTCCTGAGTCGTGATGATTTGGGTAGCTTTCGTTTGTTGCCGTTTGTCCACTGTGTTTTATTAAATACAAAGTTGTCTTAAAAAAATAAAACTCGAAAGTTGGTGCAAGGATCTAAAAACAGTTTTACAGTGGAGTTCCTTCAAATACTCACAGGCAGGTCTACATAGTATCCCTCCTTTGCTTGTGTCACGTAATAGTCAAATTAACTGAGGGAAGAACTTTGGGATTTTGTATGGCTGTAAATCAAAATGGTGAGAAAAACATGCTTCAAAAATATCCCTCTGTGTACATTGATCTTTCACCAGTGGGATGTGTCAATCTCTCTTGCTTTTTCACTCGTTCTGTTTAGTCAACAAGCCGCCACCTCACCTGTCTGCTCCATTTGCTTTCTGTTTACCAATAACTTGTTATTCATCTTCCCAACAACTCTAACTGGATGATCTCCTGTTCTTCCAGCTGTCACTTTGGTCGACTGCCTGCATCCTATCGGGCATCATGTTTCCGCCACCATTATCCGTTTTCCTCTCCCCGCCTGTCATTTTTAACAGCAGGGTGATTGACTTGACTCTCGGCGTGGACGTTGTCCGCGTGCCGCTGCCGGATGACAGGATGACACATTTCCGTTGGTCCCGCTGTATGATATTTTTGTCGCGTTGTTCTGTCTTGCCGCAAGATCAGTTTCTTTCCTCCGTTGTGCAGAGGTGATTGCAGTCATCACTCATGAGCATCCGCCGAGTTTTCATCATCTGATCATACTTGGTGCCTTTGCCCCTTGTGGGATCGCGGAAGCGTTCAACAGAAAAATCAAGAGCACAGCAGGGATCCCCCAAACATCTTTAGGCCGACCTCGGCTGGGTCAGGATGTGGCTGGGATGTCAAATATAAATGGTGTCATTGGGCGCAGAAGGGAATAGTCACAGAGGTCAGGATTATTAGTCTTTATGGATTATCGGACTGAAATAATCCAGAGCGTTAGAAGATGGTAATTAAGGGTCAAAGTTGGGATAAATCTGTATATTAACTGCCTGGGTGCAGAGGATGCATGAAGTTCAGAATATGCTTAGATTTATTTCTAAGCTGTGAGTGTATGTTTTTTTTTCTATCAACATTACTATTTGTTGCTACGTCTACCTCTAACCCTAACTCTACGAGACAGTCATATTTTTCCAGGCACGAGACTTGCCCTAATTGTACAGCTCATAAATATTATTTGGCAATAAAAATAAAGGACTGTTTGTGATGTTTTTATCGAATGCTTCCCTGCACGAGAGTGCTGCTGCTTACTTGTGTAAATTTTGACAGAGAAAGCCTGTTATCACAGTACACTACACAGAAGTGCTGTGCGGCTTTAAGTTCTTATAAATCGTTCTCTGACTAATTCCTGGCATTGAACCCTTTCTCCTCGACTTAGCTTCTCTTTGGCTCTTAACTGAATTCTGAAGGTTTAGTATTCCAGTACAGCACCCACCGACAATCCCTCTGAGAAGCTGATACAATATCATGCAATGATTTTTATGCAAAAAAGACACTCATGTTTAAAAATTAGGACAACCCGTAATTTATTTTCTGCCATTATTAGAAAATTTTCACTGTAATGCCTATGCTTCCTTTAATCACCTCTGAAAAAAAAGTGATGGTGTTATTTAGCTCTACCTCTCTTTACCTCTCACATTAGTCCTCAGATTTACCACATTTTGGGTTATATTGAAAAGTCCAGTTCTGGTTCAGCTTTGATTTTTTTATTTATTTTCTTCAAGCATACTCTAATATATGTATGCATGAGATTTCTTTCTTATTTAAGGGTCTAAATTTTACTTCACCAGGCAACAAAAGCTTAGTCATTTACAAAACTCCTATCTTCTATCTAACAACAGAACAGCTGTATAAAAATAAGTAGATTATAATACATTTTTTGGCTCCTTGGCTTAAAAAGAGGTTCTAAGTCGCTGAGCCTGAATTATAATTTTTTTTTTTCCAAATACATCCAGTCCTCCTTTCCAGACACAACAAAACTCCTTTTGGTTACTGATACCTGGAGTTAGTGGGTAAAGTATTGAAAAGCTGAAAGCAGAAAAATAAAAGATAAAGCTAAGTCACGGAGAATCAGAGTATTGAATGACTCTCCGTGTCAGTGAGTCCATTTATACACAATTGGGCAAAAAAAGTAGTCAACATTTATTATCCTAACATCACTGCAGATACTTTATGATCTTTAAAGACCAAGCAGCTGAAATTGAGGATGAAGGTAGCTCAGCCATGGAAATATGGCGAGAAGCTCCATTATCCAGGGTGAGCTCAGAGAACAGAGACTGCATCTGATTAGGACGCCTCCTGGGAGCCTCTCTTAGTACGTTTTCCTGGGTGAACTTCATGGCAGACCCAGAATGTACTGGAGAGACTAAATTTATCTTTGGGGCTGGAAACATCTTGGAAATCTGCAGAATGAGCTGCAGCGTTTTGCTGGGGAAAAGACTTGGATCTGGTTGACCTGCTGGTAGCAATTTTGACCACCATAACAGAAGAACAGACTTTAAGATATATTTCCTAGCTTTTGTTGCATAAATGGTTATTAATTGTTTATCACAGTGATAGTCATGAGTA
Source organism: Xiphophorus maculatus (assembly GCF_002775205.1). Classification (NCBI taxonomy): domain Eukaryota; kingdom Metazoa; phylum Chordata; class Actinopteri; order Cyprinodontiformes; family Poeciliidae; genus Xiphophorus; species Xiphophorus maculatus. The sequence continues at coordinate 16,703,049 of NC_036458.1, read as the reverse complement.
TACCATGTCTTAACTTTTAAAGCTGAAGAAATGAAAACAAGGCAGACGACATATTGTTCTGTACCCTTATGTCATCCAAACAATCTTGGTAATCATAACTATTTTCATTTAATCATCTTAAATATGTTCAACTTTTTGAACACAACTATTTTCCCCTCTACTATACCCTTGCTGTCTTAGCTCAGAGTATAAATCACACACTCACATTGCAGTCCTACACTGACACATCAAAGTAAATAAGAGCGTTGGCATCTATTAAAGGCAAAATAACAAGGCAGAATTTGACATTTTGTTATAAACTTGTAATTAATTCGACTGTACTTAACTCTATAGTTAGATAATTCAGGATAAGAACATGGAGGTTCACCGGTTTAGTTTTAAGAAAAGTGACATGCACTAATGCTTCCAAAATCAATTATTAGTGTGATCTTGATCTCAGTTTATTTTGAAAAATTAAAAGCAAACCTGTACCTACTAACAAAAGCTCAAGTTTTACCAAAAATATCATATTTGTAATTGAATATAATCATATGCTGCTGTTTTCAAGCTGATTTTCCCTCTACTAATCATTTCGCTGGAACATTTTACATTTTAACAGCAGGTTATCTCACTTCACTTCCACCATCAATTCATGTATAAATACTTAAAAGAAATTTTGAGGCCTCCCCTAGTGGCTTGTCATCTCACTGCAGCACGTCAGTCTTTGCGTTTCATAACCTGTTAAGGAGATTAGTGGCTGTCACAGTATCCAAATGCAGGAATACTGATAAGAGGAAGTTGATGTCTCAAGGAATTCCTCCATCACTGAGATCGGGATGGCATATGATTTACACTCTCTACCCACTTACTGTCACATTATGCAGTCTTTTCGAGCCATGTTTTTAAACACTTTCAGTTTTCTCCCTCATCAATATGGGTGAAGGCCTCTCTCTTCTGCTAATGGTGGAGCAGTTTGTGCAGTAATATGCTGTTTTCATCCTGCCCACCCAGCCGTGAGAGTGCGGTCTTTGATTCAGACGACACTCATGATCCATATCAATTACAGCTCCTCAATTAGCACAAATCACACGCGCTCTTTCAAAGACGCAGACTTCTCTTCGCCACCCGTGCTTCAAACGTCGAAGGACTGAAGCATAAACAGCAGCACTGGATCTTAAAGTGCTGTAATTGGAGAATGCTGACTGTGCAGAAAGGGGAAGACTTCAGGGAGGAGACGAGGCAGTTTAGGTAGATTCTGCATTCGGCATTGTTGCATATGATCAATTTGGGCCCAGAAAATACTGTTTTCACCACCAGCCACTAGAAGAAAACAAGCCTCTGACCAGGTGCTCCAAAACGTTCTAGATCGGAGTTGAGCCGCTCACTTTCTGAGCTAATGAGCAGCGAACGGTTCCCAATACACATGTAGCCAGCAGAGTTCAGACTGTTAAAACCAGTTCAAGTGACTGTTTTAATAATGAATAGTTGAGTAAGGTTGAACTAATCTCTTTAATAGGTATTTCCTTCCCTTTCATGCCTCCGAGTTGAATAAAAATCACCCTGAAAATGCTCCGAATGTCCAGTTTTGTTAGCGGTTGGTGGCAGCTAAGTGAAACACGGATAAAGGCAAAAGTATTTAAAACATATATTTCCTGCAAGAGGAAAGTGTGGTTGTTCATAAACAAATCATTATTTACAGTGCTTTGGACTTAAAAGATTGTTTAAATGGTAAAACATTAGATTCTTTGCGTTCGCTTAAGCTCCCATTCTTGTTCCAATTACTAAGGAGAATTAAAAAACAGTTCTCTGAAATGAATACTGATTTCTAATTCAGTCAAACTGAACAAAGAATACTTCCTCTACATAACAAGAGTTCTGTCTACGTAACAAGCTTGACAATTAGTCTAACCAATCTTATTTGATTTAGAGCTAATTTGTCTCCCCAACAAAACTCTTCAATACAATCCTGGCTCTCTAAGCATAAGTCCTCATACTGAACTGTGACGTTGTTGCATTACTTTGTTCCATTTTTTTCTATTTTTTACAGTTCGTCATTTTAGTTTCACCCTTCGTTGAGTGTTACTAGCATGGCGAGTTTGTATTTAATGCATAATTTGTTTTCTTTTGTTAATTTGACAGAAATGTCTGTATTTGTCCCATACATGTGCAGCATCTTGCCGTTCAGATAACGCTAGAGCTGGACGATTATTTTAAAACCTATAAGCCTTATAAAGCAGGTATTTGTAAATGATAACTAAGACTGGACTATTTGGCTATTTTGTCGATATTGGAGTGGTGCCCTGACTAAGTAATTTTGATCCAAATTACTAGTTTTATTAATAATCATCCTAAGCAACTTTTCATAGTTATTGATAGCAAAAACTGGACTCCTATCACACATAATGGTGGGGACTGCATCATGCTGTGGGGACGCATGTATTCAGCAGGAAAAGCTTCTGACATTGAAAACTTTAAGGAGGTTAGATACAGATTAATCCTAGAATAGATTTTTATTTATAAAACTTGTAGAGAGCCATGGAAAATCTTCTTTCCACTTCACAGTTTTGCACTACTTTGTATTGAAATATTGCATAATATTCAAATATGTTTGGTGGTGATGTGACAAAATGTCAAAAAGTTTAAAGCACATGTCTGAAGACTCTGCATCTCTAGTTTTAAAACCACCAGTTGGGGGAGAGTGGAGGGGTGTTGTCACCTATGTTTGCAAGTCTGTGTCTTGATACGTGTCTGTGCAACTCTTCTTCTCATAACTGCAATTTCTTTCAGTCTCACAGCTGAATTGAATTTATAGGCCGATTCCAACCTGAATGCCAGGTGTGTGCGTGCGCGTGTGTGTGTAGGCCAGGCCTCTGTTGCTCTCAGTGAGGAGGCATGCGACGTTTCTCTGTCAAACCTCTAACAGATCCCCCCAGCAGATTGTAATGGTTCGAGGCAGAACATGCTTTGACTGTCCTCCCTCCCAGAGTCGGCTTCTCTGAGCTGTTTGGATCCAGCTCTGCAGTCACCGTTCTGTATGAACAGACTTTGTGCTCCTCGTCAGGTTTTTGATCTAAGATCAAAAGAAACTGGAGCTTCGGACTAAAGCTGGTTTTCTTTGTTTCAATAAATATGTGCATAATTTAGGCAAATATAAATATTTAAGTTAGTTTTTTGTATCTCTTGTAAAAGCACCAGTTGACTGCTTCCACTGTTTGTATTGTCCATTTTTCACTACATGGTGCAATTTACAGGCTCTTTTTTTGTCCTTCTGTCAAATACCTACTTTCTAAGAAACTTAGTAATACTATACCTCTGATGTCGAGATCTGACATTAAACATGTTGCATGGCATATTGTTATAAGTCACAAAATAGGAAGAAGCGCAACACAGTCAGTGAATGAGAGATAATGTATGACTGGAACTGGAAGTTGTTTTCATTTTATTATAAGGAACTGTAAGTTTCTTTGTAATGACTTTAATCTTTGAGTGACTAAAACTTCAAAGGTGAGTTATTATTTCTCAAATGACCTGTGTGGCATCTCTGTGGTCATTATTTTGATAATTAATACTTTACATGGCCAAAAGTATGAGCATTCATCCCTGAGAGCATTGATGAAGTCAGGCACTGACGCTGGATTTGGAAATCTGGCTCATAAATGTCTGTTCTTCCATTCATCTAAAAAACCACAATCGCTTTGAGGTCTATGCCAGCCCTCCACACAACTTTCACTCATCCATGACCTTCTCAACCTGGCTTTGTACAGCATTACATGGTCATGTTGAAACTGGAAGGGACTATCTCCAAGCTGTTTCCTTAAAATAACCATCAGGATATTGTCCAAATCTTTTTTTGTGTGCTAGAGTCTTAGGAGTTTCTTTTACCAAAAATAATGAGCAAAGCACAACTCCAGAAAAACTATCCCAGATCATGGTGTCACATCCACCAAACTTTAGACTTGACACAGTTCAGAGATGCAACTCTAATTTTGCCTAATCTAGATTTATCCTTTTTATTACCATTTTTGTCTCTTCAGAGAACATTTGTTGAGTATTTTGACTTTTGAGTTTTGAGGTTTTTTTACACCAGTGCATCTGAATGCTGCAGCTCAGCCAGGTGTTGGCCAGAAGGCTGCGGTTGTTAACCTTGCAGACAGCTAAAGTCACAGCTAAACACTTGCACCGGTATGTGCTGTCTGTGCTTGGCCTATCGCTGCAGTCGTTTCAGACCAGTTTCACTCCAATATTCAACAGTGAAATCTTCAGTAGCAAGGTAATTCTGCAAATTGACTTTCTGCACATCATTATAAGGATACTAATTAATCGACTTTCTAAATTTCACCCATTCTTTCACAAATTTGCCTGGGTGTTTTATTTTTATGCTTCTGTTGTTATGGAAAGGCCTGAAACTCCTGAATTCAGTGATCTGAGTCTGTCAAAATGACTATTGCGAGAAACAAAATCTAAATCAATAGGTGCAAGGTGACATAGGACCTACATCGATGGTTTACACCAAATGTACATGCTATCGAAAAGAAAACTCTATATGCACAAAGTCAATTGTGCAACTCGATGTTCCTCCGTTAAATTTTAGAAAATCTATTGAAGCAAAGGCTGAAAGGTTTACAGCTCAAGTACGAAAACAGCAGGAGTCCCAGGAGTGAGCTGCTGTTGGCGTGTCTTCCCCTTTCTGTTCCCAGGAAAGTTTCTGTTTCTTTCTTACTTTTATCCTCTTGGTGCAGTCAAAATCTGCCTCCACCAACCAAACCTTCTAGAGGCCTGATATGGTGTTGCTGCATGAAGATCGAGACTAGCCTCGAACACACACGTTCACGCCCACACACACACACACACATATTTAAGGCCTCTCACCACCCACAGACATCCTGGAGAGTGCTGACAGTGTGCTCCCAGGTTCAGTTCTGTAAAAAGTGCTGTGGATGGCTCCTCAGAGAGCATTCTGCTTGATTCCTCGAAATGATGAAGGTTTGAAAAAACGTATGGATTAAAAGGATGAATAACTAAATATTTTTTGTAAAGATGTAAAAGAGGGATTGATTTTAGATTTTTTTTTTAAAATTATATAAGAGCTCTATTCATGAAAGGATCTGGCCTCATTCTGTTTACTCAGGAGGTCAGAAATGGGATCTTATTTCTCATCAGTTCGACTGATTGTAACCGAGTAGATCCTGCTGTAAAGCTTTTAGGTTTGAATCAGTACCTCTCATTATAAGCTGTAAATGCCAGAGTCAAAGTTTCTCACTACAAATCCTCTCAGTTCAGTCTGAATTTTTTATTATTTTTTTCTCCAGCACACTTCTCATCTCTCTTGCAGCAGTCCACAGTCTGAGAAATTAATTTACACCACCAGAATAATTTCCTCCTTTTGCCTTCTGCGTGCAAGGATATCTTCCTCTGGTGTTTCTGCTTTTTAAACCCCCTGACTGTCCGACTATATCATCTATGACTTCCTGCGTTACTTCACTTCCCATGTGTGTGTGTAAACGAGCATTTGTCCTTGCTAATCCTTGCAGGATGAACAGGCTGTGTGTTGTTGTTACTTGTATCCGCAGCAGGAGGAAGGCAACAAGATGATAGCTGGAGGGGTTATAATAAGATGTGACAGCCTCTTGAGGGCTACCTAGCAGGTGTGACACAGAAATAGTCCCCACATGTTGTTGTTGTTCTTTGTTGTGTAGCAAATTATCAGTTTTAAAATATATTTTTGTTTAACCCAGCTAATCTTACTATCATTGCATGAATCGCACCTTCCCATTGTCTAATTATATAACTTTAAAAGTCACAAAAAGAGAACCTTTTTTTAATGTGCATCTATGATGGTTTACCAAAAAAAGTGGAAGTAGCTCAAATTGACACAATCAATTTCTGCTCATTGTTGAATTAAATTGCAGAAATTATATCAATCAATCAATAACATTTTGTTACTTTATTTTATTTTAAGGAAGTCCGTGTTTCCGCTGTTTTACAGCCATCTACAAGACAGATAATTCCACTTCTACAAAACTGTTTATTTTTCTGCAGAAATTAGGTTAAAGATTTTATATGTAAAATGTCTTTTTGACCTTTAAATATTAAGAAAGATTGTTTTTGACAGTGTTGATAGGATTTTTATGACCTATACATAATTTGATGAGGACCTCCAGAGATTTTCTCACAAGACCGGCCCTATCTCAGAAATATGCGGCTCATTTGTGGCCAATGATGCTACCAAGTCACTTTCTTTATTTAAATCAAAAACTGAGATAAAAAAATTTTAAAAAATGACATGCTTGGAAAAAGTTACTGCAGGTTTTAACAGACATCCAACTTGAGGGGGGAAAAAGCTAAGTGTTGCAACCACACTCCTTGCAGCGATCAGTCCTGGTTGGCCTAGTTATTTTTAAGCCGGTGTTTCAGAGAATAAAATACCTTTTGATTTTGACATAATGAGCTTTCACCACGGAAACCTAAATTGATAAATTATGGAATATATTAACAGAAAGAAAATAAAATGGTTTAACTTCCTTTTTTATATCTTTTAAAATCCAGAAGCTACAGGTGGATTCAAACTAAACAATGCAACAAAACCTTGAATGACAAACCCGACTATTTGGAACGGCTCATTTCTTTGGGACAGATGCTTAATTTTAGTTTTAGCTAAACTAAGGGTTTATTAAGTAAATAACATAATTGAACGCCTAAAACTCAAGCATTGTCTCACACTATGATTCTCTGAAACCCTCGGCAACAACCTTTACAGATAAGCAGTGCAGAAACAGCGCTGAATTTTAATATTCAGTTGTTTGTGGGAATCTTCCTCTAATTTATATGGAATTTGTCAGTGCCCTGCATAAATCACAGCTGCAGTTATGGCTCTCATTATTACTCAGTTTCATCTCTTTATCTTTCCTTATCTGCTTCATGTAGGAGGAGCTCTCTAGAGCTCAATGGTTTCTTCTCACTTCTGAGCTCAGAAATCCTCAGCCTCTCATAAGACATGTGTCCTTTGCCTAACCTCTCACGCCTGCTTTACTTCTATATATTCAAGAGTGATTCAAAAACACACACCCACACAATCCACTTGTATCTTTTGTGAAGCACCAGTGGCAAGAATCTGCTCTCAGACACAAATTGTCATACATTTAAGAAAGACTTTCTGTGCATGGATGATAATGAATTGTTGCCATTTGCTGGTTTAATAACGCAGATATATAATGATGGAGGATGTATTTGTGATCTATAATGAAGATTAATTAGGAACACTGAAGGAGAATACTTTTAATAGGTATGAACATAAGGTGCAGCTTTAAAAAGTAACAGAAACTTGTTTACCCAGGATTCCACCAGCAAAGTGCAAATGGCTTTACCGAAATCAGCAATTTAATCAAAGCGACGCAATAAAGTCAAGAGTCATAGGCTGGTTCTGCTCTTTCATTATTATTGCTGCTCTGGATGCCATACATGTTGGCAGTGGATTAGGAGACTAAGTTGTCCATTAATCACTGCACTTGTGGGTCCAGTCACAACATCTCCAAATTGCTCTAAGATGCTTTATTTCCATCTGTGTGTTGAAGACAGCTAAGTTTTAGATCTGCATCAGCCATCCATTGTCTATGTCAGCTTATCTTTGCAGGATCATGGAAGGGTTGGAGTCTATTTTCAGTTTTCTTTGGGGAAGTTGGAGTACCTTGGCAGAGTTAGCATTTGCTGGGAAATGAGCCCCTGACTGCAGGAAAACTCCAGTTTCACTTTGGGTGCATGTCACAAACTGAAACTGAAACTAGGAATTAAGGTTAGTCTGATTAAAGTGGCAGACAGGCATTGCAGGGATAATGTATTATGATACATTCAAATAAATACATCCACTCATTGGTATTGCAAAACAACAGATGCTGCTTTCAAATATAAAATATTACATATTTACAATGTTTGCTGAAAAGTTCAGAGATACTTGATTTATAATTTCAAGATTTAAGATCATGGAATAACAATTACAATTAAGGTCTATTGATCTGTGATGGAACAATAAGTGACAAAACAGACTAAAGGGATATTAGTAAGCAGATATTTTTGCACTGAGTCATAAACTCTTTAATTGACACCAGCATCCATGTGTAATGATGGTCCTGATTTTGTTTAATCGTTGGAACCAGAAGTTATTGACAAGTAGATCAGATGTGGGCCACATGTTGATTTGAATGTATTTGTCTTATCTGACCACACCCTTTTATTATTTACAGTACAATCCTAAAACATGAACAATAGGGGGCGCTCAACAGTGTTGATCCACAGCAGAACAGATCACAGTGTCATAGCAAACTGTTTTAGAACATTTTTGGGAAAAACATTTCTCTGATGTATTATATTATATCAACTTTAAATACAGTGCTTGAAAGAATAAGGTATTGGTGCACGTAGTTACCTTACCATTAATGTCTGTGTGTTCATGTTTTGGGTAAAAATGACATCACGACATCTACACATTTGATTCTACATTTTCATCAAAAGATGATGAACCCTAGTGTGTGTAGAAAGCCAACACAAAGCAAAAATAAATCAGTTGAACCTCATTTACAGAATGATTACATGATTTACAGAAATGATTCGATAAAGGAGGTAAGACATACAGTTTTGAGCCATTTTTTGGTACACACACCTCACATATTGGCGAGCATAATTGTTCTAGTTGTTTAGAGCAAGAAAGAAAAAACAGCCTGAGAGTCCTAAAGTTTTGTCACAGAATGAGGTCTGCAGCACACAGTTGTAATCACCTCGTATCTCAGCCAATAACCACTCAGCAGAGACGCTGCCAATTTTACAAAACAAAGAGCCACCAACTGTTCATTATGTAAAGAGTGACTTGGTGCCATGTTTTCTGTCATTTCCTTTCAGTTTGGTGTTTTAAATTAAAGTTCTCAAGGTTCACAGCCTCTCTAACTCAGCCAATCGGTAATGAAGTATTTGTATAGTTTCCTCATTGTGCCTGTTTCGATTTGAGATTTCTTCTTCCGGATTCAGGCGACAGTTTTAACTTATGAGGAGCGTCTAATGGCAATCACTTTTAGAGTATGTGAGAGTTGTCCTTCACTCCTGGCTAGACGACCATTTCTAACATACAGCAGCAGGTTGTTAATTAGTTCAGCACACGATACACTCCATCATTAGAATTGCTAATATCTCCCTGTGAAAGAAGCAACCCCACACAGTTCAACAGTTGATCGGCAGATGGACAGAATTTTATTGCCACGTTTCTTGTGTTGTTGACCACCCAAAATGCATTCGGGGCAGCAGCAGCAGCAGTGAGCTGATCAAGCATATTCAGAGGACGTGTTATTTGTCTCCACTATAGATGCTTAAACTTCTGATAAATATTTTTAGCATTTTGGTTTGACACGAGGAGAACCGATAGCCAAGACGCCGGCCCCGTCATGAATAGGAGGCCCACTTTCACTACCGCCCACATGTCCTTTAACAGTTTCAGCTTTAAATGTTGAGAATCTGAGAAAAACACCTACACTTTCGACCTAACAGAGGTCCACAGCAGAAAATCGTTTAAAAAACCCCTAAAGGATACCACTTGCTTTCATCAATTGGACATACTTGAAACCAAATATTTAAGCATGTTGTATAAAAAGTCGTGGTCAGTCAGGATTGCCACATATATTTCTATTAAGAAAGTGGTAGAATAACAAAAAGAGTGTGTTTTAGAGTTAGTTTCTTGAAGTTTAGACATTGACTTGCACTACCTTGCTTGGGAAAGCCTAGAAGAAAGTGGAATAAGTAATTCACAAGAATTTAGATAATTGGAGGTACATAGATGTACAGCTCTGGTCAGTTTAACCCTAGGAAATAGCAACAGGCCCACCTCAATCATCTCATCAAACTGCCTGGATCTAATGACATACCAGATGGTTTTCCTTCCACTGAGTCCTGATAATTAACTGTAGTATCAAGCCAGTTTTCTCAGAGATCAGCCATTTTTTGGGTCCTGTGATTCATCTTTTGTTTTTATCTGTTTTTACCACTGACACCATAGTGAGTGCTCAGAAAGAAACTCCAAAACAAACCGTTCAGGAAATTGTCTGAACTCCTTCCAGAATGACACATTACCAGATCTGTGCAGAACTTCATGACATGCAGTAAAGGCAATTTTGCCAGTCTATTCAAATGTGTTGGACCAAGGATGTATCTAATAGTTGTTGAACTATTAGATCCAAGTCTTGAGAATTGGACTTGGAAACTCTTAGTTTAGTTGGATTTAATGTTAGATATTGACAGCAAGATATTGCTATACTATACTATACTATATCTTGTATAGTATGTGTAAATATCTGGTTTCAGCTGCATATTACAAAGGTTTATTTGGTTGTAATCTGTATTTTTAAGTCAAGTTCAACTTCTGTTTGAAGTTTTAGTGACATAATTTGGTGTATCCCTTAAAAAAGGGATTTTATCTCAAGGGACTTCCTGGTAAAATAACGGTTAAATTAAATAGTGCAAGGCAACACATATGATTGTTTGATTATTTCCTGAGTCATTTTTCACCGAAAACAAGTTTCTTTTTGTGTTTTTCAGCTTAATTCTGTTGTAAATCCACAGATTCTGTGTGATATGTGTGCACAAAGTACACTGGCTTAGTTGAGTGAGGTTCGAGGATTTTTGAAAATCACTATCCCCGACTGAACTGGATTAAAGTTGTTTGTGATAACATTGTTTGGAGACAGAAGATCTCTCCTCTTTTTGGTCTCCCTTCACACAGAGAAACATGAATTATCTCTGTCATCTGTTCGTGGTGAAGTAAGCTTTTGTCACCAACACTTCCTTTGTTTTCCGATTCCTGGCAGTCAGTGACAGGTTTACATGAGCTGCAGTGCTTTAGTCACTGAGCTGTGCCGTCATCGAGACACCTGCCATGGCGACTTGACTGACCGACTCCTGCTGGGTCAGCATGAGGCCTGAGTCCTGCACCATGTGGGAAAAAAGAGCACAGGCACAGTGGGGGGAAATGATGATTACTGCCTGATAAAAAGGGTTATTTACAGCAAATTGCAAAATGCTCAATGGCTTTTTTAGAGCCAGAGGTCTCCTACAGCCTTTAACAAATTTTCTTCGTGTACTAAGCTCTATTTGCACAATCTATCTTGTCTTCGGCTTCTCTCTTTCTCCTAAAGAAAACACAGTGTTTTCTGTGTTGACCAAATAGTTTTTGTCTCATTTGGCCCAAGAACTTTCTTTCACAGGTTTCTGCTACTTACAGGACTTCTGGTAAACTGAATACATGACTTCTTATGCCTTTTCTTTCAACAATTGCTAGTTCTTCCAAAATTCAATTAATACCAAAATCCAATGGCTATTCTATCAACACGTATTTCCAGCACAGCTATGGATGTAGGCATTTGGCTCCTTGAGTGATTATTGGTCTTCTTTCCCATTCAGTAAATTTAACTGGACAATCATGTAATGTTGGGTTTGAACATGATATTTCTACAAGTGGAATGCATTCACTAACAATGTGAGCTTTAGAGGCAATTTGTTTCACTGGATTTGAAATTTAGGAGTATCGCTCAAAAGTCGATGAACACAAATGGCGACCTTGTGTATTTTTATTTTTGAGAGAGAAAAAAAATTGAAAGCCATACATTGTTCTCTTTTTGCTTCATAGCTTTGCATCATTTTATATCAATCTATCACTTAAAATCCTGATGAAATTAGGTTTAGGGTTATAACATAACAAAAATGCTTCTTAAAGGCATTGTAACTATTTGTGAAATCTGAATAAAAGGGGGATAAATATGCTAAAAAAAACAGCACAGAGCTATGGAAACATGCATCTACACATGCTTTATTCCTCTCCAACAGAGAAGGACTGAAGTTCGTCCCACAGTAATTTGGCTGCCATGGCGCCTTGGCAAAGATTTCAGGGTATTGGTTTCATCTAGAACTTATTGCAGAGAAGAACCTCTGAAATTCCTTAAATTTATCATTGCAGTCTGAGGCAAGTATTCTCTATTCTAAGCCAGCATCTTCATCTGTATATTTATCAAGTCATCCATTATTTGTTTCAGAGCTCTAGTTATGAAACTGCTCCTTCAAGCAATAAAAAACAAACAGAGAAATTGACAAGCACTGAGCAGAAAGCCGGCACAACTAAGGAAAATCAATGCTGTCATGGAGACAGGAGCTCAGACCTCTCTCTCTGTGCTCTCTCTCGCTCCGTATTAATTCCTCCGTTGTAATTACTAACCCCTCCTTTCAATTCACATCGGCCATCCTGCCCCTGCCCTGCAGCCGCCCACCAGCTGCTATCGGGCAGGATACACCCACAGGACATTCCTCAGTTCCTTGGCTTCCCTTTAGAGATTGGTGCAGGGCCTCAGGTTATCAGGTTGTTCTTTTCCCTGAGCAGGAGACAATCGGGGGTCCCATCTGCACAGGCTTACATTTAGAGATGGGTTGTAATGTTCTTACTTTACTTCAGCTAAAGTATCAGTTTCATCTCTCCTCTGTTTTTGCTTACCTTTAAAAAAAATCTGATTATATTTTTTTCAATAGGATTATTTAGAATGTTTTGACTAGAGATGCAGAGAGAACAAATGATGACTGAAATTCAATAATTATCCTAAGTAGCTGGAAACTCAAAAATCCAATCTTTTGTCACTCAGTGAACACACCATGTCAAGGTACTAACAGGTTTCATCTATAATCAATTTGGAAATGTTAGCTGTCATTATAAAAACTGAGTCCTAAACGCCATCCTACAACCAGTTTGCTTTCCCATCACATCTTTTCCCAGCATGCAATAGATTGAACCAGGTGTCAGAAACGTTTCTGAGGATCGGCCCACATTGACATGCTCATTATGCAGTTGTTGCACATTCGGCAAATCCCCTGTTCCACTAAATCCTACAGATTCTCCATTCGAAATCTTTCTCAGCACTGTTCTACATCCTGAGTGCAAGACAGGATAAGGCTCGTCAATAAATAAATAACTATGTATCGCAATAGACGATACATAATATCAGTGGATAATCTGTCAGATAGAATATTCAGTAATTTTATTGGACTACAATCCAGAACCACACAGCATTCTGGGGGATGTAGGCATCTCTTAACAACCAGCTAAGAAAAGTTGGTGGCATCAACTAACTCACTCACTGTTTGGTTACCTAGCAACGACCTGTTAACTAGCTTGCACAGCGGCAGTTTTAGGCATCATGCCTCAAACTGCTTAAAAGTAAAAAACAACAGAGTGAAGTGAAAACTGTGGATAAAACAGGAAAGTTCACATCACCAGTTTGACAGTATTTCTTACATTTAAAACAAAAAAAACCTAGTCAATAATTATTAATATCGACTGATATGAGACTCTTGTCTCTACAATTTTCAGCAATATCATCCAGCACAAAGACGTTATTTATCTATGTTTTTCACACCAAACTCTGAACCACCTTCTTGAACTTTCAGCGAAAGTCACGACTTATGCAGCCAGGCAACGTGCCATTGTCTAGTAATGCTAATTGTAGCCTCAGGATTTTTAGCCAGTTGCACCCAGAGTCATTTTTCTGCTACTAGTGGAACATCTGCTTCAGTTGAAGAATCAGAGATGGCGCACTGTGTGACTTTGTTTTAATGAATGGTTGTTTGAGCTACTGCAGCTGTTTCATCACACTGAGTGGGTCCACCCATTCACCTCTGACTCCAACTGGGCATTTTTGTGCAAACAGCCGCAATTAACTGGATATTTTTGTTTGCAAACCCCAGCAGATGCTCAGTTTGAGCTAGTCATCTTCACATGCCCGAACATGTGAAGATGTTCACATGTTTCACAAGTTTCTGCCTTATTTTTCTAAGACAGGAACTTGAATAGTTTAAAACTCCGTTGATAGGTATTATTTTAAAAAAATAAAAATAAAAAAAACAGAAACAAATTTCTGATCCATTTTATTTGTTGATAAAGATGTCCCTGGCAGACTAGACACACATCCATCCCTCTTGGTGTTTCGAGCACAATCAATTACTCCAATACGACTAAATGTCAGTATCCCTGTAAGTCGTTTTCAACGTTCTGCACCGCTTCACCTTTCAAACTTTGTCAGCTCCTTCTCCACCTGCACCCCCTCCTACACATGATCTCTTCTTCCTGTCTCTGCCCTGGGGGACATCATCAAGAGCATCGCCTCCTTTTCAATGCCTTTCTGGGGCTCCAGGTGTGTGCTGGCTCTTCCTTGCCCTGCAGTCATTGATTTTTTCCCCCCTCCTTTTATGTATAAATTTAACTCACCTCTTTTTTATCTTTTCTCTGAGGAATATGGTGCAGAAGACATTATGGTCATCTTTTTAAGTGGAGGAGTCCAGATGAAGGGTTTTATATGCTCTTGAAAGCTGTTTATTGTCGTTTATCTTTCAACTTTTATATTAAGTGACGCTCAGATATTGGTTTACATTTATTTGAATAGACTCAGGTTGAAGAGGTTTATAATTGAAGTCAGAGCAGAAAATCCTTGCAGTCAGCGGTGAGGATAGAATAATTTTCCCCTGACAAAGTTTTTACTTTTAGAAATTCAGCTGTTTAAGCTGTTAAGAGTTGAGCTAAAGTTGAAGGCTTTTCACTGATTGGTTTGGTTAGCTTGACCTTCTGCTAATTAGTTTACTCAATTTCTGATTCTGGTTCAGGAAATGCAGAGCTAAAGCACAAAATACAGCTCTGGAAAAAAATTAGACACCACTGCAGGGAACCCCACCGAAGACCTCACGGTTATTCCACCAAATATTGATTTCTGAACTCTTCCTGAGTTAAAACATTAGTATTGTTGTTTCTAAGTGAACTTGTATTCTTTGCATTATTTGAGATCTGAAAGCACTGCATCTCTTTTGTTATTTTGACCATTTCTCATTTTCTGCAATAAATACTAAATTTTTGCTTGGAGTTTCAGAGACATGATGTCAGCAGTTCAGAGAATAAAAGAATAATCATTTTACTCAAACATATACTGTACCTATAAAGAGTAAAATCAGAGAAACTGATCATTTTAAGTGCTCTCAGTATTTGCTTTTTCCAGAACTGTACATGGTCCACTTCATCAACATGTAATCCTTCTATACACAGGTTGAAAAATCATAGTATCGAGGGTGCAATCTTCAATTTGATTTAAGAAATTATTCCTGAATTTAGAGATCTCAAACACTCTCAGTATTATGAGAATAAATTTGATATATTTTCATTTCTTCCTCATCCAGACTTTAAAAAGTCAAGTTGCAATTTAAAACCTATATTTCTCACAAACAATAAATCAGAATAAAATGGTTTTAACTCTGCTTATATTATCAACATATTTGCATTTGCTGTATGCGAAAATAATGACAAATTAAAATTTTAGTCTTTATTACAAATATATTGCGTGTCTTTACTATGGTTTGCTGGATTTTTGGCTCATTCCTTCTGACAAAACTGATGTAACTGTGTCGGGTTGTAGGCCGTCTTGTTCAGCTCTGCCCAGAAATTATCCATGGTACCGAGTCACTCCAAAACATTGACCCTGTTGTCTTGAAACTTCTTTGCAGCTTTAATGGTGGTGTAATAAGGTTATTGTGCGTTCAAAGTTATTTGTGCTGATTCTCTTTGTGGATTTGCATCAGTGGAATTTATCTTTGTGGGATTGCTGGGTCACACTATTGGGACCAGTGTTTGTTTTATTATCGTTTATTCTCTAATATATATATTTTTTCTCTCTCTCTCAAAAGAATAAAATGGATTTTTCAAAAATGTTTCAATTTGGAATTATGTTACTGCAATCAAAAGTGAAACCTCATCATAGCTTTATAAACATCTCTCCCCAGGGGCAAAGCTAAATGTTTACTCATTTATTATAGGAATCCAGGATGGAAAATGTCAATATATGAGTGAATGTAGCTTGAAATTATTGTGACTTTGTGTAAAACCTCAGAGGTCTCAAGGACTTTGACACAACCAGAGCATTTAACACTGCTGTGTTTTATTTATTATTGTAAATTAGCAGTAAGTATAAGGTTCAAAACTCTGCCGCATAAAACACATCATCAAGTCATAGTTTTTGTCTTCAATCAGTTAAACAGTTCGCAGCCAATTCTGCTTCTCTGATGTTGCGGCTCTCTGGGAATTTTTTTTTTTTTTTTTTTCTGGAGGCTGGTGCAGTCGAAGATGGTGAAGACTGGGAATGAAGGGATTATGATGAACTTCCCCCATATGCCCAAGACAAAGACAAGCATTTCTAAGTAGCAAATCAAATTATGCAGCCAAATTGTGTTTTGAGGTCTAAGTCTCTGAAGACTGCCAACATAACAAAGAGACAAGGAGCTTGAAGGTCTTATACACTTCAAACTCTGGCCGAAACGAAGTCTTCACCTATGACGTCTTAAAGATGGCGCTCATTGTTGCAAAGTTTCCATATGGCCAGTAAAATAACAAAATAATTTAAAACTCATGAGTCGACAGATCTAACTACCAAGAGGAATCGCTGAGTGATTTGTGATAATAGACTCCTGAAATGGGGAGCAGAAAAGTTTAGATTGCCATAAAGGTTATTTGGACAGAGTAATTTTCAACCTTTTCTCACAGAGACATTTAGGAGATTGGATTTAATGAGCATTTAACAGGGGAGTTCCTGTGAAAGTTCCTCGTGAACTTCGGACTTTA
The DNA here is from genome assembly GCF_002775205.1 of Xiphophorus maculatus. NCBI lineage: Eukaryota > Metazoa > Chordata > Actinopteri > Cyprinodontiformes > Poeciliidae > Xiphophorus > Xiphophorus maculatus. Next base: position 16,686,401 of record NC_036458.1, on the reverse strand, counting down.
CTTGAAAAACACCGGCGCTCCTCTGGGCCTTGTGGAAAGCCTGGTACAGAAGGTGCTGGGTGTCTCTCAGGATCGGCTCTGCAATATTGATGAAATGCATTTTTACTTTTCACCTCTCTCTTGAAAATAAAAGTGTTTTAATTCAAACTTTCAGACTTTCTCCACTTCAAGTGTCGTTTTTCAACTTATCCTGTTAATCTTTTAAAAAAAACATACAAATCTGAGCTTCCCTAAAAACTGCTTTAAAATGATACCATTTATGTAGTTTTCCACATTTAAACACCAATCTCATGAATTCAGTCAAATATGAAAATCAATAACACTGAATATATAATAATTATAAATATATTATCAATATTCAAATCAAGTAGCCTTTTTTTAACTTATCAAAAATACACAAATTGGAATTTTAAAGCAAACATTAAAGTTGGGTTTTCAGTGAGTGATGTTTATATCTTATATAAGGAGCTTGGCCTTTTTATGCTACATAAAGTAGCTACACATTAAATATGCCTGCACTGTTATATATCCTCAGGATAGCAGCTGTTTCTCACGTGTGCTTGTGTTTTATTTCCTTTTTGAACACCCACTTATGAGTACAACTACATAGCATTAAGCTATTTAAAAGTAGCAGCTTCAGAGTCTCTAAAAATACACGCCTTGAAAATGTGACATAAGCATAATACGACCATTACACACACATGTACGCACCCAGTTCTGGCTGAGCAGCTAAGATAAGCCAGAGGATTAAAAGAGCACTAAAATGTCTCTGATGCGGAGGACAGACAGTTATATAACACGTGGAAATGCTGACCAAGAGGTCCAGCTCAGTGTGTGTCCGTTTATGAACGCGTCTGCCTCAGTGCGTCTCCGGCATCGCATCTGTTTGACGCTTATCTGTTTGCCTATGAAGCTCGATCATAAAAAATGCAAAGAAAAATATGATTTCAAGTTCCTGCCGCAGTGCGAGTATTAAATTTGTGGCTGTAACGCGGTGCGTTTTTTTTTTTTTTTCTTTTAGTGTGCAGCAGTTTTGCGCATGCAAATTTAATAACCCAACTCTCCTGTTGTCTTTGCTGCCTGGATGAATTGATTCCTTACAGCAGTGGAGTCGGTAAAAGTCTGCAGCACGGCGTTTCTGCAGGGTGAACTCCCCCTGCAGGTCAAAGTCTGCCCTGTGGAGAAAAGAGCTTTCAGCCTTTCATATACCGCTCCTGTCAGAGGAGGGTTTTGTAACAGAGGGGCCAAGGGAAGTTGAGGGAGATTCTATAAAGATGTGACACATATCCGCCACAGGTCATGAGAAGTATGGAAGTTAAAGTGAAAAGAAGAAGACCCGGACTTCAGCTGAGACACGTCAGGCTCTCTGCCTACCAGTTGTTTGCCATTTTAACCTGAGTTTCATACGTTTTCTGCATGTGAAATTGTGTTCAAGCATTGTTACTTTACTCTATGTTACTTATTTTATGTGCTGTTATTGTATATTTTATCAACTAAACTGCAAATAGAATAAGTCTTTAAGTAATAATGAAGATTTCAAGGGGGAGTCCTTTACTGTGTTTGTATCATTTGCAGAAATTATTTTGTAAATGCTGCTCAGTTGGAGGCACATCTGTGGACGTATTTGAGGGCAGCACCTGAAAACACGCTGCCTCCTTTTGTGACAGCATGGCTAAATGAAAATAAACCACCAAAATATCAGACAATTTTAACCTCCACAAGCCTAATTTATTCTCTGGTATGATCTCCAGGTACCTGATGGTGCCATGTTCATCCATTCATCAATTCAGCTTTAATGTCACTCAAGAGGAAAACAGTTCTAAGTACCAAAGATGGACATGTTTAGGTTTCTTCACTCCAGAACAAAACCAAAACACCCTATGAAGATTTTAACTGAAGGTGATGAAAAGCTATGATCTACAGTGAGTCCTGTACTAACTTTTACATAAACACCTTCCTCAACTGAGAACCCCAACTATGAAGTATCACAGTGCCATCATCATTTTATGGTGTCATGAGGAAAAAACACAAAATAACAAAGTCTCAAGACACAAGTCAGGAAGTTTAACCATGGGCACAAATGGGTCTTTTGCATACTGACTCTAAAATTTGTTGAAAAGTGGCTCAAGAGCAACAATGTTAGCAGCTCGCAGTGGACAATGGTTTAATATTAGTCTTGTAAGCAGCTTGTCAACCGGACTCAGATACACATTTTCTAATGGGAGAAATGGGTCAAAATCCATCAAAACTATCATGCAAAGCTCGTGGAGTTTGACCCAAGTTATTTGGTTTGAAACGTCATTCTACCAAATGTTAAGTAAATGAAGGAAAACTGTTAAATATACAGTACAACTGTTATGCAGTTTATGCAAATATCTGGTTTCAACTGTATATTCACTGCTTTGAAGGTAACATCAGCTTTGTTACCCACACAGATTTTCTAAAACCAACTCAGAACAGGATATACAGTATTTCCACAGATACAAAACAAACCTGAGCAGCTCTTGTTAAGTGGAGGCTTCGTCATGGCAACAAATCGTAAAGAGACACCTTGTACTCCGCTTAGGAATAAACTGTCTTCTTTTGCACAGTACAATCTGCTGCTGCTGTTACGGTGTAATCGAATTGTTAAACACTTGGACTTCAACGATTTCCCCTCAGGGTTTTTTTTCCCCTCCAACAGCCAGAATAATGAGGAGTCTTTTTGCCTGCTGTTATTTAGGGAATCTGGTCTGATCTGGGCTCACCAGGATCCAGCCCCTATGCTAAACCAGCACAGAAAACTAGAGCTGTACTTATACCCCTGGCATCTGCTACCCATTGATAAATTATACCACCCATTTTGGGCAAACTTTACCAACTGCGTCGTCATCAGCAGCACTGTGTTTAATACTGTAGCAGCCTTCCTTTTATAAATTTCCCATGTTTCCTTTCAGCTGTTTTAATTTAATGAATGACTCTGCTCTTTTTCCTCAAAGCACCTGCTCCCCATCCCCGCCGCCTACTCAGTTCGACCCACTTCCTCTCCCTCCCTCCTCATCCCATGTGCTCGCCTTGCACGTTCCCACCTGCATCCATAATCCACTGCATGAGTCCACACCCTGTGTCCTGATTTCACACAATCCTCCCCTGACTGACAACTCAAATTTTAATCATCCATTATCAGTGCTTAGCTAAGCCTCAATGCCGGAGGCCAATGACATTGGCCTCCGCAACGCTCGAGGTCACTTCCTGTTCCTGTGTGCTCTGTATTCGAATCTGAACGGCAAGGTTACACGATGTTTTGTTATCCGTGGGGACGTGCAGGTAAAATGCTCCACGCTACATTTTTGTTAAAGTCGTCCCCAATTGCTTGTCGTATTTTTATCTGTCTCTTTTCTTTGTCAAATGACACTTTCTTTATGCGATTACTCTCATAAAAACCCAGCATGCAGCATTCAGTGTTCTTAAATTGATCGATCTGTCAGCCATCTCCGTCATGACACACCAAAGAGTAAATGTTTTAATAACCAGTGTGCTCGCTGTGCTTTATGTTAATGGCCGTCCTCACACAGAGCTTGAGGAGCAACTTTAGAGCTGTGCAAAACGACGCCTGTAGTTTATTCCTTTATTCTTGAAAGATTTAAGATGACATCTTGTGCTATAATGAAATGTGATGGATGCACCGAGTGACGCATTGAGAAATCAACTTTTTTAAATTCTTTTAAAAAACGCACACACATCTAGTTTACTTTTAAGTACTGCAGCATCATGGTTATGATTTACTTTCTCCACATTTGTCCCTAATAAAATGCAATAATCATTTAACTGTCCATCAGCCGTGAAATTCAGTGTATCAATGCAATAATAGCTTCATTTCAGGTCTGTACAGTAGTGGTTCTCGAAGTTAGGATTAGCACCTCACTATAAAGGAAAACATAATCATATTTATGCACTAAATGTTAGAAGAGATTATAAAAAGATGACTCACAAAGATAGTACATCATAAACACTCTGACTGCTACTCCGGAGGACACACAGCACAGAGCAATTACCAGACAATGCTACTGGAATGACACCATTTGATGTAAAATTTATGTTTCTGAGCTGCTGCAAATTATGGCAATCTGAGACAAAGTGATGAGATAAAACATTGCCTAATTTTACTGGTTCCCATAGCAACTCAGGATGAGCAAATGGAGGACTTACAGTATCACGACCATAAGAAGTCTGGTTGTGGTTGTGTCAGGAGTCTCAAACATCCAATAGGGTCAGTCTCCTGCAACTTATAGCTGTCTCTGCTTCAATAGACCCAAAACAAATACTTAGGTCGTTATAGCAGGATTCTGAAGAATCTTAATCAATCAATCGAGTTTATTTGTGTAGCACATTTCAGCAACAAGGCAGTGTTCAAAGTGCTTTACATCATAAAAACACAAAAATACAAAGTCATAGAACACACAGTCAGCAATCGAATCATCACATTTTGTCAAGTGCCGTCGTTACACATCAGAATGTGTATTAATGTTTCATTTAGAATGCTTCAAAAGCAACTCTGAACAGATGGATTTTTAGTCTAGATTTGAGGAAACTCAATGTTCCTTTTCATCAGTCAGGGTACCGCTTTAATTAAAGCTTTCTGGTAATTTATAGACAAGTTTGTGGGTGAGTTTCATTGGCAGCATCAATCATTTCTCCACATCCATAAACGAAACGTTGGCAACTTAAGCACTGATAACTTTAGCTACATTTGGCCTTTGGCACCTGGTGTGGGTTTAATCTATCAATACGTGTAATTAAATGCTTCTGTTGCTTATTTTCTCTGATAATCGTATATGTGTCACCGATGCATCTCCACCATGATTGGCCATTGGTACGTTTTGTAATGGCACCGTAAAACCTTTAGATAAAAGCTGTATGTTAGCTGCTGATGCTGTTTATTCCCTGAATTTAGCATGACTAAATTTTGATGCTAAACTTCCACTGTTGTTATCAAAGAATCTTGATAGTTCAGCTTCCAATTTTCCTAAGATATTGGAGAATATTTGCGTGTGTACACTCCCTTGGTCACTTATTCTTCCAATAATGAATTAGTAAGGCGATTTCCTTGCTGATTATTGTGGTTTGGTACGCACAGAGTTTAAATCTTGTGGTACGCTTTGTGGCGGCTGTACGGACAGCTGAGCAGAAAGTTCTGCATGGAAGAAAAACAGGAGATCTTGAATGAGTTTTCATTTGCTTTTCTTATGTTGTTGTCAAACTCCTGGTTAGGAAATATTAACCAAGTCTCTCATCGTCAAATGTTGCCCACTGCTGTGGATCAGGAGCTTTATTTGTCAGGAAGCTTTTTAATCCTTATAGTAAAACCTGTTCTTTGTTTTGTCTCTGGCTACAAAATATGTTTCTCCCTTGGCATGTAGCCGAAACTAAATCCTCTTTGTGCAGTATGCTTCCATTATAAGAGCTTAAATCACAAATCAGGTGCAGCCAATTAGGCATGATGAAAGCATTACAAATGACAGATTGAAAACAGGATCATAAAATGACTTTTTAGAGGCAGTTTGCCACAGAAAAATGCTCTTTTTTTACTTCTTTATTGCACCTCAAGTAAAGCAATCAACCAACAGATCCCTTGAGTACAATTAATGACTCATTGAGCAAACAGATGCAAAAGCATTTGCGACTGTACAATGCTGTGACATAAAACTCACTTTAATTCACTCCTATTAGATTACTTATTCGTTGTTTTAACCCAGAAAACTGAAGTGCACAAATCACATTCAGGATCTGTGGCACGTATTGTATTTAAAGATGCAGTCTGAGTACTTTTCTAATAGGGTGGTGGTGTAAAAGTGTGAAGCAAATTGGGTTAATAAATTAATAGTTTGATCTTTGGACATCTTAAGAATTAAATTCAGTTCAATTCAGTTTGTCTATATTGCACCAATTCATATCAAGACACTTAAAAAAAAAGAAAATAACCTCAATCCAACCCATTCTAAATCATCCTAGATTACTGTAAACCTACTGAAGTAGCACCATGAACCTAAACAGACAGCAGACGTCAACAACACCTGTATTAGTCATGTACTCCACATGTTTGGTTTTTATGGAAGCGTTTTAAGAAAGGCGTTTAAAAAACAGCAAGAAATGTGTAAAATTGTAGTTTGCTGCAAGTTGTATGGGAGACACATCTGGAAGTCTTTTGATCTACATGCAGAAAACCAACTGCACATCATACTGCTGGAAGCATCTGGCTGTGGTCATCCATTGCTTATGCAGAAACAAAGTGACTCCACCCACATTTTTCATGAATGTGGGTGAAGCTAAATTTAGGGTATGAGAAGAAAACATGTTAGAGGCTGAAACATACTTGAAACCGGGTTGAGGGTTTACCATTCTTATGTTCTTCAGTGGCCAAGGCAAGTGCAGACATAAATCTAATTGAAAGTCTTTGACAGAACATAAAAAATTATGATAACAGATATCCTATAAGAATGACCTTGAGCTATTATATGAGGAAAATTTGCTCAAAAGCCACATTTTCAGATTTTTATCTCTAAAACAATAAATTGGAGAGGAGTGGTGAATGGATGGTCTACCCTTTAGTGTATAAAGAAAAAATAATTTAGAAAAATATATTAAAATGAAGTCTCATCTATAGTTTTGCAAAAAAAAAAAAAGAAAAACAACAAAAAGATGGTTGGGAACTACATTTTCTTTGGTAGAAAATCTTCTTTGCTTGTAAGTGGACATTTAAAAAGTGACTGATAGTCCATTTTAAGTTTTGGTTGTAACAAAAACATGTTACATGTTTTGTATACTTTGTATACATGTATACTTAATGGCAAAACGAGAAACAACTTACCCTCAGCAGTGAGTCTCATAATCAAACTGCACAAGAGACATGACCTGGAACTATCACTGTCCTCTCGGCTGGATGTGGGGCAGTGTCTGGGATTTATCGGTTCAATTTAATTTAGCTTTCATTCATTACGGCTTATCCTCTGAAATGTGACTGTTAATAGATAGTCTGTGGTCATCGGCACATGGAGCAGCGCTGGGAATTTGAGGTCAATAAGCCGGAGACGCACACTGTGTGCCAACAGATCCGACACAACATTGTAAATGAAAACATTGTGTGATGCAGCAGGAGTGATTGTGCTCTAACCGCTTACCTTCTCTTTGAACTCCCGGAAGCAAACTAGCACCACTTCAGTGTCCGTGTTTTAATACTGAATAAACATTTATGTAGAAACATTTCCAGTGCTACAGTCTATAACCTTGACTATTATACGGAGCGCATCACAAAAAAGTGTCTGACTCTGTCTGAGGGCGGAAGCGGCTCATTTGTACAAGAATTGAAATATCAAGTAGAAACACATTTATTCTAAAAAGAAGGTTGAGCAATAGGGTCGTTCCACTAAAGAAAGAAGTTATATTTTTAATTCTGAGAGAACAATCCCAAGGCCCTTCACAAATGCAAAGCCCACATGTATCTACACTTCAAAGCTGGCTTGGTGCCTTGTTGAACAGAGTAAAGACCCCTGAGTCACTGCGTTTTCTTACTGTTCATACGTGCCTTGAATACAGCAGAGACTGAGACATATTGCAGAAAAAAAAACACAGAGGGTTTTTTTTTTGTTCATCACATGCACCTTTAACATCTTTGAACGTATAAATTAATAATGGCATAAGATTTATCTCCTTGTTGTGTCCTCTCTGACACCACCTCTTTCTTTTGGGTCCGTCTTCCTCCCCTTGTGTATAGTTTTTAAAAATCGCCAACCGACAGCTTCAATAATTCACAGCAATGTTTCTAAAGTGCAGCAGATAAATCTGCTCTCTCAATAAAGTGTTCCTGGTTTTTTTTTAGACTTGTTTTTTGTTTCTTTTTCTGCAGCAAATGAACATCAGTAAATGGAAAAACTTTTTTTTTTGGAGCAAAAATAAAATCAGTTCATGGAGGAACAAGAATTGTGTAAAGTTACAAAAACTGGAATCACTCTTTCAATAAAATTAGTAGACTTGCACTCCTTTGTGTTGGAAACATGTTTTCTCTTTTTTTTTTAGTAAATTGAGTTTCCAATTGGCCTTTGAAACGTGCTCTATAAGTAAAAGTGATGTAACTTCTCTCCAAAGAAAACATTGATGTTTTTTTTATTGTGTCAAGATCACAACATATGACCGGAGAATATTGCAAGTGAAAGAACAATGTTCGATTTTCTTGTGATAAAATTACAAGACATTATACCTAGCCAGGACATTTTGTACTTTACAAGTGCACCTCCTATTTCTTAGTTAAAACAAAATAGAAACTTTCAGCTCAAAACTTGTCAAGATGATGCTGCAACGTCTTTGTGGTTGCAGTTCTTTTTCAAGCTTTGTCTGAGTATCTGGGGGCTTTTAATTACTAATCAACAATTTCCTGTTTCCCTTGGGTCCGTGACAAACAGGCCTATTTCTTTAAGCCACATTTATCTTACCAATATAAACAGTGAGGAGGAACGTACGGAAATTAAAATCTCACAACCTCATTGTTGGAGAAACGCTGCACAGAGTGGCATCTTGTTGTCACTAAGTCTCCATGACAACCACTGGGCTTCATTAAAGGACAACCAATAATTTTAGCTCTAATGTTTAGTCGTTTTCTTGTGGCTACACAGCTGTTCAGTTCCAATCGCTTTACTTCCCTTCACACTGTGAGTGAAAATGCTTTTGCTTTCACTATTAAGCGTAGCCCTTGATCATTGCCACAAATAAAAATAAAGGTGCACATGAATATTTTCAGCTGTAATTTTGTTAAAAGCAGGTGGCATGATGCATTCCTGTTGCTCACATAGTGTTAAAATGACCAGCATGGGTTACAGTATACAGTTGGTATTGGTGCCCTGCATGCTGGAATAGTAAAACATCTGAACCCCTACAGTATAGCAACTCTGCCTCCTGTCAGAGTGACAAAAAAAAAGTAGTGCAGCTCACACTGGTGCTGATGCTGCAGATGAGAGCCTCAGGTTTTATTTCCTAGAGAGAGAGGAGGGAGGGAAGGAGAGAGTGAGGGAGAGAGGGAGCAGGGCCATGAAGAAATGGAAGAACGCATAAACATGGAATTAAAAATAAACCCGCAACCTCTGGGGTGCAACCACCCACCATCTCCTTTGCTTTTCCATCTGCTTACACCTCCAGTGAACTTTGGAATTTTTCCTGTTGCTTGTTATTACCGTCGTCTTTGTTACATCCGCTCTGGACCTGAATGCAGCAGGCAGCTGTTGAGGTCAGGGATGTTGCTGCCTCTGTTGACCCGCCTTCTCCTCACGCACACAAATGCGTCTTACTTGACTATAACGCACTACATTGTGATTATGTGATGCGTCTGCTTGTTTATTGACGCTACTAAAAGATTTTCTACGCACCCAAAGACGCATGGCCCTGTTGGCCTGTTGGGGCCAGCATCAAACATCTGCCCCATTTAACACAGCCGTCACTGTATCATACTCTGCTTTGCTTTAACCAATAAACACAACCTCAGATGCCTCTATAAGCCTACAGGTGGCTACAGACAACTTAATGCACATGTAGACCTGCACAGCTTTGACTCCTTGTTGACAAATTGATGCGTTCTGTGCAGATGATGTGTTGTTTAAACAGCAGGAGTTTTTCTCAATTAGTTCAGTGTTTCACCACCTCTGAAGCTATAAGTATGTTGACATGAGTGGCAACAAAAACACTGTGAAGAAAACCTCGAAAATATGAAATGGCACGCATGGTGACAAATTGTGCCAAAAAACATTTTAGAAAATTTGCCAGGACTTTTCTCAACCTCTGTAAATCTTCAGTGCCTCTCTTATTTTTTGCACTACAACTTCAAACTTTCAATGGATATTTTTTTTGTCCATTTTCTGATGTATGCCACACTCATTTATTCACAGTAACATGGCGTCTCTGGAGTCTTACCTTTAATGTGGTACCAGAACTATTGCTCACAAAGGAACTGCAAACCTTGCAAACCAGTACCTAAGATATATACAAAACATTTGGCATGTTATTTTCGAGCAGATCTCTCAAAAAGTGGAGATAACTTTTTATGTGATACCTAAAATTTTCTAATGGATCCAGGTTGACATAGTCTAATTGATTACATTGACATTATATATATATATATACACTGCTCAAAAAAATAAAGGGAACACTTAAACAGGTGTTTCACACTTAAAGTGTTCCCTTTATATATATATATATATATATATATATATATATATATATATATATATATATATATATATATATATATATATATATATATATATATATATATATATATATATATATATATATATATATATATATATGAGAGAGAGAGAGATATTTCAGTGCGATGTCAGTTTTTGCTGAATCCTCAGTCTCTTAAAGTTTTGTTGGTGAGTTTAGATGTTATGCAGCTTTTACTGTGAGAACTGCACAATATTTTTTCAGGTGGGTGTTTCATAAAACAAAATAGCGGTTAAAGGGATAAGAAGCTGCATTTGGTCAGGAAAGTTTTCCGACAAACCTGCTGGTAAACTTGACAACAAGCCAATTTGGATGTGTTGGAGCAGTAAAAGAGCTCCAACAGGAGACGGCGCTCCCCAGATGGACAGGGCATCGCTCCGCTGTGCAATATAATGATTTTGCTTGAAGAATCAGAAGAATAGCCTGTTCTGTGTGTTCACTTTGAGAGAGATTTTGAAAGTCACTGCGATACATCTTGAGACGTCAGTAGTTCTTTAAAATGAGTCACTGGTAGAGCTGGCCTTTCCACTCTTTTACTTTTTATCCCTTCTGAAATAGTTTTCAATATTTGCTTCTTGGAGACACATAAGCAGCACCATAATAATGAGGCCCCATCATTTTAGTTGCCAAACTTTAGCCTTGAATTTTAGACAATTTTATTAACCGAGGCAATATGAATTACATATTTTTATAATCATACTGGTCTCATGATTATTACCAGCATTCGCTGATGCTCTTGTAATTGAGCCTTCGAGCTCTGCAGCACTCTGCAAGAAATGATTATTAGAATTGTGCTGAAGAGAGAGCAGAATATTGCTTCTATAAAAGCCAAAAACACAAGATCGCAAATGAACACACAGATTTAAGGTGGGGGCAGGTTGGTGGGACTACAACTTCTTAGTCTAGCTCGTTGGCTCAGCTCTGCGGAAACAAATTGGCTGATTTGGCTCAACTGCAATTAAAATAAAACATTAACACAGTTTGAATTATTGGTAACTAATCTTCCTTTCAGCGGTGAAATGTTGTTGCTTATTCACCCGACAGTTACACAGATACAAAGAATTTAGACAGCAGCAGAAAGAGGCTGGTTTGTTTGTTTTTTTTTTTTCTTCCAATAAATCTCAAGGCAGAAAAACACTCTTTATTCAATTTAAAAGCACATCTTACTCTTCTGCTGAATAGCAAGTGCAAATTGATTTTTACTACTTCTTTAGACTTTCCTGGGCTTCTAAAGCATTTTTTTTCTCTACCCTGATGATGCAGTGATGCAGATATTTGAAATTCAGCTGACTGTGAACCATTTTTACTAAACTCAACAAAATACTTCCACTGCTTATTTTCGGTTTTCTCCCCTTATATTAAATAGTGTAAATCAAATATAACTAATTGCTCAAAGGACCTTCTGGTCTAAATTATATGAATACTCTTTATCAAAACCTAATTAGCTTTCTCCGAACAATAAAAACAAAACAAAAGCGCAAAACGGGAGACACAGCAATGTTGTGAAAGTAATCACAGAGAGTTACACATCCAGTTTAATCATCTCTTTGAATCATTCAAGCTCAGGCCGCAAAGCCAGCAGCTTTAAATGCAAAAACTTCCTTCATGACAGGAGGCAAAAAAAAAAAAAGCTCCAGATTAACATAAGCAATAATCTCTCTGTAATGAACTCAACTATAATATCTGCAGCTAAAGAGACATGTTCATCTGATCACCGTTCCATATAAGCAAACCGAGTCCTTTGCTTGTTTTTTGTTGCGCTTCTCTGTTTGGAGCTCAGTTCTGTTAATTAAGGGAATATTCCTGGGATATTAATGTCAAATGCAGGATTCTCTGCAGTTACTGGCACCCCCGGTGAAGACGCATAAAAGGGCCTTCGTATAAATTCATATTTTACTGCGGTTCTGTCTCAGCCTGGAAATCTTGTTTTTATGGTGGAAAAATATGTTCCTGCAGTTAAACTATGGGCACCGCCAGTTACTGGTTTGTCTGACAATCTTTATGAAACAAAAAGTAATTGAAAATGTTTAATTTATATCTCACATAGCAGTCTGCATTAAATTGCAAATATTTCGTGTAAGGGCAATAATTCAAGTTAGAAGCAGTTCTACTGTGGCCAAAAGGGTCTCAATGAGGCTCCTTTGAGTCTTACTGGAGGATGTTAGGAGAGAGAAGTGAACACATCCCCAAAGGTCGCTGTTAGAAATCTGGGTGAGTCAACATGTTTCCATAGCAACCATTTATTTTAGGAGTTTTTAGAATTTTCTTTAACACATCTTTGCCAGAACTTGCTAATAATTGTGGAGGGTGTTTCTTTACCACAAGAGGCAGGGAGGTGTTTGTAATTCTGGTTGTCACTCGGTTTGGTTTCTTAGGATGCATTTTTATCGACGTCACCTGAGCACTGCTACAGCAAGACACAAGATGGCAGTCCTTAAAATAAACCTGACAAAACCGTTAAAATGCAGATGTTTGTAAAGTAAAACATTATCCACATCCACCTGCTTTGTGGACCTTGTGTCTGTTTTAATTCGAGTTAAACCTGGGCTGTGATTGGAAGGGGATGCATTTGCTCACTCCTCTCTAAGAACAAACTTTGAAAGACGTCAGAGCGAACCGACTGAGCGACGCAGCACATTAAACTATTAAAGTATTTCCTTCCAGGGCTTAAAGGCTTCTGATGGCCGCCTCAGACTCATGAAGGAGACATGAAGGTGATACAAAATACGGAGCAAGTCGTTCCATATAAAGATGGACCACATTTCTCTGGATCGAACAACCTCAGAAGTCAAGTCGGATTTCAACATACAAGGATAAACTACTTGGAGATTCATCCATGCGTTTCCATCTCAACCGTACAGTCGTGCCATTGGGATCTCTGTCCTGTCTTTGGTGGTTGTGCATAGCAGAGAGATGATTCTTCACTTAACGTGGTTTAGTTTTCACCACAGCGCCACGTTTCCTCGGCCCGTCTGATTTACTCTGCGTGATTAAATTTTACAGCAGCCCCATCTTCTCTCCTCGGTTGACCCACGAAACAAACCAGCCTGAGAGCTCAATCCATTAATGTCGCTCAATCCAACAAATGTCTTCTGACAGTCCCACAGATAGGCTTTAAAAATGTAATTGTTATTAAGGTGCACCATTATATTATTTGCTCCAGGTGTGCAGCTGTAATTTGTCTGATCGGGTCACTGGAAAAGCTCAGGGATGTTAGGCTTCTTCATTTAAAGGCTTAAAATATTCAAGGGTTTCACCACTTAGAGCCACTCAGCTTTTCATTAGTGTCAGTGGAGAACTTTAACGTCAGATAATAAAACACCTTGAAGCTTCACCCATTCTTTTAAAATTACAGTTTTTAAGACTGGAAACCTCAGTGGAAGCTTTGCTTTGGACAAAGTAAACAACCTTCTCCAGAATGAGTTTTTTCTCATTGTTCTCTAGTAAGTTTTTTTGTTTGTTTGTATTTTTTTAACTCCACACTTGTCTAGTAAAATGGACGCTCATTTATTTTCGGTCATTTATTTTGACACGTTTAGAAACTCTTAATTCATCGGAAGTAAATGTATTCCCATCTGGCTCTTTGGCGGCCCTCTGAGCGACCATTTGTTCAGACTGGATTGTGTTCTTTAATAACAAATGGATCGGCGGGTAAAGACCGGAGGCTGGTGGCCTACCGGAGCTCCCGGTGATAAATGAGTCCTGACAGCGTTATTGAAGGATATATTGTCTTCTAGGGCGCTGGAGAGTATTGTCAGGGAATGATTAAAGGGATGATACCACAGAGATTGGTACTGCACACAGATCTGCCATAATGCTACTTCAGAGGAAGGCCAAAGTTGGGATGTTAAAGAAAACTCAAAGTTCGGAATGTGTTATGCTCTTTAAAGCAATATTAGGTCTCCTTTTCTGACACTTATGTGCAAATAAGCCCAAATATTTTAAACATTCAGAGCTTATTGCATCCTTTGGGGAAACTACGTCTTTCTGCAGTTAGTTGACAGAAGTGACAAAAAGCAGCCTTTTTCTCTGAAGTGAAGAGTGTCACAAACACTGGGAGTGAACCGTAGGAACCCTATTTTTAGTTCTTGCATATAGTTGTACTAATAAGTAACACAGAGAGGTTCTGTCATCTAAATACTTAAACTTCAATGCTTGGCTTGAAGGTTGGGAAGTGTTAGTAATCTGTAAATGGGTTTTTGCTTGGCACAGACACTCACCAATCACTTCAGACAGTTTGTATGTATTTCTTTTTTCTTATATAAATGCAACATTTTGAAGATGTGCTGCTTATTTACAAAAAGCAGCAATGAGAGATGAGCGTGTTGTTCATGTCCCAGTGTTTTACAGAGTCTGACGTTTCTTTTTCAGTGATGCACTCTTGGGACAGTTCACCAGTCCATCCCTGGGCCACACAGAGACACGCAGCCATGTATGCCTAAAGGCAATTTAAAGAGTCCAGTTAACCTTACAGTCATGATTTTTTTTTTTGGCAGTGTGAAGACAAAAATACCCAGAAAAGACACATATATAGTAGTCACCCAAAGCAATTTTCTCTACTCATATTTTTATATTTCTCTCCTTTAATTGTATTAAATGTTTCTATATTTTTATGCATTTTTTAAAATTAATTAATTGGATTTTTAAAATAAATGTTCAATTTAGAAATCTGTGTTTCAGAAGCTCTTGAAATGTCACATGTATTTTACTACTTTAAAAAAAAATAATAATTATAATATCCCATATTTAAATACTCTGACTCTTATTTTAGGGGAAAAATCAACAAAAAAAAAAATCATGAGCTCAAATGACAGAGTTAAGTCATATCACTGTCTTTGGTAGAGGATTTTTTTTCCAGACTCAATGAATAAGAACTTTAAATACCCATGAATCCAGTGTTGTCCCATGACGGACTGGCCATTGGTCCGTGGTTTCCTGCTTCACAGTACGCCATGAACTGTTACAGCATTGCAGTTCATCACTATACTGTATTACAAAAACAAAAAACTTGACTTCCTCCACCAGCCTTCCTGTCTACAACATCTACTGGAGTTCAATCTAAAACACAGGGGAAGTACAAACCAAACACTCTCTGCTACCTGCCTGCCCTTCATCGTCCTCCACCACCATCTCAAGGTCCACTAACGCAAACATAAGTCACCTGCTGCAATATTTCAAGAGCTGAACTAATTCTCCTCTCTCTCTGACCAAACCCTGCTGACTGAACTCTTTTTTTTTTTTGCTCATTGATGAATTTTACCACAAAAAATCATGTTAAACACACCTCTGTCCATAATTGGTTCATGCATTAGTCCATCCATGTCAAATTATTCCAAATAGAATTCATATGTCACTTTTGCATAGGGCTGAAAAATCCAAAAACTGTGGTCATTTGAGATATTTGTTTAAAATGTAACTTTTATTTACTTTACAGCAGCAAAAAAATCGTTTCTTGCAATCTCTGCTTTTCTGTCTTTCAAGTCTGAGGGTCCTAGTTGCATTTGTAGCCATTTAGGTTAGCATGTCTTTAATATCTCCTCTTTTTTCCAAACTATTTATCCAACGATTTATTGTTCAGTGTTATCTCAGGTTAAATTCTCAGTTTAAAATCATGAAACTATTTTAGAAGTCTTAAGTGAAAATACTATGCAGCTTCTTTTTACAAATATGTTTGTTGATTTTTTTCCTCCCCAGCTCATGACATGACAGTAGATTTTTCTGACATCGGCAACATTTTGACTGAGCAAAACCGCAGCGGCAAGTTTCCCTCCATGAACGCTAACTTCACTGAAACGGCTCCACGAGCTGAAGACACTCTAAGGTTGGCCAAAACTTTTAAAAATTTGGATCTCATTAAAATGACTAAAAACTTTTCCCCACTGTATTGTAGAGTATATCTAATACCTTTCCTTTTGTGGCTAAACGAAAATAATGCAAATAAACAACTTTTATTTTAATTCATTAAGTACGCTATGATTTTTATGCGCTAAAAACAACACTGTAAAGGAAACAAAACTTTGTTTTTTTCTTACAGGGACATTGTGTCCTACAGAACGGACAAACATCAGGTGTTCCTGTTAATCCAGGGGCTGCAGAAGAACAGAAGAGCAGATCCAGTAGTGACCGATGATTAGGATCTGTGTTCACTGTGATGTTATTCACCAACAATAATGTAGCTTATTAGCATGGTGTTACATAAAGCCCTAAAGATAAAATGTACACTTCCAACTGTTGTGACTTATAAAGCAACAGTTTTACCGGTTGTACTCCGTGTTTTTCTTTCTTGTTAAAACTCTGACATGATAAACAAACGTTGGAGGATGGTTTTGTGCGGAGGATCGGTTTAGCATGATGCGCTCTGATTGTGTCTTAATGTGACTTTTACTACGACACTTTATGGAGTTCCAGTTGTGTCCAGTAATAGCGGATTAAGCTCTATCTTGGTAGAATTATATTCCTACATTTCCAATTATTTACCATCATTTGTAATAAAGTGATGCCAACACCACAAATTCAGCAGTGATGAATCTGTTCTAGTCATCTTAAAGATGGAAAGAGTCAATGTTGTGCTGATTCTGAGTAACTGAATTACTTTTTTTTTTCATGTCAGAGTTCGGTCAGTGAGGTTATTCATTTTGTGGCAGGCCTAGTCTCAGAAAGAAATGAAAACAAAGAAGGAAGACTGCAAATGTGCATATTGGTTCCACAGGTTTCCCCTGAAAATCCCCATAAAATCAATCATTACAGAGTAAAAGTCATTTGAAGAGGGAGAAGCATATAAACAAGTCAAGTCAATGACGAGTCAATGACATGATGCAATCTGCATTTTTAACTCGGATAACTTAACTTTTTTTTGTGACTTTTATTATTCATTTAAATTGCTGCACTATATAATAAGTAGCATAGAAATGACTTTGTTTTGGTAAATTGTCTTGAGATTACCTATTGTAAATTAGTGTTATACAAATCAACTGAATTGGATTTAGAAATGTGACTGGACTTAAGAGAAATTATACAGTGTTTTATAGGTTGATGAAAGCAAAGATTGGTATGTTTTTCTGCAGAGCCATCCTCTCAGCAGCAGTGCAGCTGCTGTGCCACAAGTGATGCAGACAGAGAAAGCTCTCCACCCCACAGCGATAATAGCTGCTAACCTTAACAGGTTCATTTACTGTTACCCAACATGATGTAGCATTTAAGGTAACATTAGCTTTTGTTTAATTGGGACAAGAAAGCTAAGCTAAACTTACTCAATGGATTGAGTTAATGTTATGCTAACATACCGCACCATGGTAACCAACGAATTTAAGCTAACAGATTAAATTTTTTTACCTAAAACCTAAACCACCCGTATTTAATGGGTTAAGTCGTGTTAACCAACACGCCAGCGTAAGCCAACATAATATTAATATTTAAGCTAACAGCTTTCTTTTTGACTAATGTTTTGACTCTTGTTACTGCAGTATGGGTTAAAAGTTGTTACTCTCTTTAATGCTGAAATACTTCAATATATATTATACTTTACCTTTGTAGCATGATCATGCACTTAAACTCAAATATTTATGCAAATTACAGCAGTAGAGTTCAGCACTCACTACATTTTCAAAGGAAATGCAAGTGATCATGTGACTTTGTAAGGAATTAATCAAACATATATCTATGTGTAGAGATTAAATTAGTTTCAACTTTAAAAAAAGATAGTGATCTTTAATAGAAAACAGCCACAGCAGAAAATAGAAAAATTATACAACTACGACAAGCTACACACCAAATTATTGGAGAGAATAATCACACATACTTTGTACAATCAAGCACAATCAATGAAGGAAAATATGTATATTGCATTTTCTAAGCAAAAGGGCATATTAATTTATTTGAAAAGCTTTTATATAGACTGGTTAATATAATTTGAAACAAATAACAGCATCAGTTTCAGTCTAGTTTTGCTTTAAAGACAAACCTATCAAAGATCTTTTTTAATACAGTAAATTTCAAAGTGCAAAACAATTACCGTAATGAAAATCTACAAAGAGTGCACAACAGCACATTTTATTTTGGATTAAAAATGTATAAAAGTAAACGTCATTCACCCCACTCATTCTTTCCATACAGAATAATACAAATCAATACTTCAAATTTATATTGTACATCTCTAAGTATCCAAATGTCAAGATCCAAATGATCACATTTAACAAATTAGAAACTTAAACCATTTTCCCACTTTATGAACAAGAAAGCCCTCCAGTTTTCATCTAAATGACTTTAATAATGAAACTCAACATAGGACAAATATGGAAAATAGTTCTAGGGCTTTTCACCAGTGTGAATCATCATGTGCCGAGTTAAATCCTGTTTTTGACTAAAACTTTGTCCACAGTTCACACATGAAAACGGCTTTTCACCAGTGTGAATCATCATGTGCTGAGTTAAATCCTGTTTTTGACTAAAACGTTTTCCACAGTTCCCACATGAAAACGGCTTTTCACCAGTGTGAATCATCATGTGCTGAGTTAAATCCTGTTTTTGACTAAAACTTTGTCCACAGTTCACACATGAAAACGGCTTTTCACCAGTGTGAATCATCATGTGCTGAGTTAAATCCTGTTTTTGACTAAAACTTTGTCCACAGTTCACACATGAAAACGGCTTTTCACCAGTGTGAATCATCATGTGCTGAGTTAAATCCTGTTTTTGACTAAAACTTTGTCCACAGTTCACACATGGAAACGGCTTTTCACCAGTGTGAATTCTAATATGACCATTGAGAGCATATTTGGTAGTGAAACTTTTTTCACAAATGACACATACGAAAGGTTTGCTTCTTTCCTGATTTTTCTTCTGAGCTTCAGCAGCTTCCTGGAAGTTGACTTGGTGTGTTTGCTCATAAACAGTAGACCCCATGAAGGTATCAGTCTCCTGTTTTGATGCAACCTGGTCTTCACTCTGACTGCAGTAAACTTCTGTCCCTTCCACTCTTATCTGCTGATGTTTTAGATCCTCCTGCTCTTCTTTTCTCTGTTGATCATCTGGCTCTTCCTGTTCTTGTTTCCCCTGCAGAGGTTCTAACTCCTCCTGGTCCAGAGTGGAGCTCCTCTCCAGGTCACATAGCTTCTTATAAACGTTATGTCGTTGGCGATCTAGAGAAGAAAACAGAAGAAAGAGGAATTGTTAACTTTATTTATTGAAGTAAATGAGAGAAGACTTTCATTTAATCCCAAATTTCTAATTGGAAATTTTTATTACATTTTATGTTGGTTATGTTAGTTAAATGTCAGTTTTATATTCAGGATTTATTGTTGCCAGTGGGAAACTACGTAAACTAATTTACACTAATCTAATCTATTTATACATACAAAAAAAATAAAAATAATAGCATGCATAACCTATAATAACGAGGCATGATTACAAATGTCTTTAGACTCGCTTTAGATGGCTGATCAGCGCAGAGTGCAGGATTTTTTTTTTTTAGATTTTTTTTTAAATGCCACATCATGCAGATGGCTTTGTCTTTATGTGCCAAAGTCAGGTGAAAATTTCTTATTATGCACAAATGTACATCCTGGAGGAACTTCTGCCTGTTTCACCAGACCAAGCACGACACTTGGTCTTGCTTGGTCTGTAGTAAGATGATCATCTTTAGTAAGATCTTACTAAAAGATGACAACATCATTTAGTAATTCAGTGCACTGAACATAGGCCATACTTTGTGGAAAGGGTCACAAAGTATGACCCTTTACAGCAGGGGTGTCAAACTCCAGTCCTCAAGGGCCGGTGTCCTGCAACTTTTAGATGTGCCTCTGCTGCACCACACCTGAATAGAATAATTAGGTCATTAGCAAGGCTGGGAGAACTGATCTACACAAGGAGGAGGTAATTAAGTT
Source organism: Xiphophorus maculatus (assembly GCF_002775205.1). Taxonomy (NCBI): domain Eukaryota; kingdom Metazoa; phylum Chordata; class Actinopteri; order Cyprinodontiformes; family Poeciliidae; genus Xiphophorus; species Xiphophorus maculatus. The sequence continues at coordinate 16,666,272 of NC_036458.1, read as the reverse complement.
ATTTCATTCCAGTGTTTTGCACCAGTGGCACATCTAAAAACTGCAGGACACCGGCCCTTGAGGACTGGAGTTTGACACCTGTGCTTTACAGAGTGGGAACTCTCAACTGAGGGAGTGACAGTGATGTAGAAGACATAGGATACATGCAGTACATAGTGAATATTCATCCATTATGTACTGTATTTATTTAGCCTTCATATCTTTTTGTAATCTGTCTCCCTTTCTCTTTCAATTTTTATCAGCTGGATCTTTCTAATTATCAGAAAGATGATTTTGTGGGGAGACAGTAAAAGGGCTTTTAATTTAAAAATAAATAGCTAAACATGTTTGCAACTTTCAAATAAAATAACCATGTTTATTAATACACTCTAAACAATAATGATGCAAACAAAAATGCTGAGTAATCATGTTAGTCTAAGAACCTAATATTTCCAATCTTTGAAGTCTATTTCTGTATGCAAAATCAATCTACTCAAGTAAGTACTATGGCATATTAGGATCAGTGCAGACCAGGGGCGTCAAACTCATTTTCATTTTGGGCCTTATTAAAAATCTGAATGTTCTTAAAGGGCCGGTTGTGTCAGGATCTATTGATAAAACCCATTAGACTGTTAAAATATCAATAAACATCTGTTTGTTTATCAGTTGGTTCCGCACAGGTGCAAAAACGGCGATAGTATCTTCGCGCTCGCGTTGAGTTTAAAGGCGGCTCGGAAAAAACATGTTAACGGTTTAAAAATTATAAATGCTGATAAATGTCCGGGGGACAGAGGGCACAGACATGGGAAGAGCGGGAGTCCCTAAAATAATAGAACCACTACGAGGTAAAGAAAGAAAGAGAGAAAGAAGAAAAGAGAAAAAAAAAGCGTGCCAACAGCAGAGTTAGCAGCACGGCTAACTCCGCTGGTTGCCATGCTTACGTTAGTCTTCTTATGTATAACGGATGCATTCGGGGATAAAATAATCAATATATACCTTCAGTAGAAGACCTTTTAAAGAACATATTATTAAGGAAGAATAATTTAACATTAATTTTGGACAAAATTTAGCCTCTTCTTCCTTAGAGTCCCGGAATCTCTGGCAGGCGGGCTGCGGCTGGAGGAAGTGAAACCACGACACTGCGCGTTGACGTCACAGATCACAGAGTTGAATTCATAAGAGCAATCGACAACAAAGCTGCAGAGATACAGAGATATATTCATTACCTGTAACAGGAGAAATAGAAAAAGAAACACAAAGAAACAAGGGGGGCAAAGACGCGTCTTTGGAGAAAGCTTTTTTTATGCCAAAAAGCAAAACAGTGGTAGCATTCTGAATTTTTAACGTTTACATGAAGTTTTATACTGAGTGGGCGTTTCTTCAATTTAATATATTCAACTAAGGCGTTCCGCTCTTTAACCAATTAGAAACTCCCGTAGGAACTACAGGAAACTTGAGAAGTCTCCCAATTTACAACGAAGTTCCAAAGGCGTCTGGTTTCTATCGAGAGACAAAGGCGGACCATCTTGGACGATACCAGGTACGAATGTCCCCGGCGCCGAGAGTCTTAAGATAAGATTTCGCAGACACCCATAAATCTGACGTCTCTTCCATTATCTCTCCTAACGTTCTCGAAGAGACTTGCATCTGGTAATTTTCAAAAAATGTTATCTTTACAAACCCCAGTTTTGCTTTTGCACATTCAGCCCCCCAAAAGATTAAGTTCTGCCAAAATAATACATAAAATCTACAGGACAAAATAAAGTATAATTCCTGAGCCATTTTCTAATAGTAAAAAAACATTTTCATTCAAACAATTTCCATTTGCTTCTAATATCGTCACAGATAATACAGTTTTCAAATACATTCATCCTTTAATAGTTTTTAAATGAGATAATACAATCTTCAGTAAACATGGTATTAATACTTAGAAGTTAAATGTTACGGGGTTTCAATCTTCTATTTTGCATTAGTTTTACGCCATCGCAGATGCTGGCCTCCAGCAATTCTCCCCAACTGCCTGCAAGAATGTTAATTTATGTTTCTGTGTTCTGGCCGGGCTGCAAGCGGCCCCATTTAGTGATCTGCATTCTAACCCCTGTCTGTCCGGTTCAAAACAAGAGTATCAAACCTACCCTTTTACACATGCGTAAAATTAACTGCATTAAGCACCAAAATCAATAATTTTCCTCGACAATATGTACAAGATATTTTACTTATAGTTGATTATTAAAGTATTTTATTGACTTGCTCTAGTACAGACAAAACGTAAAGATGCCTGGTCATGTGACGATTCGTAGCTAGATGAAACTGATATAACTTAAGAGTAGACAACCCATTATATTATTTTAAAACTTTAACAGGGACCCAAAATGTCAAAGCAACATTTTTACATTCCGAAAGTTAGAAAAAATGTCTGGCCACAATCGTTGCCTGCGAGACGGAAGACCAAACGTTGGTGTTTCCTACCTATTCGGTGTAAGATGATCTGGGGAGTCCGGGAAAAAGCCAGCAGTCTGCGCTGATCGTCCATCTCTTCCACCGACTCGACGGTTATTTCGTTAAACTCTGTGAATGTTTCTTCCGCAGCACTGAACCACTTGTTCATGAACTTGTTTAAGCTGGACCGAAGAAATGTTTAAACATTCGCACGTTAAACAAAACAGACCACGTGCCCTCCGTCTTCTTCCTCTACAACGGCTTCTTCTTCTTCTTCTTCGATTTTTTTTTTGGCGGTTGGCAAAGCTACGGAAGCCCGTTTCCGCCACTCTGTTAAAAAAATAAAAATAAATTATCTCATTATAATGAGATAGTATCTCAAAATAATTAGATACTATCTCAACATAACGAGATAGTAACTCAAAGTAATGAGATAGTATCTCATTATAATGAGATAGTAACAAAAAATAACGATATAGTATCTCAAAATAATGAAATACTATCTCATTATAATGAGATAGATTTTTTTTTTTACAGAGTGGCGGAAACTGGCTTCCATACAAATCAGACTGTCACTCAAGGATTACATACTATTAATGAATAACCGTTCATTTTAAATAATCAACACAGATAATCTGATGAATTTTACTTTTCCAATTATTCCTAAATAAAATCAACTAAATCCAATTAAACTTTAATTCTATTTCATTTTTGAGATTTCTTTTTCTTTTTTTAAACGATACATGCAAAAAAAGAGTATGGCAATTTACAATAGTGCAAATCTACAGAGGGCTTCGCAGAGACAAACTTAGAAATGGGAACACAAAAGCATAAGTGATATAAAATATATTAAATAAAACTACAAGTGGACGATTATTTTGGTTTTAACATGCATCAATGAGCAATTCCATTAAAATTTCAGTCAGGTATCCATGTTTCAATATATTTCAGAGATTCCCAATACCATTGGAATTCAGATTTTTAAAAAATTTAAAAACTGGGGATTATCTTAGCTCTCTTTGTTTATGAATAAACATTTTTACCAGTCAAAATATTAATTACAACACAGTTGCAGATTTTTGTTATTCAATAATACTCCAATTATTCAGCTTAAATGGTTAATTTTCTGTCACCAAATTCACAGACTATTTCATTTCTCCTGCTGATTCTACTCATTACATTTCAGTAACTATTCTCCAGCTGAACTCAAATTTCAGCAAGAGCATTCGATGAATGCAACATGTGCCCTTTTAACAAACAGTTAAGAAGCTACTTGTTAAAGACACTTCCATTTTTATAGAAAATGCAATTGTTCTTGTGACATTCTAAGACTTTAAACATATATCTATAAAAGAATCTTTAAAAGAAGACAGCATCAGAAATGAGAAAAATTATACAATTAAGATGGGAGACACCAAATTATTGCAGACAATAATCAGACATTCTTTGTACAATCAAAAATAATAAATGCATGAAAATAGTTTACAGATGGTATTACATTTCCTGTAATGGACAAAGGTATCTTAATGTATCTGAAAAGCTTGTAGACAGCTAAAAATAAGACTGGTTAATATAATTTGAAACAAATAACAGCATCGGTTTCAATCTCATTTTGCTTTTAAGACAAACCTGTCAACACTTCCGACCCCCTCAACTCATCACTCACGCCCCCTAATTATTCATATATTTTTTTAGTTTTTTTAGTTTTAGTTTAGTTTATTTCAGACAAACCTTTCACCGACAGTGTAAACGACACAAAGTACATAATATATTTCTTTTAAAAAAGAAAAACAAAAAAACACATCACATCGGTGATTATGAGTCTGAAAAGGAGTATGCTGAAGTATAACTTATGTAGTCATACCCCTTTTCCAGCTGTAATTTATTACAGTATTTTCAATGTCCGATATCCTTTCTGACAAAGGAAATAATAAGTATAATAAGATTTCCTCAGCTAGATGAAAATAGTGCATACACACACATACACATCTGTACACATGCATATATATATATTTACATATACAAACATATATACGTACATACACCCATATACACACCCATCTGCTTATACACAAAATACACTGTTATTTTCATACCTTTATATATTTACCCACACCTGCGCCGACATGCCACCTACTTGATGACATCATACCTAAAGTTTTAGTTCCCAACCAGGATTATCCCCCTTGTTCTTCCTTATAACTTTGAATAATAGCTGCCTTGAGACCTTTTTTAAAATGTCTCATACTTGGACTTTGCTTCAGCTCTTTAGAGAGTTTATTCCATATCCTCACACCAACCCCCGAAATGCACAATGTTTTCATTGTTGTACGAGCCTTCAAAGTTCTGAAGTTAAGGTTTTCTCTATAGTCATATCCCCCACTCTATCGGAAAATAATTGTTGAATCTTTTCTGGCAATATTTTATTCCTGACTTTAAACATAATCTGTGCAGTTTGAAGCTCTACTAAATCAGTGAATTTCAATAAATAAGAATCTATAAATAGATTGTGGGTATGACAGTAAAAATCAACCTTATGAACTAAACGAATGGCTCTTTTTTGTAATGTGCATAATGGTTGTAGTAACGTTCTGTAAGTGTTGCCCCAAATTTCCATTCATATTCATAACCTGTCATATTGAAGTTTGACGAGAGGCTGTACCTACTGTACATGTTGGTTCCACAGCTTCCCCTGAAAATATGGATAAAATCAATCATTACAGAGTAAAAGTCATTTGAAGAGGGAGAAGCATATAAACAAGTCAAGTCAATGACGAGTCAATGACATGATGCAATCTGCATTTTTAACTCGGATAACTTAACTTTTTTTTGTGACTTGTATTATTCATTTAAATTGCTGCACTATATAATAAGTAGCATAGAAATGACTTTGTTTTGGTAAATTGTCTTGAGATTACTTATTGTAAATTAGTGTTATACAAATCAACTGAATTGGATTTAGAAATGTGACTGGACTTAAGAGAAATTATACAGTGTTTTATAGGTTGATGAAAGCAAAGATTGGTATTTTTTTCTGCAGAGCCATCCTCTCAGCAGCAGTGCAGCTGCTGTGCCACAAGTGATGCAGACAGAGAACGCTCTCCACCCCACAGCGATAATAGCTGCTAACCTTAACAGGTTCATTTACTGTTACCCAACATGATGTAGCATTTAAGGTAAAATTAGCTTTTGTTTAATTGGGACAAAAAAGCTAAGCTAAACTTACTCAATGGATTGAGTTAATGTTATGCTAACATACCGCACCATGGTAACCAACGAATTTAAGCTAACATTAGATTAAATTTTTTTACCTAAAACCTAAACCACCGGTATATAATGGGTTAAGTCGTGTTAACCAACACGCCAGCGTAAGCCAACATATTAATATTTAAGCTAACAGCTTTCTTTTTGACTAATCTTAGCTCATACACTCTTGTTACTGCAGTATGGGTTAAAGGTTGTTACTCTCTTTAATGCTGAAATACTTCAATATATATTATACTTTACCTTTGTAAGCATGATCATGCACTTAAACTCAAATATTTATGCAAATTACAGCAGTAGCGTTCAGCACTCACTACATTTTCAAAGGAAATGCAAGTGATCATGTGACTTTGTAAGGAATTAATCAAACATATATCTATGTGTAGAGATTAAATTAGTTTCAACTTTAAAAAAAGATAGTGATCTTTAATAGAAAACAGCCACAGGAGAAAATGGAAAAATTATACAACTACGACAAGCTACACACCAAATTATTGGAGAGAATAATCACACATACTTTGTACAATCAAGCACAATCAATGAAGGAAAGTATGTATATTGCATTTTCTAAGCAAAAGGGCATATTAATTTATTTGAAAAGCTTTTATATAGACTGGTTAATATAATTTGAAACAAATAACAGCATCAGTTTCAGTCTAGTTTTGCTTTAAAGACAAACTTATCAAAGATTTTTTTTTAATACAGTAAATTTCAAAGTGCAAAACAATTACCGTAATGAAAATCTACAAAGAGTGCACAACAGCACATTTTATTTTGGATTAAAAATGTATAAAAGTAAACGTCATTCACCCCACTCATTCTTTCCATACAGAATAATACAAATCAATACTTCAAATTTATATTGTACATCTCTAAGTATCCAAATGTCAAGATCCAAATGATCACATTTAACAAATTACAAACTTAAACCATTTTCCCACCTTATAAACAAGAAAGCCCTCCAGTTTTCATCTAAATAACTTTTATAATGAAACTCAACATAGGACAAAAATGGAAAATAGTTCTACGGCTTTTCACCAGTGTGGATCATCATGTGCCGAGTTAAATGATGCTTTCGATTAAAACTTTTTCCACAGTTCCCACATGAAAACGGCTTTTCACCAGTGTGAATCATCATGTGCCGAGTTAAATCCTGTTTTTGACTAAAACTTTTTCCACAGTTCCCACATGAAAACGGCTTTTCACCAGTGTGAATCATCACGTGCCGAGTTAAATGATGCTTTCGATTAAAACTTTTTCCACAGTTTCCACATGAAAACGGCTTTTCACCAGTGTGAATCATCATGTGTTGAGTTAAATTCCGTTCATGACTAAAACTTTTTCCACAGTTCCCACATGAAAACGGCTTTTCACCAGTGTGAATCATCACGTGCCGAGTTAAATCCTGTTTATGACTAAAACTTTTTCCACAGTTCCCACATGAAAACGGCTTTTCACCAGTGTGAATCATCATGTGCCGAGTTAAATGATTCTTTCGATTAAAACTTTTTCCACAGTTTCCACATGAAAACGGCTTTTCACCAGTGTGAATCATCATGTGTTGAGTTAAATTCCGTTCATGACTAAAACTTTTTCCACAGTTCCCACATGAAAACTGCTTTTCACCAGTGTGAATCATGTGCTTAGTCAAATTCTGTTTATGACTAAAACTTTTTCCACAGTTCCCACATGAAAACGGCTTTTCACCAGTGTGAATCATCATGTGCCGAGTTAAATCCTGTTTATGACTAAAACTTTTTCCACAGTTCCGACATGAAAACGGCTTTTCACCAGTGTGAATCATCATGTGCTGAGTTAAATTCTGCTTTCGACTAAAACTTTTTCCACAGTTCCCACATGGAAACGGCTTTTCACCCGTGTGAATCATGTGTGTCCACAGTTCCCACATGAAAACGGCTTTTCACCAGTGTGAATCATGTGCTTAGTCAAATTCTGTTTATGACTAAAACTTTTTCCACAGTTCCCACATGAAAACGGCTTTTCACCAGTGTGAATCATCATGTGCCGAGTTAAATCCTGTTTATGACTAAAACTTTTTCCACAGTTCCGACATGAAAACGGCTTTTCACCAGTGTGAATCATCATGTGTTGAGTTAAATTCTGCTTTCGACTAAAACTTTTTCCACAGTTCCCACATGGAAACGGCTTTTCACCAGTGTGAATCATCATGTGCCGAGTTAAATCCTGTTTTTGACTAAAACTTTTTCCACAGTTCCCACATGAAAACGGCTTTTCACCAGTGTGAATCATGTGCTTAGTCAAATTCTGTTTATGACTAAAACTTTTTCCACAGTTCCCACATGGAAACGGCTTTTCACCAGTGTGAATCATGTGTGTCCACAGTTCACACATGAAAACAGCTTTTCACCAGTGTGAATCATCATGTGCTGAGTTAAATTCTGCTTTCGACTAAAACTTTTTCCACAGTTCCCACATGGAAACGGCTTTTCACCAGTGTGAATCATCATGTGCCGAGTTAAATCCTGTTTTTGACTAAAACTTTTTCCACAGTTCCCACATGAAAACGGCTTTTCACAAGTGTGAATCATCATGTGCTGAGTTAAATTCTGCTTTCGACTAAAACTTTTTCCACAGTTCCCACATGGAAACGGCTTTTCACCAGTGTGAATTATCATGTGCCGAGTTAAATACTGTTTTTGACTAAAGCTTTTTCCACAGTTCCCACATGAAAACGGCTTTTCACCAGTGTGAATCATCACGTGCCGAGTTAAGTCCTGTTTTTGACTAAAACTTTGTCCACAGTTCCCACATGAAAACGGCTTTTCACCAGTGTGAATCATCATGTGCCGAGTTAAATGATGCTTTCGATTAAAACTTTTTCCACAGTTTCCACATGAAAACGGCTTTTCACCAGTGTGAATCATCATGTGTTGAGTTAAATTCTGTTCATGACTAAAACTTTTTCCACAGTTCCCACATGAAAACGGCTTTTCACCAGTGTGAATCATCATGTGCCGAGATAAATCATGTTTTTGACTAAAACTTTTTCCACAGTTCCCACATGAAAACGGCTTTTCACCAGTGTGAATCATCATGTGCCGAGTCAAATTCTGTTTATGACTAAAACTTTTTCCACAGTTCACACATGAAAACGGCTTTTCACCAGTGTGAATCATCATGTGCTGAGTTAAATTCTGTTTATGACTAAAACTTTTTCCACAGTTCACACATGAAAACGGCTTTTCACCAGTGTGAATCATCATGTGCTGAGTCAAATTCTGTTTATGACTAAAACTTTTTCCACAGTTCACACATGAAAACGGCTTTTCACCAGTGTGAATCATCATGTGCTGAGTTAAATTCTGTTTATGACTAAAACTTTTTCCACAGTTCACACATGAAAACGGCTTTTCACCAGTGTGAATCATCATGTGCCGAATAAAATTCTGTTTTTGACTAAAACTTTTTCCACAGTTCCCACATAAAAACGACTTTTCACGAGTGTGAATTCTAATATGATCATTGAGAGCATGTTTGGCAGTGAAACGTTTTTCACAGATGACACATGAGAAAGGTTTGCTTCTTTCCTGATTTTTCTTCTCAGCTGCAGCAGCTTCCTGGAAGTTGACTTGGTGTGTTTGCTCATAAACAGTAGCCCCCATGAAGGTATCAGTCTCCTGTTTTGATGCAACCTGTTCTTCACTCTGACTGCAGTAAACTTCTTTCCCTTCCACTCTCATCTGCTGATGTTTTAGATCCTCCTGCTCTTCTTTTCTCCGTTGATCATTTGGCTCTTCCTGTTCTTGTTTCCCCTGCAGAGGTTCTAACTCCTCCTGGTCCAGAGTGGAGCTCCTCTCCAGGTCACATAGCTTCTTAGAAACGTTATGTCGTTGGCGATCTAGAGAAGAAAAGAGAAGAAAGAGGAATTGTTAACTTTATTTATTGAAGTAAATGAGAGAAGACTTTCATTTAATCCCAAATTTCTAATTGGAAATTTTTAATTAAGTGCAACTTATAATAATTTCTGTTATTTAGGAATTATTACATTTTATGTTGGTTATGTTAGTTAAATGTCAGTTTTATATTCAGGATTTATTGTTGCCAGTGGGAAACTGGAGGGTGCATGGGAGTTCGCCCAACCAGTCTACATGTGTTTTGTGGACTTGGAGAAGGCGTTTGACCGTGTCCCTCGGGGAGCCCTGTGGGGGGTTCTCCGGGAGTATGGGGTACCGGGCCCTTTGATACGGGCTGTCAGGTCCCTGTATGACCGGTGTCAGAGTCTGGTCCGCATTGCCGGCAGTAAGTCGGGCTCGTTTCCGGTGAGAGTTGGACTCCGCCAGGGCTGCCCTTTGTCACCGATTCTGTTCATCACTTTCATGGACAGAATTTCTAGGCGCAGCCAAGGTGTTGAGGGGATCCGATTTGGTGGCCTTAGGATCTCATCTCTGCTTTTCGCAGACGATGTGGTCCTTTTGGCTTCATCAGATCGTGATCTGCAGCTCTCGCTGGAGCGGTTCGCAGCCGAGTGTGAAGCGGCCGGGATGGGGATCAGTGCCTCCAAATCCGAGGCCATGGTCTTGAGCCGGAAAAGGGTAGAGTGCCTTCTCCGGGTCAGGGGGGGTGTCCTGCCCCAAGTGGAGGAGTTTAAGTATCTCGGGATCTTGTTCACGAATGGGGGAAGAAGAGAGCGGGAGATCGACAGGCGGATTGGCGCAGCGTCTGCTGTCAAGCGGGCGCTGTACCGGTCCGTCGTGGTGAAGAGAGAGCTGAGCCAAAAAGCGAAGCTCTCGATTTACCGGTCGATCTACGTTCCCACCCTCATCTATGGTCATGAGCTTTGGGTCATGACCGAAAGAAAAAGATCGCGGATACAAGCGGCCGAAATGGGTTTTCTCCGTAGGGTGGCTGGGCTCTCCCTTAGAGATAGGGTGAGAAGCTCAGTCATCCGGGAGGGACTCAGAGTAGAGCCGCTGCTCCTTCACATCGAGAGGAGCCAGTTGAGGTGGCTCGGGCATCTGGTCAGGATGCCTCCTGGACGCCTCCCTGGTGAGGTGTTCCAGGCACGTCCCACCGGGAGGAGGCCCCGGGGAAGACCCAGGACACGCTGGAGGGACTATGTCTCTCGGCTGGCCTGGGAACGCCTCGGGATTCCCCCGGAGGAGCTAGAAGAAATGGCTGGGGAGAGGGAAGTCTGGGCCTCCCTTCTGAAGCTGCTACCCCCGCGACCCGACCTCGGATAAGCGGAAGAAGATGGATGGATGGATGGATGGATGGGAAACTACGTAAACTAATTTACACTAATCTAATCTATTTATACATACAAAAAAATAAAAATAATAGCATGCATAACCTATAATAACGAGGCATGATAACAAATGTCTTTAGACTCGTTTTAGATGGCTGATCAGCGCAGAGTGCAGGATTTTTTTTTTTAAAGATTTTTTTAAATGCCACATCATGCAGATGGCTTTGTCTTTATGTGCCAAAGTCAGGTGAAAATTTGTTATTATGCACAAATGTACATCCTGGAGGAACTTCTGCCTGTTTCACCAGACCAAGAACGACACTTGGTCTTGCTTGGTCTGAAGTAAGATGATCATCTTTAGTAAGATGATCATCTACTAAATTACTAAAAGATGACAACATCTTTTAGTAATTCAGTGCACTGAACATAGGCCATACTTTGTGGAAAGGGTCACAAAGTATGGCCCTTAACAGAGTGGGAACTCTCAACTGAGGGAGTGACAGTGATGTAGAAGACATAGGATACATGCAGTACATAGTGAATATTCATCCATTATGTACTGTATTTATTTAGCCTTCATATCTTTTTTCAATCTGTCTCCCTTTCTCTTTCAATTTTTATCAGCTGTATCTTTCTAATTATCAGAAAGATGATTTTGTGGGGAGACAGTAAAAGGGCCTTTAATTTAAAAATAAATAGCTAAACATGTTTGCAACCTTTCAATAAAATAACCATGTTTATTAATACACTCTAAACAATAATGATGCAAACAAAAATGCTGAGTAATCATGTTAGTCTAAGAACCTAATATTTCCAATCTCTGAAGTCTATTTCTGTATGCAAAATCAATCTACTCAAGTAAGTACTGTACTATGGCATATTAGGATCAGTGCAGTCCAGGGGTGTCAAACTCATTTTCATTTTGGGCCTTATTAAAAATCTGAATGTTCTTAAAGGGCCGGTTGTGTCAGGATCTATTGATAAAACCCATTAGACTGTTAAAATATCAATAAACCTCTGTTTGTTTATCAGTTGGTTCCGCACAGGTGCAAAAACGGCGAGAGTATCTTCGCGCTCGTGTTGAGTTAAAGGAGGCTCGGAAAAAACATGTTAACGGTTTAAAAATTATAAATGCTGATAAATGTCCGGGGGACAGAGGGCACAGACATGGGAAGAGCGGGAGTCCCTAAAATAATAGAACCACTACGAGGTAAAGAAAGAAAGAGAGAAAGAAGAAAAGAAAAGAAAAACTTGCTAACAGCGGAGTTAGCAGCACGGCTAACTCCGCTGGTTGCCATGCTTACGTTAGTCTTCTTATGAATAACGGATGCATGCTGGGATAAAATTATCAATATATATCTTCAGTAGAAGACCTTTTAAAGAACATATGTACAAGATATTTTACTTATAGTTGATTATTAAAGTATTTTATTGACTTGCTCTTGTACAGGCAAAACGTAAAGATGCCTGGTCATGTGACGATTCGTCTTAGCTAGATGAAACTGATATAACTTAAGAGTAGACAACCCATTATATTATTTTAAAACTTTAACAGGGACCCAAAATGTCAAAGCAACATTTTTAGATTCCGAAAGTTAGAAAAAATGTCTGGCCACAATCGTTGCCTGCGAGACGGAACACCAAACGTTGGTGTTTCCTACCTATTCGGTGTAAGATGATCTGGGGAGTCCGGGAAAAAGCCAGCAGTCTGCGCTGATCGTCCATCTCTTCCTCCGACTCGACGGTTATTTCGTTAAACTCTGTGAATGTTTCTTCCGCAGCACTGAACCACTTGTTCATGAACTTGTTTAAGCTGGACCGAAGAAATGTTTAAACATTCGTACGTTAAACAAAACAGACCACGTGCCCTCCGCCTTCTTCCTCTACAATGGCTTCTTCTTCTTCTTCGATTTTTTTTTGGCGGTTGGCAAAGCTAAGGAAGCCCGTTACTACGGAAGCCCGTTTCCGCCACTCTGTTAAAAGAATAAAATTTATCTCATTATAATGAGATAATATCTCATTATTTTGAGATAGTATCTAATAATTTTGAGATAGTATCTAATTATTTTGAGATACTATTTCATTATAATGAGATTATTTTTATTTTTTTTAACAGAGTGGCGGAAACGGGCTTCCATAGCTTTGCCAAACGCCAAAAAAAATCGAAGAAGAAGAAGAAGAAGAAGAAGCAGCTGATAAAAATTGAAAGAGAAAGGGAGACAGATTAAAAAATATGAAGGCTAAATAAATACTGTACATAATGGATGAATATTCACTATGTACTGCATGTATCCTATGTCTTCTACATCACTGTTACTCCCTCAGTTGAGAGTTCCCACTCTGTAAAGGGCCATACTTTGTGACCCTTTCCACAAAGTATGGCCTATGTTCAGTGCACTGAATTACTAAAAGATGTTGTCATCTTTTAGTAAGATCTTACTAAAGATGATCGTCTTACTACAGACCAAGCAAGACCAAGTGTCGTGCTTGGTCTGGTGAAACAGGCAGAAGTTCCTCCAGGATGTACATTTGTGCATAATAACAAATTTTCACCTGACTTTGGCACCTAAAGACAAAGCCATCTGCATGATGTGGCATTTAAAAAAATCTTAAAAAAAAAATAAAAAAATCCTGCACTCTGCACTGATCAGCCATCTAAAACGAGTCTAAAGACATTTGTAATCATGCCTCGTTATTATAGGTTATGCATGCTATTATTTTTATTTTTTTTGTATGTATAAATAGATTAGATTAGTGTAAATTAGTTTACGTAGTTTCCCACTGGCAACAATAAATCCTGAATATAAAACTGACATTTAACTAACATAACCAACATAAAATGTAATAATTCCTAAATAACAGAAATTATTATAACTTGCACTTAATTAAAAATTTCCAATTAGAAATTTGGGATTAAATGAAAGTCTTCTCTCATTTACTTCAATAAATAAAGTTAACAATTCCTCTTTTTTCTGTTTTGTTCTCTAGATCGCCAACGACATAACGTTTATAAGAAGCTATGTGACCTGGAGAGGAGCTCCACTCTGGACCAGGAGGAGTTAGAACCTCTGCAGGGGAAACAAGAACAGGAAGAGCCAGATGATCAACAGAGAAAAGAAGAGCAGGAGGATCTAAAACATCAGCAGATGAGAGTGGAAGGGACAGACGTTTACTGCAGTCAGAGTGAAAAACAGGTTGCATCAAAACAGGAGACTGATACCTTCATGGGGTCTACTGTTTATGAGCAAACACACCAAGTCAACTTCCAGGAAGCTGCTGCAGCTGAGAAGAAAAATCAGGAAAGAAGCAAACCTTTCTCATGTGTCATTTGTGAAAAAAGTTTCACTGCCAAACATGCTCTCAATGATCATATTAGAATTCACACTGGTGAAAAGCCGTTTCCATGTGGGAACTGTGGACAAAGTTTTAGTCAAAAACAGAATTTTTCTCGGCACATGATGATTCACACTGGTGAAAAGCTGTTTTCATGTGGGAACTGTGGAAAAAGTTTTAGTCAAAAACAGGATTTAACTCGGCACATGATGATTCACACTGGTGAAAAGCTGTAGAACTATTTTCCATATTTGTCCTATGTTGAGTTTCATTATAAAAGTCATTAGGTGAAAACCGGAGGGCTTTCTTGTTTATAAAGTGGGAAAATGGTTTAAGTTTGTAATTTGTTAAATGTGATCATTTGGATCTTGACATTTGGATACTTAGAGATGTACAATATGAATTTGAAGTATTGATTTGTACTATTCTGTATGGAAAGAATGAGTGGGGTGAATGACGTTTACTTTAGTACATTTTTAATCCAAAATAAAATGTGCTGTTGTGCACTCTTTGTAGATTTTCATTACGATAATTGTTTTGCCCTTTGAAATTTACTGTATTAAAAAAGATCTAAAAAGAATATACATATTTTCCTTCATTGATTGTGCTTGATTGTACAAAGTATGTGATTATTCTCTCCAATAATTTGGTGTGTAGCTTGTCGTAGTTGTATAATTTTTCTATTTTCTGCTGTGGCTGTTTTCTATTAAAGATCACTATCTTTTTTTAAAGTTGAAACTAATGTAATCTCTACACATAGATATATGTTTGATTAATTCCTTACAAAGTCACATGATCACTTGCATTTCCTTTGAAAATGTAGTGAGTGCTGAACGCTTCTGCTGTAATTTGCATAAATATTTGAGTTTAAGTGCATGATCATGCTACAAAGGTAAAGTATAATATATATTGAAGTATTTCAGTATTAAAGAGAGTAACAACTTTTAACCCATACTGCAGTAACAAGAGTGTATGAGCTAACATTAGTCAAAAAGAAAGCTGTTAGCTTAAATATTAATATTATGTTGGCTTACGCTAGCGTGTTGGTTAACACGACTTAACCCATTAAATACGGGTGGTTTAGGTTTTAGGTAAAAAAATTTAATCTAATGTTAGCTTAAATTCGTTGGTTACCATGTTGCGGTATGTTAGCATAACATTAACTCAATCCATTGAGTAAGTTTAGCTTAGCTTTTTTGTCCCAATTAAACAAAAGCTAATGTTACCTTAAATGCTACATCATGTTGGGTAACAGTAAATGAACCTGTTAAGGTTAGCAGCTATTATCACTGTGGGGTGGAGAGCTTTCTCTGTCTGCATCACTTGTGGCACAGCAGCTGCACTGCTGCTGAGAGGATGGCTCTGCAGAAAAACATACAAAT
Organism: Xiphophorus maculatus; assembly: GCF_002775205.1. Lineage (NCBI taxonomy): Eukaryota > Metazoa > Chordata > Actinopteri > Cyprinodontiformes > Poeciliidae > Xiphophorus > Xiphophorus maculatus. The sequence goes on along the minus strand of NC_036458.1, from coordinate 16,650,648 downwards.
CTTTGCTTTCATCAACCTATAAAACACTGTATAATTTCTCTTAAATCCAGTCACATTTCTAAATGCAATTCAGTTGATTTGTATAACACTAATTTACAATAGGTAATCTCAAGACAATTTACCAAATAAAAGTCATTTCTATGCTACTTATTATATAGTGCAGCAATTTAAATGTATAATACAGGTCACAAAAAAAAGTTAAGTTATCCGAGTTAAAAATGCAGATTGCATCATGTCATTGACTCGTCATTGACTTGACTTGTTTATATGCTTCTCCCTTTTCAAATGACTTTTACTCTGTAATGATTGATTTTATCCATATTTTCAGGGGAAGCTGTGGAACCAACATGTACAGTAGGTACAGCCTCTCGTCAAACTTCAATATGAAGGGTTATGAATATGAATAATTAGGAGTTATGAGTTGAGGGGGTCGGAAGTGTTGACAGGTTTGTCTTAAAAGCAAAATGAGATTGAAACCGATGCTGTTATTTGTTTCAAATTATATTAGCCAGTCTGATTTTTAGCTGTCTACAAGCTTTTCAGATACATTAAGATACCTTTGTCCATTACAGGAAATGTAATACCATCTGTAAACTATTTTCATGCATTTATTATTTTTGATTGTACAAAGAATGTCTGATTATTGTCTTCAATAATTTGGTGTCTCCCATCTTAATTGTATAATTTTTCTCATTTCTGATGCTGTCTTTTAAAGATTCTTTTATAGATATACACTGCTCAAAAAAATAAAGGGAACACTTAAACAGGTGTTTAACACTTAAAGTGTTCCCTTTTTTTTTTGAGCAGTATATGTTTAAAGTCTTAGAAAGTAACAAGAACAATTGCATTTTCTATAAAAATGGAAGTGTCTTTAACAAGTAGCTTCTTAACTGTTTGTTAAAAGGGCACATGTTGCATTCATCGAAGCTCTTGCTGAAATTTGAGTTCAATTGGAGAACAGTTACTGAAATGTAATGAGTAGAATCAGCAGGAGAAATGAAATAGTCTGCAAATTTGGTGACAGAAAATTAACCATTTAAGCTGAATAATTGGAGTATTATTGAATAACAAAAATCTGCAACTGTGTTGTAATTAATATTTTGTCTGGTAAAAATGTTTATTCATAAACAAAGAGAGCTAAGATAATCCTCAGTTTTTAAAATTTTTAAAAACCTGAATTCCAATGGTATTGGGAATCTCTGAAATATATTGAAACATGGATACCTGACTGAAATATTAATGGAATTGCTCATTGATGCATGTTAGAACTAAAATAATCGTCCACTTGTAGTTTTATTTAATATATTTTATATCACTTATGCTTTTGTGTTCCCATTTCTAAGTTTGTCTCTGCGAAGCCCTCTGTAGATTTGCACTATTGTAAATTGCCATACTCTTTTTTTTGCATGCAACACATGCATATTCTGAACCATTCCAACCAGTTTGCGTTCATGTGTGCAGTGCAGCATGATCAATACAAGAACCTCATTGACTTTGCTATCTGTGTTAGAAATAAAATCTTTTCCGGTTTATCTTCTTTGTGTGAATTTAAAGCACCATCTTAAGGTGCTTCTAGATTTAGCGGAACTTTAATGAGTCTGAACAACAAAGCTGTGCATCAAAGAACCTTTAACGTTGTACTCAAAAGAAAAAAAAACCCAACAAAACGAATTACATCCACATCACAGTACAGAAAAAGTTGAGTTTCAAACTTAAGAACAAGTGAAATAAATGTCTTCTTTTTGACCCCCTTACCTGAAATGTCTCCATGTTATTGAGACAATTTATCACTGTCATCCAAAAACACTGCAGACGCCAAGCGCCACATGGCCTACTTCTCCAGGTTGCCATTTTCCTCTCACCCTCCTTTCTCGCTTCCTTTCTGCCTTCTCGCATTTTCACCCCCCAGCTTTCAGAGGATCATTAATGCAGTTCTTGTCTGTACGATCCACACAGCATGGGGAATTTATTAGCAGTGGTCACATATTGGTTGCATTAATAATTAGTCACTGCAGAGCCATTCGGGTCCTAATTACGGTCAGCGTCCGCTTTAAAGGTGATCCATCGTTGAGTCACATGTATATCACACATGTAAATTCAGCCAAACATGTCAATGTTGCATTACTGCAGCACATCATTAGGCGAATTTTTCTCTGTCATTCCCTGTACCCAGCTGAGGCCACTCAATTCAGCTGTAATGAATGTGTTCAGCTGGAGGAGCTGCAAAAGTGAACTTTATTTCACATTATTTCACTCAGCAATCCTATTAAAATGACTGGATCAAAAACACACCAATCAGAGTTGGATTCATTAAGATTAATTTCTCGGTAATTCTACAGTAAAGTCCAAAATTCCTCATACCCCTGACAGATTTAGGGTTAAGTCACTGAGGCAATGCGGTGTGGATAAAACCTCAAAGCATCACTGAAAACTTGCAGAAGGTTGCTCAGTAACTATGAGGGTTTGTTAGGTTTTATTTTCTATGTGCCATCTGTTTTATTTAAAAAAGTAAAAACAAACACACAGCCATTATATTTGTAAAAATTAACAACTTTCACATAGTTTTATTTTCTATTCAACGATGCCTGTCTCATTTTCAATCCCAAACAAACTTCTTGGTTGTGTAAAATAGATGTAAATCTAAAGGGGTATGAGGAATTTGGGAAATAATTGTAAACATAAAGCTATAGCTAGCTTCAATGTTGCCAATAATAACAAAATATAGAGTTATTCTTTTCTGGAAGTTTAAGAGTTTTTTTCTAGAAGTAAAACAGAATACACTTGTTGATCACATCCTTACCACCAACTGGACGTATTTTTCAGACTCTTTTGTTTCCAAAGACCAGAAGATCTGCATATAATGGCAAAAAAAAAACAAAATAATTTGAAGATGCTTCTTTGTAATATGTAAAACCTTTCAATAATCAGTTACTGTATAAAATTAGGATTTGTAGATGGGGAGAAGGAGAATCAGACACAAGAAGATAAAAATCTTGATGCATGGTTATGTAACTTCGCCAACTGGCCCTTAAAATCTTGTCTGGCCAGCATGAAGCTGAACGGAAGTGTTTTAACGTAAACTAATTAAAAACTATTGTGAGTTGTGAACAACAGACAGTATTGTCTACAATATGCCTGAGCAGTCTGTGTGATTTGAGTGCAAAAACAATTAAGACCGCAAACACAAAAAAGAACAAAGTTGGAAAAACTGCTGCGTATAGTTGGAAGTGTGGAAGCAGAAAAAAAAAAAGATTTCCTCACATTTGTTCACAAGATGCAGCAATGAATATTAAAGACCTACAATCTCAGTGTTGTCAGTAAATTGACTAGTTATGTGAAAGATTAAAAAAGTCAAAAAGCATTTCTTGCTTAAATTAGTTTTACACTTCAAGAATGTAATTTTATAGTCAAGTTCAGTCACTATTTTTAAAACACTATAGAACGCGTGTCAAACTCAAGGCATGTGGGCCAAACCTGGTCCGCCATAGCTTTTTATGTGGCCATCTAGAGTTTATTCGAAACACTAAGTGTGCTTACATATTATGTTATCCATCAAATCAATGCAGTTTTTATGCCAAATTATATCAATCAGCCCCTCCATTTTCTTGAGAATTATTGTAAAAATTTAAGAAAAATCAACAAATCCCTGCACTTTTCTGAACTAATTACTGGGAGCTTATTCCAGATTTTTCTCAAAAATTGTCAAAAACATTTAGCGTCATAAATAAGTGCAGATATTTCCAAAATATTACCACAAACACTTTGATTTTTATTGCAAAAAATCACAAAAAGAATCATGAAATCCTGAAGGGACTGAAAAGATCTTCAATATTATTTCATTTTAAGAATTCATTAATATCATAACAGTTTGTGAATAGGTTTTATCAATACATTCTGGCGTAACTGACCATTTAAGAGCCTTCACAATCTTTATTTGGTCCAACACAAAAATGAGTTTGACACCCCTGCTATAGAAGTTAACTTGGGTTATTGTCAGAGGTGGGTAAAGTATCCAACAGTTGTACTAAATTAAGAATAGCACTTCTTTAACACATTTTTGCTCAAGCAAACGTGTGCACTGTTCAATCAAGAAGTTGCTTGAGTAAAATAGTAATTAATAAAAAGGCTACTCAAGTACTAAAAAACCGATCAGAACGCCTGATTTTAATATTTACAACCAATGTCATCAGACAGACAATAAAAAAAGTTGTGTGGAAAGTGTGGTATTTTAAAGACTAATATGAAACAATGAATACCAGTGACATGAGGCTGCATGGTGACACAGTCAGTAGCCATGTTGCCTAGCAGCAAGAGGGTCATGGGTTTGAATCCTGGCCTGGAGTCTTTCTGCATGGAATCTGAATGTTCTCCATGTGCAAGTATGGGATCTCCCTGGGTACTCTGGCTTCCTCTGAAAGTCCAAAACCATGACTGTTAGGTTAAATGGTCTCTCTTATATGCCCTTAGGTGTGAGTGTGTTTTTAGAGTTGTCATGTGTCTGAACTGCCCTGCATCAAATTTCCTGATCTCCCTATGCACACGTTTTTCTACTAAAAGTTGTTTTTGCATGTATTGACATTTATTTTTACATGCTGGTATTGTCATATGTGCCTGTCTTTGGTAAGTACAATAAAAGAGGAAAGTTTGGTATCATTTCTCCGTCAGGAAATGCTACTCACCTGGCTGCAGTCCACCCTGCGCTCTACAGCGGATAATAGAAAAAAGATGAATTATTTAAAGCATGGTTCCAAATATTTTATGAAAAACACCATAGCACTTTCTGTTTGCTTTCCTTTTTCTTCTCTCATCTTTTATTCCTCATCTTGAATGCAACCGACTGTTTACAGGCTGTAAATAATTTACACAAAGGATTAACCGTGTTTGCGTGCTGTATGTGATACATCTCTTATGGGAGTTTCCGCGTGTGCAAATGTGTGATGATGCACAGCCTGTCGGTAGCCGTTGATCCATCCTGCGAGAATGTGAAAATCCCGCCTACTTGGCATTTACCAATGCGAGTTTGTGTTTGCTTGCCGCTAAACTATTCGCCACGTTAAAAATTTCAGTCGTGCAGAAGGTCGACATTTGTTCAGCTCTGGTCCTTATTACGCCTGTGCTTGTTTCTGCTCTCGAACGCTTGTGCTCGCGCGTTTGCTTTTGTGTGGGCCGTGCGTGGTGGGATCATAAAGCTGCTGATAGGGCCCTGTGTGCTGGTGAGCACATTATCATCAGCTGGCCTCAGGCATTTACTGCCTGCCACACCTCTCTGCAGCGCACTGGTGTTTTATGGGCGCTGCTAACACATTTAAGGCAGCACAGGCGGTGCAGGATAAGAGCCGAGGTGCTAAGATGTAAATTATAGACTGCAGGCTGCAGTGAAGCCACTGCAATGACCACAAAGCTGGTTGGTCGTGATTCCCTAGGCGGAGTGGGACTCATGAGGTGGAAGAAAAAGAATCACTTGCGGAACTCCAGCATTATCTCCTGGGTTGGTGGATCAGTTTTGCAAATCTATTATGAGGATAAAATAATGTTGCAGGAGACTGAGCTTCACGTTTATTTGAACTGAAGGGTCCTTCTGATTACCAAGGTTTCCAGTTTAACTGACGACAGTCAAAGCTGAGTCAATTAATCAGGACTCTGGAGAACCTGACTGCAGGCTGAGGAGGTGATTCGACCGTTTGATTCAGAATTGGACCAGAGACACATATAAAAGTTGCAGGACACAGGCCCACTGGAGTTAAAGACCTCTGATTGAAAGTGGATAGTAATTTCTTACCTTTACTCAAGTAACTCCCTGAAAATAGAAAAATTTACTTTTAGGAGTAATTATTTTTCATTGCGCCTTTACTTTACTAAGATCATTTTGAGGTACTTGAAAAGGGTTGTTGGAAAACGTTACTGAATGAAGAATAACAATGTTTTCATAAATAAATGCACCAGACCTACAGTTTATGTTAAAGAGAGACTTGATCGTGCACAATCAGATTTTCAATCTGCTGACGTATTCAGAAGCCAGGTGAATACGCAGTAATCAGTAAACATGTATGCACTGCTGATTGTAATGCACACCACAAGTTTGTTGAAAACATTTGATTTGGAAAAATGTTTCTCCTGCCTGACTGTGTTGTAATCGTGTCATTTATTTATGCATCCTCTTTTCTTTTTACTTTAGCTTTTAAATACCAAGAGTTGCGCATTATATTTATAGGTTTTTTTATGTACAGATGTTATTGTCAAACAGTTATTCAGAAATTAAGTTTTGAAACAATTTTTTTTTAAACTTATGCTTGTAATTTCTTGAATGGTTGCTTTTACTTGAATAAAAATATGTTGAAGTATAGCTACTGTTACGCAAGTTCAATTTGCACTCTTCAACTTTGACATGAAAGTTGGGGAGATTAAATATAACATAGATTAAACGTAACAGTTTAATCCAGCATTAAACCACGTTATGTTTTTTGGGTTTCAGGTTGAACCAAAATGCAAGATTAATATATTACATATCTTTAGTAAAACAATAACTGACAGAGTGAGAAACAGCAGAGAAAAAAACTGGACTTGTCACAGAAGGAGCTAATGTAGAATAATGAAACCAGAGAGCTGTGTATGCTCTGAGGAAGGAGTGGTGAATGGATTCAGGTGAGGAAATCAGGTAATTGGCAGCATCTGAAAAAGGGAACAAACAGGGAGACTGAGGGAAGGAAGGTGAATAATAAACACAGAGAGGCCGAACCAGGGAAGAAAACAAATCAATGGGAAAAAGAATAACACTAGATAAAGAGAACAAGATCTGATAGCACAGAAAATATAAACAACAAAAAACACAATGAATGAACATATAGGGAAAGTCCTTTAAAGTAATACTAATGAACTGAATATGGCTGAGTAATAATAGAGCACAAACAGAAATGACACCCAAAGTTACTAACACTGAGACGTTCATAAAACTGTGATGTAAAAAATTTTTCACATGTCAAATTATAGCCACACACCTTTTCGGTACCAATCGAAGATGTAACCTAGAGACGCATGGTTACTCTGGAGGAGCTACAGAGGTCAACAGCTCACATCAACTCCTGCTTGGTGATTTGCCAAAATCAGATAGAAACGATTCCTTTTTAGCGGCGACTTTTAAGCTTGAAAGCAAACTTGCCAACTTACTTTATTTAAAGGCAACTATTTCAAGCCTGGAGAGGTATCACTATAAACACACCATCCCCCACAGTGAAACACGGCAGTAGTAACATCATCGTGTTTTTCTTCAGCAAGGACAAGGAAGCCGGTCCAAGTTGGTGGAAAGCTAAATGCAGGACAACCCCAGAAAAAAAAAAAAACAGGGAGACGGCAAAACATTTGAGGTTTACCTTAGAGCAAGACGGTGACCCTAAAGGCCAGAAAACAATAAGATGGTTCACCTCATACGTGCTACCAACGGCCCTGTCAAAGTTCAGATCCAGTGCACCCATAGGAAAATTTTGAGGTTAGTTTTGGAAATTATCTACTCCATCCAACATGTGAATAATTTTTCTTAAACAATCGTCCACATTGTGGAAGCCCTTCGTTAGGTGGAGATTGATTGGCAATCAGCAGGTCTGCGGTGGTGAATTTGCAGAGCTGAGCTGAACTCCTGCTGATGGTTCTGTGGGGCAGGAAGACAGGATTTCTATTATCACTGTGAATGATGACACATTTTCACTCATCAGGCAGCCGCTCCTCCAGTACGGAAAAGGTGCACCTTTAGGCTACACAGCTCTATCTCATAAATACGCTTCTTATGGGAGGAAGATCGACTTTCACCGGGAAATAAACCACTATCACCTGCGAGAAGTAGAAAATTGGTGCATTTGTTTTCTTCACCAACAAGCAAAAAGACATTTGGACTGCTTTGTAACGGCTTTTCCTGAAGCTGGCAGGAGGCTGACTCCTGACACAGATTGGGATTTGTTAACCAAAATAAAACCCTGATGCTTTTGATTCTGTCATGTGCTTGTTTTGTTCGTTTTATTTCAGAGATTTTCTTCTTTATTGAAAAGCAACGGGTGAGTTTTCACAGGCATTTGAACAAATTGTCCTTTTACCCACAAAATGCAAACGGATTACACATGGACGGCAAAAGGACAGAAGTCAGCTCTGTCTATGCACGGTCTGATCTGACAGGGCCAGGCTGTAGAGCCTTGTAGTAATTTATAGCATGTTTAGAGAGTTGTTTGTGTTTCTAGTCAAACGTCTGCACAGAATTCATTATGCTCAGGCCTTTCCTGACATATGGTACTTTGTTATGGTGTGTAAATGTCAAGTGTGAATAATAAACACACTCACAGCAAAAAAGCCCTTGAGCATCAACAGTCATAATAGAGCACTGGCTGTATTTTATTATAGAAAACTAACAGTATATGTTTTTATTGTCCTTTTGTTTGTTTTCTTTTACACTTTTTGGGTCTTAAGAGCTCCTGTGCCATCATCCCCGATGTCAGTTAAAGACGTCCGGCCTGGCTAACACCTGAGTCCAGCAACGAGGCAATGGAGAGACATGAGAGGAGGAAAGTATGAAACAAAAGTACTTTTTTTTAAAACTCCTATTTCGTTTTATTGTCATTTTTCCCAGAGTTGACGAAGCCTAATATGCAAACAAACTGGAGTAAAACTCTACCCAAAACTTCTTAACCTGTATCCTGTTTTCTGCTTCATGCTCCTTTGTTCAAACCCTAGAGAATCATAAAAATGTCACAGTATTTCCATCATATACTGATTTTTTTTGTTTGTTTGTTGTTGGGGTTTTTTTTTTTAGAACAAACTGGCTTAACATCCTGCACTGGCACTTATTTTTAGTAAAAAAAACAAAACAAATTAAAAGACCGTTTTATTTTTTGTTTTGTTTTTTCCTAACTTCAAAAATACTACTCTTACGGCTCAGTGCAAAAGATTTTTCTTAAACCACCCACACTCAACAAGTGTAACAACAACTAATGGTAGCATTTTTAAATTCAGCAAGGTCGGATTTTTAATTTTTAATCCTTCCAGTTGCCAAAATGCTACTGTCTGCACATCAGCCTCTGTTATCTTTGGGATTTTAAGATAGTTTCACCTGAATGAGGCGAATCACACATGGGAAGTGATGGCAGCTGCACTTTTTTAATGGTGTAAAGCATTTTGAACTGCCTTCTTGCTGAAATGTGCTAATAAATTTAACTTGACTCGAAAAAGAGCAGAGAAAGTTATTGAGGAGAACATGCTAAGGATGGTAATGATGGCATCTGTTGTTGACAAAAGCAATGTCATTTACCATTACATGGTACTCAAAGAAACCAGAGGAAATTGATTATATTGAAATGTTTTTAGCTAAGTTTTTGTACCATAAAATTCCAAATATTATTTCTATTACTTTTAAACTTACCTATTTTTTCCCAATTTGTTAATTGTAATTTCTGACCTACAAAGTTTTATGGAATAATCAAAAAGTATCAAATATAAATGAGGTTTTTGTTGATCTCTTATTGCTTTGTTATGCATTACCATTATACTTTTCTTATTCAAAAATATCTAAAAACGTTTTTGTTTGTTTTTTTTCCCCTACCGCTCAAGTCATTATTATGCACAGGTTGCTCCTCTGAAACTGCAAACACCAAGTTAAGACACCATCTGTTGAGGATATTGGAGCCTTTAGCAGCTAAACACCAGGACTGAGCTAAATGAAGAGTAAATATCCAACTTAGATTTATCACAGTAGCAGAAATGGCGAGTGTTAGATCGAAGCAAGGCAAAACGCCATGCTCTGCTGTTTCCTTTCAGCACGGCAAAAACACAGACATCATCGGGCTTTTCATAGGATAAAACGGATCGTTCGTCACGTTAAAGATTCTTCGCTTGACATGAGAAAGAAAAAGCAAACACTATGTGTTTTTTCATTAGCTTTTCATTCTGGTTTTACTCATTTTGCATCTTGGTAACGATGACATGAGCGAAGCCACGCGTGTTTAGAGAACGTCTACAAGAAGAGCCTGTTGAAATAAACTCCAAACTCAGAGAGATGCGGGAAAACATCTCCGTTCAATTCAATTCAGGGTGATCTCATTTTGATCTCCAACCTGCATCCAGCTAACCATAGAGCTGACTCATAAATCACACGTGACACCTGTCACAGAGGTGATCCCTGGGTCTGGTGTGACCGCAGCACTGATCTGTGAATCAGAGGGCCAGCTTTCATCAGACGCCATTCCGCGTGGAAATCCCAGCGGTGGTGCAGGAGGATGTGTGTGCTATCAGAGATCTGAGGTCTGTCATGTATCACCTCTTATCTAGCTGCTGTGTTTCTGTCCGCATGTGCCTGTCTATCACCTTGCCACCCCTTGTCAGCGTCTATCTTGTCTTTTTTTATTTTCTTTTTGTGCTTAAAAAGGCTTTGACCTGCTGGAGCAGAGTTCCCTTTGAGTTCCCTTTCAGGACTTGGTTGGGGATCAAGCCCTTTCTTGCTTTTGATTTTCTTTTTTCTTCTTAACTCTTTGTAGAGTTCTGTATTTTGTTCAATAAGTTTAACTGTATTGTGTCTTTCATGTCATCAGACATGTTTTTTTTGTCTTTTACAAAACCGACATTGTGCCATTTTAAGTTTTTTGTATTCCCTACATGGATTCGCCATTACGTGCGAAGCAACAGCATAAATTTACATTTAAAGCTCGGCACAAATGTTTTTTAACAAAAAAAAAAAAAAATCAAAACAATTTTAATATGTGTTTAAATTTGTAGTCACTGCAAAACTATTATTGCAATCAGGACATGGTATTAACACCAAAAAATCGCTAAAATCAAAATGTCAACATTATAGTTTAAGCATTGAAAGTGTGTTTCAGTGCTTGTGTTCATTAAAACAAAACAAAAAAAACAATCTGGCTATTTCCATCATGTTTTTTTTGTTTGTTTGTTTGTTTGTTTTTGTTTTTTCGGTGCTAGAAATCAATAAACATGATGTCCAGACAAGTTGGGCATCCAAGACATTTTATTGACCACATCTGAAGGTGTTGCTCAGCCATTAGAGACCCATTGAGTTCAAACTTCCTATGTGTTTTTTGTCGTTTTTATCTTTTAATGAAACAATGTTAGTTATTTAGAATCCCATTGAAATAACTACTGTCTCACCTCCGATAGTGATTTGCCGCCATTTTAATATGCTCTTTGTAAAAAGATAGCTTGTTCATTTTTGGATCTGTAACTAGTTCTCACCACGTAATAAGAACCTCTGGCGAAGCAGAGGCCTAGACTAACACAAGGCTGCTGCAGAGTTCAGCATCACCTGCTCTGCGGGTGAAGAAAGCTGGGAACAGGTGTGACACTACCAGATTTGTTGCTCCCACTAATTGAGACAGCATCTGTTACCATGGCGCAACGCAGCTGGCACTGCTCAGCTCACAACAACACCTCAACCTCTGGTAAATTGGCAGCCGTGTTTCCTGAAAAGGCAGATTGACAAAAATATTATCGGAAATTGGTTCCTCCCAAGAGGAACTATAACTTTTGTTTGTTTGTTTGCTTTGACACTTCAGGCGGAGGTTTCCATCATTTTCTACAGCTTTACAAAATTCTTTTTAGCTTTTCACTAAAAATCAGATTGCTGAGATGATATTTTGCCACCTATGAATCCAGAAATGACTTTTCAAGGGCTTAAACATTGTGGTGGGCAGAACGATGACTCAGACTATGACTCAGTGGGGTGTAAATAGGGCTATGTGTTGAATATACCTTGTGTAACACTGGCACTGTAATGGGATCCTTTTGTCTACTTGAATCCTAACCAATGACCTTCAGTCTTTCTGATTTAAATCTGTCCAGAATTATGCACATATTGTGCCATTTTCATGCTCGTCATAAAACTGTTGAATGCTTTATTTTTTTAAGTCATCATGCATAAGTGAGATATTGTCAAGTATATCTGTGGGATCGGATGACCTGTACTGTATTTGCAACAGGTGCAGTAACTCTTGATCAGGTTTGTTGTTTCGCATCTTTCAAAAACTCTGCAGTGGAACATTGCTTTTGGAAATCTCTTCTTTTCGTCACTGATAAGCAGACATGCTTTTAGGTGGAAGCAAGTCTAGGGTAGAAATGTGGCAATGTGGGGCAAAGAGCTCATTCAGAAAGCCCTAATTGAAGGGCAACTGTAAATAAAACCCACAGAAATTAATACCTCATCAGAGCTGCACGTGAGCAAGAGGAAGACAATCTGTGACGCACAGAGAGAGAGAGAGAGAGGGATTGAAAATGAACAAATCAGCAAAGTGAAGGAGGAGGAAGAGGAGTATTTGCGTCACACAGCTGGGATTTTATTATTCTTTATTTTTTGTGGCATCTTCAGGATGAAGGCCACTGCTGGATTTTTTTTCATAATTCACTTCTTTGCCAAGTGAATTATGCCTAGCGAAGACAAAGTGTAGTCAGTGAACGGTATATCACCTGGAAACTTGCATCCATATGAAATACTGGGGTCTCTGCGGCTATACAACACTCATGAAGCATGGCTTTTAAATGAGTCCTTTCATTTTCTTTTTTTGACAAACAAGAGATGGGATGGTAGTAATGTTGTTACCTGAAATTGTGGAGAAAGAAATCTGTTTATTACTATTTCTTCTTGAGAAACTTGCCAGCCATAATGCTGAATTTGCTGATCTCTCTTTTCTCTTTGTTTTCTTACAAATCATCAAATTAAAAGCCTTGTCGAGCCACACTGTTTTTGCTGTCAATCTAATTAATATTCAGAGATTATTAAGTATGTGCCATATATGTATTACTCTTTCAACTAAATACATCCCCATAGCAAGACGCTGTCACTTTGCTTGTTTATTTTTACAAAAATAAAAAAAACATTCAAAAGGAAAAGAAACATTTTATCTGGGAGACATAATATATGCCTTGATTTATGTAAATGAACTACACTAGTAGCAGATAAACCCTGCTCCGAGCAAGGCTATAATACCTCAGCTTAAATTTGTTAAATTTGAACGCGCTGGATATTTTAGCATCTTATTGAGAGTTGCTGAAAGGAGACAAACTGCATAATCAGTTCAACTTCAGCACAAGTTTCAGTGCTTCACGGTTAAGACTGCAGCTCATTAACTACATGTGGAAAGTGGAATGTTTCCAAGCCAAAATGAGATGCGTGCAGCTTAAAAAGCACATCACGTAGTCTGACATTAGCCGGCATGAATGTGAACATCGCAGCTGATGAGGCTAAGCAGTCCTGGCCTCTCACTTATTAACTGCATCATTTCATTGAATGTCATCATCTTCTCTGCAAACATCAGAAATCGACACCCGTCTTTTTCTTACATTAATAATTTGATCGTTTTGTTTATGAAATACATTTGTGTGTCTATATACACTGCTCAAAAAAATAAAGGGAACACTTAAACAACACAATATAACTCCAAGTAAATCAAACTTCTGTGAAATCAAACTGTCCACTTAGGAAGCAACACTGATTGACAATCAATTTCACCTGCTGTTGTGCAAATGGAACTTTGTACAGAACAAAGTATTCAATGAGAATATTTCTTTCATTCAGATCTAGGATGTGTTATTTGAGTGTTCCCTTTATTTTTTTGAGCAGTATATATATATATATATATATTGCCTGATGAGGATGAGATTCTGCTTTCAGGGATTAACCTGAATTTATTTATTTTTCTGTGACTATTCAACCTGCAGCTCTAATCCCCTCCCTGCTCACAACCATCTGTCCACTGTCACCCCCACCCATGTCTCTTTTGTGCTTCCTTGTCTCACTTTCATACCAAACATTATTAAACAGAGCAGATAAAGAGGGCGATCAGTCGTACCTTTACTCAGGGAAGTCTGAAAGCACAGGGCACAGCTTGACCTTTCACCTAAGGTGAAGCTGTGAACCTGCCGAGGCGACGGACCAAGAGCTCAACAGTAAATGTCAAATGAAGTGCTGAGAAGGTATTCAGTCTGGTAGCATATTAACTTTCCTTCTAATTACATGGATATGTTGTAAAGACTCATGACTCATGTCTGCATAGCGACAGGAAAGAAGGTCATTATCTGAAGCAGTGGATGCCAACTTATATAAAGATCTGCACTGTTCTGTCTCTAACTAAATACACATTTTGTCATGTATGAGACTCTTAAATCTCCAAGTGAAACCTGAAACGTCTGTTTCTACACTAAGGACATTATCTCCTAAAATTTTGACTCACGTGGCCTTAACTCTCCACCATCTGTTGCATGTGCCAGCTGCTCCCTCTCGTCATCTTATCCAGAAAGCAAATAGCGCTAATGATGGGATGGTGAACGAAAGACCCATCAGAATTCACAAGTAAGAACAATTTGCACTTTTTAGCATCAGACTTCAGTTGTCTTCCCCTTACAACTTATGTAATATGAAAGGATGGCCGCAGGGTCCAGATTTTTATAAGAACTCCAAGTACTGTGAACAAAATCCAAATTCCTATGAAATGTATTTAAAAAATATGCAACATCGGGTGAGGAATAAATTAGGACACACCCATGTTTATTCCAATTTAAATGGCTATCAGGAGCACATGATTACAACATCATTACTAAGCATTTTGAAGGAGGTTGGAACTGTTTTAATATCAGACATTTAGTTTGATGTGCGTCTGTCTCTTGAAGTAGGAAGGAACACCACGGGTAAATCCAAAGGAGTCTCTGAGGTCTTTAGAAGAAAGATTTTAGCAGCACATGAATCTGGTTAGGTATTTAATCAGTCTTTACAGTGTACACAAAATAATGCAATATTAATTGCATAAATATTAGCTGGCACACTGCCCTGCAAATGCCTAGTAAGTACTTAGACAAACTCAGAATACCTAGTGCTGTAAGTATTAAAGTTGCACCTTGGGTCAGTTGTTGGGATTGTTTCCTCACAGAAAGAAAATCCTAAATGCAAATCTAGAACCTGGGCCTGTTCTGCTTGGAGTTTGCATGTTCTCGCTATGCATTATTGTAAAATTATTTTTATTTTTGCTATAAATTTTCTCTTAGGTGTGAACGCATGTGCATGGTTGTGTGTCTGTATTGTTTGGTGATGGGCTGGAAACTTCCCCATCTCTTGCTCAATGGCAGCAGCCTCGTCTCGCCACCTTCCCAAATCTGCAAGGAGAAACAGGTACAGACAACAGATGGATGGATAAATATCCATCCATCACAAATTCTCTCCTAAGTGCATGCACAGACAAGTAATGACTAATCTTCTGTCATTCTGTCAACTCTTTTACCCTTCCTGTAGCTTGTAAGCTGACAAATATGGAGAGCTGTTTCTACTAATTGCATGTACAACACCTAAAATGTGGAAAATTTGTGTCGGTGCAAAGAGACACTACTTGCTTGGTAGCACAGTTTAAGGTTTTAATTTTGCTTTGCAAGCCCTTTGTAAGTTAGACCAGAGTCCCAACGTCACATCATGTGCAAAGCAGCATGATTAACCTAAAATGTTTCCTCCATACAGGCTGAGTAGTAAAGTCTTTGATCAAACACCACACTTTCTACTCCTAAGTCACCTTTATGTTTGACAGCTTTTTATTCCAAACTCACATTTCTGCAAGAAGACAAACAGAAAATAAAAAAAGAAACAGCATTTCCAGACAGTAGCATCAACCATTTCAAAGCAGATTGCACATAGTCGTCATTGGGTGTAACTTTCTTTTCATGGAACCAGACTCAAAGTAGATATTTACACTTGCACTCTTTGTTTATCCTGGAAAGATGTTCAGAAATCTCTCTGTTGTAGTCAGGCAGGAATGCCAAACGCTTTGAACTCAGCCTCTTGGAGACTTTAGCTGTCATCCGACTGAAGCATGAGTCTGAGCTGTTTTTCACTCCTGTGAATTCATGAGAAATGTGACAGCTTGCATGCACTCCAATATGTAAAGCGACTGAGCAGCTTGGTCTTTCACTGAGACCCACATGAAGAAAACTTATTGCAATACAAGCAAAAGTACTAATATGCTTTGAAGATCAAAAAAAGATAATGTCACGTGACAAAATGATCTGATAGGATGGCCACTTATTGTCTTTTTCTCTGCCATGTCGCATATTACAGGAGCTGGTTTCCCCAGCAGAATAAACATTTGCCAAAATATATTCATATACAGTAAATTTACATGTAAATCAGTGCTACTTTTTCAAATATGCATAGCTAGAGGCCATGAGAGAGTGTGCATACAGTGAGGCTCTGAAGGGTCTCTTGTCAACAGGCTTTTGATCGCACATCCATCATCTCCCCTGAGAGTGTCAAATTAGCAATAAGCGAAACAGGTGGCCTGCCAGCAGATGCCAAGGAGCTAACAGCAGAGAAAATTGAGGTCACGTTTGTTTAATCACCTCAAGCATAACAGGGATTTGACGTTTTTCCCCCCCCATTTGATTCAGGAGAAACAGTTGTGTAGCAGTGTGGCAATGTTGATGCGTTTGGTGTCTTCAAAATTTGATCTTCAACTTTTAGTCTCAGTGTTGCCGTTTGCTAAAGTCTCCTGGATGAGTGACAAAACTTGTACTTCTCCTCTTAGATCTTTTTTTTTTTTTGGTAAATTAACTGCATTACTGATTGTTCGTATTCTGATCACACATCTTTGGATAAACATGCATATAGATGGTTGGGATATTTTTTTGTTGTTGTTGCAGAAATACATACAGTATATATCAGATTAAAATGTGGGCACATTGCTTCAGTGCAGAGAGACAATATTAGCTTGGTATCTGTTTTAGAACCAGATATTGCTTTTCTGCAGTTTGAGAACGAAATTGACCCACTAACTCTGATTTCACACTATATGCATATACTATAGCAAAGGGGGTTTACCCCTCCCCACTGTAAATAGAAGCAACTTGGTTTATTTTGAATTCACCTACATTTTTGTTAATAAGAGATTAAAGTGAAGTAAAGGTAAGGCAAAGAGGTGGACCGCACACTCTTTTGCAATATGTACATGTCTAGGTAATGAGGTGATGAGGAAACGCTGTGATGAAACTCTACTGCTGAGAATCTTCTCTTCCTGATTTTTTCAAGCATGTAAATTGAATCCAATAATCGCCTCAGGCAGCAAAGAAGATAATTCAGTCAGTAATTTGTGGAAGATAACGTCGAGGTCAGAGTAGTCCTTCCATTCATGTGCATTTACTTTGGTGCACTTCTCGTCTTTTCAGTCGCAACAACCAAGTGTTTTCTCGCCGTCACATTTTTCTTACTTCCTGTCAGACTGAGATATTCGGAGAAAAAAAAAGTCTAAATCACATAGCTGAACTGGGATTTCGCTCCACGAAGCGCTCAAGGGCTCTCATTACCTTCCGATCTTGCAGTATTAGAGTTTCCGTTGTGACTTCAGCTGCAGAATATGGTAATCCAAATACATAATGTTCTAATGCAAGTTCATAGATGCCTTCTCGTAAGGACCGGCTGAGAACAGCAACCATTACCAAGAAACAGAGATGTAACTCAAGCAAAATCGTTTTTTGTTTTTTGTTTTTTTTAAAGAGGACTTCAGAAGAGGGAGAAAGAAAAGGCATGGCCCAGATCAGATTGTTCTGGAGGATATAAAGGAGAATCATCATGAAAATATATTGATTTACCCAAACATATCCGCTGAGGAGCTGCAAGATAGTAACCGTTGTTTTTACAGCTGCAAATCTTTTATCCTAATGCATGCCTCTCCCAGCTTTTGCACTTAACGAAAGAACATTCTTGGCCATTTGTGTTTGTGAAATAACTCCGGCTCAGCCAGACTGGATGGAGACAGTTATTAGTTTTGAGGTCTTGCCTTGGATTTAGAGCTGGGCTTTAACTGGGCCATTCCAGAAACAGCAATGCAACGATTCAGAGTCGCTGTCCTGCTAGAAGGTGAACCTACCTTAGGGTTTCCTCCAGGGTTACCCCATGCTTCATCCAACTACATCTTCTCTCTCTTGACCCTGTGAAAGAATAACATCGCCAGATTTTTAAACTGCCAGCAACTTGTTTCACAGTGTGGACAGTGTGTTCAGGCTGAAACATAGTGTTATCATTCCCAATGAACAGTTTGCATGTAGACTAAAAGAAGTATGTTCCTGCTGCTGTTTGCTGTATAGTCTACATGGTTGGTGAAACACTTTAAATTTGTGATTTTATTGATTCCTTTAAAATAATGTCTGTCTTCTTCCCAGTTTTCTTTTGAAGTGAGATAAATAGACATAGAAAAAGAGGGAATAGTTGTTCTGTCCACCTGAGCTAGCATACTTTTACAGCTCCTCTGAAGTTATAACAAGTTCTCTGATGATTAACACTCTCTCTACTTAAGGAGTTTGAACTGGGAATTAAGGGGTAACCAGTAGTTTTACACAGGTAGGCTTATTTACTAATTAGGTGAAGACAGTTGGTTGCACAACAGTTTACTTAAGAGCACAAGAGCGAAGGAGGCGGCTTATAAAAAAAATAAACTTTGTGAAAGTCATCTCTTCTTGTTCAGCTTTACAATCACGTCCTAGTCATGTTTATTTGTATGGCACATTTCAGAAACAAGTCAGTTAAGAATGCTTTACCTCATAAAAACATTGCACAGTCAAATAAGTAATGAGCAATAAAACATTATCAAAATCATCAATACTTTGTGATGTGCTGTGATCTGCTATTACATAAGAATCCATATATGTATATATACATATATATATATATATATAAGAAAATACAGCAGCACAAATATGCTGCTGTCTTTGTTTTTTAATGGGATTCAGCCCCACAGATATAAGCTGTGAAGCTCAAGCTGTCTTCTCTGAGCCATTAGAGGTTTCCCTGCATTTTGTTGCAGCATGAGAGTGGAGCAGAACAGAGGTTTCTGCTGGCACAGCACTGCTGGATGTGAAGAGTCATGATTTAGTCAAGAGTCTCCTCATATCCCAAGGACATGTTCATGTTCAAAAGGCTGTTCTCCCTCAGGCTCGTGAACCCTACCCACGAGCCCCTTCTGCCCCGACTTCTTTCATGTGTGCGCATTGTTATTTTGCTGGCGCCGTGTCAAATAGATTTGCTGCTTTAATTTATTGAAGAAAATAACTGTAGAAATTGTCATTAAAATAGTATTTGCAACTTTTGGCTGTGGTCAGAGAAAGTGGGGGAAATTCTTGCGTTGTTGACCCTTCCGGAGATGATTTGTACAGGAGACGTGACCTTTGCTGTTACATAACCGGAGGAATCATCGAGGAAACATAGCGTTGGTTAGATTTACATTTACAGACATTTAGAACTCGGAGCATGCACAAGCCTAACCACGCCTGCAGTGCTGCATGGCGAGGAGCCACAACAGCTGAGTTAGTTCCTCTGCCGAGTGCCGAGGAGAGCTTACATATTCTGCACACAAATGGGCTGGAAGCCCGCAAGCAGCAAAAAAGAGCTGTTGTCAGCCAGAGAGGAGCACACACAAAGTCACTGGAACAGGATCAGAAATGCCTGACTACTTGTTTATACCTCTTTCTTAACTTATCATAATTTCTCACTGCACTGTTATAATTTTTATGTGATTGGGAAATCGGCTCAACCATGCAAAACAACTTGAGGGCAGAAAAGGCCCCTTCGTGACAGCAGCATCTTCTATCAATGCGTCATGTGTAGATTTTTATTTTATTTGGATTTCATGGTTCAGACCATGAAATCTTCATAGTCTTCCACAGTTTTCAGCACAATTTTACTGTAGCATTCCCTGAAGTGTAACTTCGTTAACATTTGTATTTTAAATACTTTTTCACATTTCGTCCATTTGAACAAGCAAATTAATTTTATTGGAATTTGATATAATATATCAACACAGAATTGCGTGGCTGTGAAGTTTATATTTAATATTTGTAAATAAAAAGTTGCATGGATTTGTATTCAAACCTGTCAAACTTTTCACTGCATTTACAGCTGCAAGTGTTTTGGCTGTATGTCTCCAGTAGGAAATGTTATTGCCCTCTTTCTAACTTCATCCATCTTTCCGTCAAATCTGATGGAAAGTTCAGGAATAGCATCCCTGCAGCATGATTCTTCCACTGCTGTGCTTCACAGTCAGAATGCTGATGTTGTTTCTGTCCACTAGACCAGAAGCTCAGACCGGATCACCTTCTCCCACATGTTTGCTGGGCTTCCTACAAAAATTTTGGCAACTACTAAAGGCACAACTTCTGGTTTTCTCTTTAATTATAGATGGACAGACAGATTCTCAGAAAACCTATGCTGAGCTCCAGAACTGATGCTCAAACAAATTATTTAAAAAAATTTTTTTTTTTTAAAACTTGCTCGTTTTCACTCACAAAAAGTATGCTAGTGTGCTTAGTCAGAATCATAAACAGCTCGAGTTTTCACAATTTTGAAAAGCAACCCCCCCTTTGCTTCTTCAATCCCATCCGACCTCTGTGCTGGAGAGACTTTGAGACGAGCAAGAGGACAGGAAGTCTCCGTGGGCTCGGACTCAAAAGACTCACATAAATCCCATCATCTGCCTTGGGCACAGTTCAGGTGTTTTCACACTGAGGTTTTATCAAGTGACGACTGAAGATCCGTGGCTCCAGTGTCAGCTTAGGCACACACTGCAGCAAAATGAGGAGTGAGAGAAGAGCCTTTTCCAAACTACTATGCTTTAGAGGTGCGAGACGGGGTTTTACGAAAGCCATAAAGGCTCTGACAAATGACACTGCACCTAAAGTTTCTTCTTATATACAGTCACTGGAATCTACTTTCTAATAAGAACATGAAAGGCAGAGTAAAGTTTGTTTTTGGGTGGAACTTTTGTTGGGGTTTTCCCAGAGGACGCTGCATGTAACTGCATGTGGGATTGTTGCCTCTCTTCGTGAGGATATTTCATGCTTCCCTGCAGTGGACTGACCAAAGCCTGTTCAGGTGCGTGCCAGAATACTCTTCTACCTTTTGAAATCGTCCCTAAGACAAAATCACTGGGGATTTTTTCTGCTGTGGTATCAACAACACAATTCTTCTGTTTCTTCCTAGCGGAAACCAGTGGGAGTCTCGGTGAGAGGGGAAACTTGGAAAACTCAGGTCTCTTCTTCAGTCTTGCTTTGCACACTTCACCACATGCATTTTGACATTCTCCTCATAGGAAAACACAGGGCTGCTTGCAGATTTTTCTCACATACCTGGATGTTCCTCTTTTCAAAGTAAAAGGGGAATTAGAGCTCTGACAGCCCACAGAGGAACTGAACTACACAAGACTCGGGCTCCAAAGCAAAGGAAAGATAAATGTGAGGGAAGCTACTGTAAGGGAGTAACATTTTTAATGAGTTTCCAGAAAGATTTTTTTAATCAAGAGATTGTGTTTCTCCACATAAGGCACTTTCATAACTTTCGTTTTTTAATTAAGGGTTCAAAAATAAAACGATAGAAGATTTGAAAGTCTTTCTTCAAATCCAAAAACATTACATATGGTGAGATTACTATGACTTTAAGCAAACTGGGAAACCCCAGAAGCTTTGTAACATCAAGATGATTGGCGGTGCCAAGTTTATCTGTTAAAATATTAGGTAAAAGTATCCACCTTATTCCTCAATCCCATGATGCTTTGCATAGCGTTTCCTGTCGTTTTTGAAAGATCACAAGGATGACCAGAAAAAAGATGAATTGTGATCGTAAACCAGTTCTTTAGTAAAATGAGTCCTGTACTGACATGGGCTGAACGGCCACCCAGAAGGGAAGACGCCTCTGCTCAGGGGGAAAAAACTCAATATTTGGAGTCTGATTAAGCAAAAGTTTTAATTTTTGTTCAGTAGTTGTGGCATTTGCATTTTGAGCTATATTGAAATGCTAACCAGCCAAGCAAAAATAGCCTGAAACACTATAGGTAAAGTTAACAGGTATGAGATGTTTAGTTTGTATATTTATGTTAAATTGAAAATGGAAAGGGACAAACTAAGTTGGATGTTATATAATTGCATGTGTATATCATATGGGTGCAAACTGGTAAATTGGCTTAGACTAAAATACATACTTTACTTCACTTAAATCTTTATTTTTTCTGTTCACACACTGTTACTTTTACAACCGTCCCATTTTGCAGGTATTTGTTGTAGAAATGCAGATTTGAAGAAACGTTTATCACTCCGGGTGTTTGTGTAACTCGCTGTGTTCAGATTGCAGCCTCATGTTGTTTTTCTTTAAATGTGCATTCTGCTCTCCCATCACATTTTCTCCTAATTTGACTCCCAGTCATTCATCTGGTTTTGTGCTGCACCTTAGTGAAAGTTCATACTGCGTGATTTAAATGTAAGGGTTGTTCACAGAAGCATGGCAAATATTGGGTATCAATTTTCGTATCTCGTTGAAGGGATACATCAACATTGAAGAAAAAAAACAACAAGTACTCCGGCCTGTTTGAGGTTAATCGTATTAAAAGATGATCGGCAGTGTCTACTAGAGGAAAGTCGGGATTGTAGTGCAGATTCAGGAAGAGATATCAGACTCACAGCTGAACAAAGTGGCATGGTTAGGATTTTTTAAGGCCCAGACAGCTCGGGGGACCTGCTATGGGGTTGCTGAGCCTTGTTCTTTGGAAGGAAAGCACTTATTATTAATAATTCAGGACCGGCTCCACTTTATTATCAGAGGAGGTGCTTTGTCCTCTCATCGAGCGAGAGCTTAAACCCTCAGTCTTTACACTGGATCTCAGATTAGGAATCAGAGGCACAGGATGTTATTATGAGTTGCCGACACTTTAGCAGGTGTCAGTCTGGTTCTTGAAGTCTTCTGTTGTCTGCTGCCCAGTTTTCTAATTATGTGGCGTAACTGGTAAGTTCCTAAAGAATACAGAAAGAATGGTCCTTGAATGTAATAAATCTGTTTATTTCTTAATTTTCTTCTTGAGTGTAATAGCGCCTAAATAAAAAAAAAAAACTGTAATGTTGCTTTTCTCGTAAAAAAAGAAAAGCAACTGATGTCTTGTTTTGTTTATATCGGTGTGTTTGTAAAATTGGAAGGCAATGAAAACGATTTTTCATTCGTTTTTTTGTCTTAATTTTTGTTAGTTTTAAAATGTCAATATTATCTTACTGCCCTGCGACAGACTGGCGACCTGTCCAGGGTGACCCCCGCCTCTCGCCCGGAACGTTAGCTGGAGATCGACACCAGCACCTCCCGACCCCTCTAAGGACAAGGGGGTTAGAAAATGGATGGAATATTATCTTAAATAAAACAGTTTGGAGGAAAACTATGAAGAGCCAAATAAAACAACAATACTGCAGTTCCTCATTAAATAATTTGAACTTAACAATCATTATTATGGCTTTTCAGTTTGACCCTAACTTCTGATCGGTTCTGATTGATCGGTGTAAGGACCGCCTTCTGAAATGCTGGGTGAGGCTGAAAAGAAATTCATACAGTGATGAAAAGCATTAATGTAAAATAATTAAACACTGGTGAAATACATGTATTACTGAGTACAGATTTTCATTAATAATTTATATATATTATGAATTAATAAATAAAAAAATCTTATTATACATATCCAATCTAAGAAGATTTCCAGGTGTTGCTTAATTATTATTGTTTTTTTATACACAGTTTGTTTTCATGGGATCAGCTGGATGAAGCTACTTATGCATTCTTCAAATTTTTCACTGCCATGCGTGTTGTTCTGTCTTAATAATTGCTATTTATAAAGCTAGAGTACTCTGTCTTCTGCATATCAAATGTGAGACTATTTCACATGTAGTGGGCTTCCACTGAAAGGGGGGAAGAGTAGGGAGTACTTCCTAACCGAAATGGTTACCTTATCTCATGCAGTAATTTGCAACTTCACAGTCAGAAGACGATAGAAACATTTCCGGAAGATGAACTCTCGGTTTATCTTCTCCTATTCTTTTCTGTCTTATTAATATCACAGATAAATCCGTAATAACTTTAATAAAACTCTATCTGACTCCCAGCTGAAATAGAGGCACATGAGAGCAGTATGCCTGAAATTATTCTTACCACTGTGAGATTTAAGTTCAGTAATCTTTATAGGTTTGGAGAAATCATTTAATTTTACCAACATGTTTCTTGGGACTGGGAGTAACACTCATGTTCAGCATTCAGTCAGAGTCCAGACATGAATCTAAGAGAAAATCTATGGAGGGAGCTAAAGATTTCTTGGTTCAATAAAAATTATGTTAAATCTGAAACTGCCTCGGGTTTGAATAAATTAAGTCTTATCTGCATTTTCTGTATATTTATTGGTTTAAAAGTATAAAACTCTACTAGCTTAGCATTTTCCCCCTCAAGATACAATCCATCCATTGACTTCTGATTATCTGAAGGCAGGTTGCACAGGATAGAAAGCCAGTATGCATTTGTTTACCAGTAAACTCTATGGGCTGACTCATTTCATATTTACTATTTATGGAAGATTAAAAACTTTTAATACATTTAAAGCACCATTTCCCTTATTTCTATTTTTGTTTAGCTTTTCTGATTTGAATAATCAGACGTTTTCTTTGCTAAAGGGAGTTTTCTAGTGTGCAGAACACAGAGAATTCCTCACATAAATTCCTTATGTTAACAAGAGAACATTTATTTACAGCAGGTACAATCTTTCCAGTAGCAATAACACCTAAAACCCTCAAAACCAAAGCTGTCAACCAATCTTCCCTTCCTCATACACACGTCCAGCCAGTCTGTCAGCCAGGTAGAGCTTGCTGACAGTAAAAGGGTTAGAATGAATCAACCTTGAGGTGTTAGGAGTTAGCTTACATCAGAGGGTATTTAGATATGTCTATGTGATAAATCATGTCGCCTTTCTTGTTCGGCGTTGTGTTTTTAATCCAATCAGTGGGAATTAATCTTCAAAAAATTGTTTCTACTTCGGAGAGAGGTTGGTATAGATTTAAGGCTAATTGCATCACTGGATACAGGTTCAGTAAATGAAGAATGATGGAATAAAATCACATGGCTGATTTAAAAAACTATCAGGGTAATAAAATGATGATCAGGGAGTTTCCTCATGAATCCATTCGTTATAATTTCTTTAAACACATAAATTTTAAGAATTAACATTTTCTGTTGATATTAATGCTGGTGTACCTCAAAGCACTGCATTCGGCCATCTTAATTTTCCCTTGTGTCATAATAACGTCCCTGCAATTTGTCCATCTCACATTTTCTCATACTTATCAGATGTACATTTAGGATATTGTGTATTTGCACATAGTTTAAGATCTCAGACTGGTTAGATGTTGAATGTGTTCTTCTTAATGTCGATTAAGCTGTCTGCAGATATTTTTTAAGGACAATAGACAGAGATCTGGAACTAGTAATGTCGTCGGGAAAAACATTTATATTATTTATACTGGATTGTAAACACATAGGTGAAACAGTAGATTTACAATCTGCCTTAAAGTACATGTTCAGAAAGTAGCGAATATATTTAATTTTTATAGATTTTTGTAGATGTACACGAATGCCATGATTATGCCACATACACATTTCTGACAAAATAATGAGAACACAACGGCAAACAGCAGAAAAATTGTACAGTATGAGCAGGCTTTAAAAATATTAAGCAAAAAGTCAAAGTCTTCATCATTATAGAGATTTAACTATATTAAATATTTATGCTGGGGGAAAAAACAATTAAATATTCAGATATTTCACTAGTGAATAAAATATTGCAATATGTAGTTCTTCTGCTGCTGAACAATGTCCTTAAACAAATTTTGACTTTTTCATGTAATGAACTGCCAGGCGTTGCTGATTGAAATAACCCACAATAACAAAATCTGACACCTTTAGATGGGGGCTACATGTCCTTCTTGATATGTTCTACTACTTTCAATGTAGTTTTAAACAGTTTGATGAATTTGTCAATTATTTAGCTCTTAATTTCTTGCTTATTCTCAGGTGTCTATAGAAGATTTTTGTGTCCTTGGTAAATTCTTGCCATAATAAGTTTTTTTTTGTCTGTTGCAGAATTCATTTGTTTACATCTATTTGAATTCATCTTTTGGGGTCGAGTGGAGAGACAGACGGAGAGAGAGAGAGAGCAGCTCAAAACTACGCCCGATCATAAATTCACTTAAAAGCTGGGATGGTTTTAAATATTCACAGTGGGACCTTCAAGTGCATAAAATCTGATTCCAAATTTCTATTCAGCTGTCAAGTTTAATTTTTACTCCCACAAAGAATGTTGATAGCTACAGTATATCTCTGTATAAAAAGAGTCATAATATTTCTATTATTAATCAGACAGAATTGAATTTCATTTTAATAGCTCCACCTAGCACTATCTGCATGTATGCATTACACTGACAAGAACCTTTAGTGAACAGACATGCTGGAGTTCTGCGACTTACAAGATGTATGTTTAACCTAGAGTTTGTAACATTTGTAAAAAATATGTTTTTTTTGACATATTTGTTGAAACTGTTACCATCTCAGAACAGTAAAGTATGAGACAGATGATCGGTGAAAAAAAATCAAGTTCTTTTCCCAGTGCCAATTACAGAAATCCACAGCTCGGTCACAAACAACCAATCAGAGCCGTAAGGAGGGTCTTAGCGCTCAGGAAAGGGGTGGAGGAGCTTGATTTTTTATATATATTATTTGTCTTATATTGTCATGACATAAATATTTTTTTAAAAAAAGAAAAGAAAAAAGACACTTTTTATAAAAGTTACATGCTTTAATGTCGTAAATGGAGGCCTGTGACACTGTTTGTTGTTTGTTTCTACAGTAGGTGAGATGATGGCAACAAAACAAGCAACGACTCAATGTCTCTCTCTATCTCAGTAAACCAGAATACATATGGCACCGTCAGTTATTTATATGTCAACATATAAATAATAAGCATATGCCGTATGCATAAGCGTATTCCATGGATATAACTATTTTCAGTTTAAGTTGCTTTGAGCTGATAGAATTTATATGTCAACCTGAACTATGTACTATATGAAAGGCAAATATTCCACAGTTTCACTGAACTTCAATAAATAAATTCCAAACAACTGATCTCTGTCAACCAAAAAGCCTCCTGAAATTATCTCTAATAGGAAAAAAAATATATAATCTGGAAGATTGGAGTGTGAACCACACATTCTGTTCAAAGACATCAATTTCATCAAACAAGCTGAAAATACCGTGGTTATAAATACATGATATTAAAAAAGCAGCATGATGACACCGCAATGCTTTATGGAAAACAACAAGGGAAGTGCCAATCTTTTGAAACAATGAGATTTTATTCATGCTAATTGGAAGTTTTCGCAGCATGTCCTCTCCTGGATGGTCTTCAGTGCCATCCGTAGTCTTTGGTGCAGACCAGATCTGAGCTGCATGTGAAGGACTTTCCGCTTTGCTTTAGTTGAAAGAACCTTACTGACAGCTCTTCCTCTGGGGTGCTCTGGGGAAGTCCGTGTGGGTTAAGAGAATAATCTCTTTTTTCACTGAAAGGATTATGCTTTTGATTTGGTATGCAAAGAGTGTCTTTTTTCAGTCTTAACATTTCTCCCTTGCTTTTTTTGTAACCCCCATTGAAGTGGGGACATAAAAAAACACTTAACAGAGGAATGTCTAGAGGTGTCACATACAAGTCTGGGGACTAATAATAGAAAATAATTGGTACAGTTGTTTTGACATATGTCATCTAAATCTGGTGTGTTGTCCCCTTAAATTATAGAGGTTATTTCTATGCACTTTGCTCTTTAAGTACATTGTTTTTCAGGATTTGAGAGATGAATGTCATATGAACTTGAACTAAAAAAGGCATTTGTTTTTGTATAATTTCTGATCTAAAATAAATCACAATTTCTTCCAAATGTTGCAGTTGGGCTTAGCAAAACATTGGTCAACACAAGAGATGAAAAAAAAAAGTAGAGCTAAGATAGTGGAGCTTTTTAAAAATCAGTTTAAATAACTGCTCATTTATACTTGTACATTTAAATATTCACTCATAAAGCAACAAAGTGGTCTTCCTTTAGCGTCAGGTAGCACAAAAAATCCATGAGACGTTTATCTTAAAATGTTGTTTACATTCAGCGTCTAAGCAGTGAAGCTCCATCTCTTAATAAAGAAGTGGTTAAGAGTGAATTATACAATATGGTCCCAACAGAGCTCTTTGCTCTCAGACTGAAGGTTTATTGGCGATTCCTAAAGTTTCTATAAGTGGATGAAATGTTGTAGTTATCATTACCGCTCTTCCGGGTTTTATCCATAAGGCAGACACACTGTCTACTTTTAATAGGCTTAACATTTTCTTTTTTGATAAAGGCAATTATTAGAAGTTTTACTGAACTATCAATATAGTTGTGCTGCTTCAGGCTGTATGAGAACTTGTTCACCCACTTTTCCAGACTAATTTACTCTTGCTCTTCTCCATTTGTGTGTGATTTCTCTTCTTTTTGTAACTCCTCTTTATAGAGTGCGCTTTGCCCAGCTCTTCTGTGCTTACATGTAATTCTTTCCTAGAAGGGCAATAAACTGAGCGATTGCACATGTTAATGTTCTGCTCCCTCAGTTTGTTGTCCTTCCACAGCAGACACAATTAGCCCTTAGATTCTGTCTTTAACTTTGTATCTCTCCTGGACAAAAGCCATTCAATGAGCTACTACTGCCATTAAGCTATCCATATCTTCACCCCTGACAAAATGCTTGTGTGCTTAGCCCTGAACACAGATGTTACCTCTTTTAACTTTGTGTACTCTTTGTTTTTCTTTCCTGTAGAAAACGAGCCTGCCTCTGTGATTCTGTGCTGCTCAACCGGACCCTGGTTCTGCCGGATGTTTCTTTCTCATATAAAAGCGTGGTTCCTCTCATCAGTCTGGATGAGGGATTCCTGCAAAGCTAAAAGCTTAATGCGATCTATTCGACTTCCATAGCTGACTTATCATCAATTGACTTTAAATGAGGAAATGAGTTTTGATTTATAATAATTTGAAGTTGGACTTCATAAAACTTAGATCTGAGTCTGATTATAGTGCTGGATTGGAGCTGATTGTATTAGACTGGATTCCATATGACTGGGTGTGAGCTGGCATTGTATAAATGAACGGAGCTGAACTGTTTCACAGTTTTCAAGTCACGTTTCTGATGTTTTTATGTCACTGTGACATGATGGTGTCAGAAACATTGATGTAGTAAGATGCAACCATGATCAGATTACATGTAATATATGCAGAGTGGACATGAATAAACAAATGAAGAACATAAATGGGAAATTAGTGTTTAGCAGATGAATAAGTTTGGACACCAGTAATGTTCTGTCGCTCTATTTAAGTAACAAGGTCTTTTTTTTCTTCAATGAAAAATAACATCAACGAAAATGCATGCAGAGCACATGAGCCCTGAACCCATTACAAACTCTAGGCCTTTTATTTAACATGTAATGTATTCAGATGCTGGCTGTAGGGAAATGGTTAAAAAATAAATAAATAAAAACTCAAAAAGTACTGATTAGACCACACCACTACTCTGCAACTACAGCTGCCACTCACACTTTCCATCTAAGGTAGGATCAAGAAATATAAAAATGGAGGGATCTGAAGGGGGGATGCACCCCACACACCTGCAGCCCGGCCTTAGTCGTCATCTCACTCTTTGATTCTCTGCCACGTGAAGCAGGTTCGCCCTTTTCCAGCGGTGGTCCCTATTAAACCGGTGAAATCAAAGGAATCCACTCTCATCTTTTCACTGTGAACACGTAGACAGCCTCCTCCTCATTACTGCAGCCGTTTCTCCGGTTACACTTTTATTATATGAAATGTTTGACTAGACAAAAACCCAGCTGTCATTTAACAAACTGTTTCCAAGTGCGGCCAGATCCAAAGCACCAAGGTCATTCTGCGCTTATTCTCTGCTGCAATTTTTCCCCTGGCGAATGTTTCTGCCGGAGAGGAAACAACAAGGTGGAATGTGTCTTTGTAAACAGAGGACACGTCACAATAGCTGGAGTTGTTGAACAGCTAAATTGAATACCAACTTTTATGTGCAGACAAAACATTGCCCAGATCTGGAGGACCCTTTAGGTCATGTACTTTAAAATAAAAAGTGTTTCAACAAGATTGTGTTGTCAGTTTCATGGTCTTCTCTGTAACAGTTTTGTTTACGGAACAAGGTCAAAGAAAGGGTAAGAGTTGTCTCCCTTTCATCTGTTTTTTTATTTTTTATTTCTAAGACAGGAAAAATCTTTGCTCAACCCAGACTGAACCGGCAAAGAAGGGATGCAGCTCATGTTACCTTATTGCTTCCTTTCAGTGGGCTTGTAAAGTCAGCTTACATAGGACATTGTACGCATATTAATTACACCGTACAGTCCATTTTTATCTTGATGAACCTCTATTACGAATTGTCTTAAAGATTTAGTTTGGAACACAATACCTTCTCATTTGAGGCTATTTTGTTTCAGTTTAAAAGGATTGAATGTAATAAATATTCTCC
Organism: Xiphophorus maculatus; assembly: GCF_002775205.1. Lineage (NCBI taxonomy): Eukaryota > Metazoa > Chordata > Actinopteri > Cyprinodontiformes > Poeciliidae > Xiphophorus > Xiphophorus maculatus. Next base: position 16,620,257 of record NC_036458.1, on the reverse strand, counting down.
GTGTTTGTTACTAGAGAATGGCATGATGTTTAATCAAATTCAGGCTCATTCGCATTGACAACACTTCAACACATTTTACCAAAAGTTGAAATCGGTTGTAAAATAATTGCTCTGCCTCTTGGCTTGTGGTAAATGATAAGTAGTTCTATATCGACTCTCCTAAGACGAAGGTTAAATTGAAAATAAACTCAAAACGAAACGTTTTATCAGAGCTCAACCAAAATCTATACTGACCTGTAAGCCATGTATATTAAGTAGATCATTTCCAGATTCCCTCTTGATGCAAGCGTATATAATCACCGCTATATACATTTTGGTCAAATAATAAACAGTTGGAAAGATGTGGTCTGATCCCACTTTAAAAAAGTAATAAAAACTTATAACATTTTGAGCATTTTGTGCAATTATTGGCTTTACATGTGCCATATGGGTTTTCACTCAGGACGCTGCAATCTGAGGGGCTCACATTTAGCACCTTTGTAGTAATTATTTACTTTTGATAACAAATAGCAGACTTTTACTGGTATGAACGTCCACTTTAGATTGAGGCAGGCAGGAAAAACACTATAAATCTGTTCCATATTGACTTGACAACGCATTAAAGTACATCATGAGCTAGGAGTTGGAGCTGTTTTCAGTTTCCTGCAGAAAATATTTTAAAATATTTGGTAATGTGGGTTGCTATTTCACTCATTTACCTTAAAGCAGCTTTGAGAATCTGTAACAGCATCAGCAAAATGCAAACTTATTGGCAGAGACAGACAGCTATCGCCTTTATAGTCTTAGATAAACGGTTGTTTCACTGAACTCAATCAGGCCGGTGTGGTTGCTAAAACACTCCGAATAGAAAGAAAAACAAGGAGACAGACTTCTCTACATAAACAGTGGTCCTTTGTAAATTGCCATCTACTGTCTGGTGGATGAAAACAGCCAGGTTTTTATAGAAATAATATGTATCGAGGGGAGCTATTTCTACAAATGAAATGCGGAAAAGAGTGTGTTTTGACACATGTGCAGGTCTGTGCTGTGACTCAGAAAAACAGTGGGTGAAAAATGGATTTCAATTATCTGACAGACATCTATTATTTATGTTAGCCTATAAGCATCAGGGTGGGTTTTGTGTTGCACCTAAAGGATTCATAAGGAATGTTCTAGAGGACATAACCTGCAAAATGACCAGTGGAATAAATTATTCTACGTCAGACTCACGGTTCTGCCTCAAAGCTCAACGCCCACAGAAACTGGGACCTTTCCAGGTCTCACTGAGGAGAAAAGAAGAAACGAGGCATGTCTGGTGTTGTTTAGCTTTGTGTATTTACGCCTTATTAATAGCAATTGTTTGTAAAGGCCAGATTTAATGAATGCTTTGCCTCCTTGAACGTGATAAGCTGCTTCTGGCTCCCTGAGCAGAACAACAAATGTTCACAATTACCAATGAGTTTTCAGGTCATTGTTATTTCAGGTCTCTAGGAAAGAAGGTGCAGTGGAGTGAGAACACAAAAAATGATTTAAAATCAATCTCAAAGCCACTGGAAGAGTGTGCAGTGTGCAGATCTGCTGTCTTACATGGGAAGCAGCATCTGCATAAATATCAGATAAGCATCCTTTACTTTCATCCTGTCTGCTAAATTCAGCTCCAGGAGTTTACAGATGAGTATCTAACGAAGCCTGTCGCTCAGACTGATGGAGCTGAAACAGAACATGTTGGCCGCAGTTAAAAACCCTCCGTTTAGAGAAAACGGGGGTTGGAGTTTCTTTTTTTTTTGTTTTTTTTAAAAAAAGCTGCAGTGAGGCAATTATATAAAATAAAATGGATCCAGTAAATACTGGAACAGATGAGCAGGCAAGCTTCAGCAGCAACATAATGATTGAAAACATATCGAGATGGTTACTACTCTGCCTTAAATATTTGCAGAAGAACATCAAAACTGGCCTCTTGGTTAGATTCAAGATTTGAGTTTTAAGAGAGGAACTGGAGAGGACAAGATTATCTGTCTTTCTTCCATTTGGTTTGTTGTTGTGATAGTTTTAGTCTTTTTTGGCTTTTGGTTTGTAGATCCTTTTAAGTTAAACTCCAATTGTGTTAAGTAGTCTCCCCCTCAGTTTCTTCCTGCCACAGCTGTTCCACATCCACTAACTAACTCACCACATTCCTTTGTCATTTTCCATCTGTCTCAGTTTTTAAACTGAGTTCATTTTTTATAATTAAAGCTCTTCCTTTCATCTTTCGTCCTCTTCCTTCATTTGAGTTTGACTGAAACTAAAATTTATAGAAACACTAAAAATATAACCTTAAACCATTCAGTAAACATACAAAGATCAACCAGTTTGTGATCAAATCAAAACTAGTTGCAGATATCAAAAAGACAGAGCAGAACGTGCCAAAAAAAATACCATAAATGAAGACAAAAATCATAAAACATGAAGAAGATACTGAAACTGCTCATCAAAAACTTAGGTTGAACAATAAAATAAAAAAAAATTTAATAAATATTTAACTATAAGTTAAAAAACCCCCTGAAAAGAATCACTTTAAAATCAAAATAAACTCTCAGCTGGCCCTCAGCTGTGCAACAGTCTTGTAGGGTTGGTATCCTGCATAGTTTAGTTCTTTCTATGGTACAAACAGACAACGACAGGTGACAACAACTATTTAGATTCAGTTTTAATTCTTAAGTTTAAGTAGATATTTCACCTTGGTCTCAAATTCTCACAGTGCACAGATAATAAATACATAAACTTTAGAAGAAATTAGAATAACAAAGAACAATGTGTGAAAATCAATTTGCATATATAATATACAATGGCAACATTTAATGATTAAAAAGTGTGGGACCTAAGATTGAGCCTTGTGGAACACCATAGTTTAACACTCCACTGAACAGTTTTATATATTTATAAAAAATTTCGGACCCTGAGACACAAGCTGAACAGCTTGAGGACGGCTGCAGAAGTTTCAACATGTCTGAGTCGTCCATGTTCACACTGATCGAGTAACAGCCTATCTGGTGACTTCATCTCATCGCTATGCAGAATCCTGTTGACTTCAGCAAAGGACCTCATGTAAAAAGATCTTAACCAAATCTATTCTGAAAAAACTAAGATTGCAGTATTGTTTTCGGGATGCTGATTTGACAAGATCATTCTGCACTTCCTAATCACAGAGGAAAGTCACAAAACATGTTATATGACGATGCATGTTTGTGTATGCACTACAGTCTCACTGTTTCTCCACTTTTCAAGCACTGGCTGCCTGAACGCTTTCTTGTGTCAGCCTCTTGAGATCGGAGCTCTCAGAATAGCCCTGCATGACGGATCGTGAGGATTCTCTCCGTCTTCTCTCATCGCTATGCAGAATCCCGTAGACTTTAGTGTGTCAGCACTTAGCTCTAAGAATAACCCAGCACCCATGCCAGAATGCATGAGAGGAGTTTCCTTGTCACTAAAGTCCATACCACCTCTTTGCCTGCTTTCTTTTTCCTCGTCCCATTTTGTGTATCCCTCTGTACTCCATTCTGATTAGGTTATATTTAAAGGGAAATGTGTTTGGAAGATTATTAAAACAACCACCAAACTGATCTGAAGGGATTTCTTGGACTCAAAATGTCAGGGAAGTTGCATTGTAAATTGCCCCGTCTTTGAAAGAAAAGAAAATGCAGCTGCACGTTGTTTAGATTTTGGTCACTGAGCGTCACTCCTTTCTCACTACTTATGTCTGTTAGTCAATTTGCTGAAACACAGTTCAGTGATTAGCTGTACCATTCACATCTTAAATGTGTGTGTTAACATGGGATGATACCACAGTACCAAAGGTTCCGGTGACCAAAAAGTGGACCATTTGGACAAGTTGTCTCCTGGGCTGATTTGTTCTTCTTAGGTCTCCGTAATGACTCCTGAGAATCACACACCATGGGATTCTCCCGCCTAAACAATTTCAAATTAGGTTCAAGGTTATTCAGCAGGGTGGTTCTAATTTTAGTTTATCAAAAGCAGAAAGGAACAGTGGGAATATTGAGGAAACCTTGGGTTCATGTTTTTATTGGGGGCTCCAGCAGCAGCAGAACAACAGGCCCTGTGGAGCTTTTGGACATTCGGCACACCCTGGATCCAAGTGATGTAGATATGCTTTAAAACCAGCTAAGCTGTCATGCGCACGTCCCTCAGTTCTCACCGCTAATGTTCTGCAGTATGGAACAGTGAGCATGACTCTTCTCTGCATCCCTTCTTTGTTATTCAGTGGCCCTTGCTGGTGGAGAAAAACCTGGGGTGTTTGGCTTGTTTTTACCCCTGGAACCCTGAGGGATGCAGGCAGCCTGTCACAGCCAAGCCTTCCACTTAATATATTATTGATTTAGCTTATAAAAGTGAGGTAAAAGTCAAAGAACCAAGAGTGGGAGTAAGTTAATCATGAGTATTTGGCAAAGAATAGTTATATATTGCAAAAAAAAGAGAAAAAAAGACCCAATATTTTTAACTAGAGTTGTAAACCACAGTGACAATGACAGATGAGCTCAGAAACAGAACGTGAAATAAAGAGTGATGGGAGTTTGCATGGGATGCTGTGTAGAGCAGGTGGCCTCAAAGCGTTGCCTTGTAACAACAAGCTCCCTGCTTCCTGCAGGCTGTTGTGCCACAGGCAGAAATATCTCCATGTCACAGCACATCATCCGGGACCTTTCACTCATTCAGAGAGTCACAGAGGAGAGAGGTTTCTTTAAGGTCAAAATGTGGAGAAGTTGGTCGAAAAACAACTAGCTATGAATTTGGTCTTACATCTGGTCGCTTTCACTCTTGCTTAATTAATTCGATGAATTTAACTGATTAACCCACAAATCATCTTTTTTTTTTCTTTGCAGGTAAACTGTCTAAATTGTTTCTTAAGGGTGCTGTCTTCATGTAAATTTGTTCAATTCTGCAATATTTTTGCCAAAACCAGAACTTAGTGCTGCCCTCTTTGGGTCGAATGGTGGCTACTACAGTTAAAGTTTCCTGTTGGTTGCAACAGCATGGTTGATGTCTACGTCACTGCCCCGGGTTGACGTCTAACACCATCTCACTCAGACTCACCAGGAGTTTGAATAGCAAGCATTTGCGAGCACTGATTGACAGCATTTCTTGGTTTTGCCCGCGTGATTCGTGTGCAACGTGGACACAGAGTGGAGTGGGTTTCCTCTGCTCTAACCGCAGCCCGTTTGCTGCAGGATGACTGGAAATATGTCAGGGATTAATATATTGATGTCTTGATGCTTAGAAAGAGAGAGTGGCCAATGGCAGCAGTTGCTTCTCACTCTGAGGACAATCATTGCAGAGGATTGTGTGCTTTCACTCATTTTCGCCATAGACATCTCCTATAAAACTTAAAAGCTACTAGTTGCGTTTTTGAAAGAAAAAAAGTCATAACATGGGTCTGAGAAGTCTCTTAATGTTGTGACAAAATGACATGCTGGCAACAAGCCTTTCCCTCATCCTGACTCCCTCTGCTCATCGTTGTCTTTTGGCCCCGCCCATTTGGGTGGAGTTTTTCCACAATTTTACCAGGGCTAGGGGACGTCTTATGCTTTCACATGGGTTTCATTACACTTTAAAAGCTTCATTTTATTCCCAGCCTCAATTTTTATTTTTATTTTTTTTTATTTTTTGCCAAGCATATCCTAAAAGCTAATTTTCTGCATAGGTTTTTACTCAGTGTTGTCATTCTTTCTCCAAATAACTGAAAATGTGCTAATTATGCAGTACAGTACAATGTAATACATTCATTTTGACAGAGTGTCCATCTGCTTCCCCCCTCTAAAGCAACAGTTGACCCTACAGATACCATTAGCTATGTGTGCCTTTTGTTTTTCATGATAGGTACCAATGGTTAGTGCCTCTGTGTTTAACTGTCTCATTTCTGGATGAAGCAATAACTATATGCACCGATTGTTTTTCTGTTCTACATAAAGTACTCCCAAGTCCTAATTTCTAAGGTAAATACATCAAAACCTGTCTTTGGTGTGTGCTTTTTTTTAAAAAAATGGTGAAATTTCTAAAGGTATGTGGATTTCAAGGCTTACATGTTGACATATTTTTGAGTATGCGGCAGTGTTTGTCTCTGTCATTTTAATTGGAGTCAGGTTTGAATACCTGCTTTACTTCGTTAAATCCAGACCTTCACAACATATTGGAGTTGAAATGTTTTGTGGCACAAGCCTATTAAATTAGATTTCTTAAAGAAAAGTTGATGCTCATAAGGTAAAGAATCTACAAAACTACCTTTGAATAATCTGAACTGCAGCAGTTCAAGGAAATACAAACAAGCAGAAGACATTTAAAATCCTTGTTATCATGCTGGGGGGTGACAACCACACCACTGCTTCCAGAAGTCATTCTTTTTTCGAAATAAAAAAAATAAATAACAAGGTAGGAAACATATGAATCACATTACTCGCAGTGGCTTAGCTGAAGGCTTGTAGCTCCGTATTAGAAAAAGATGAAACAAAATATCCGCGCAAGGAGACCAATAACAATGTACTGATTTACAAAATGGTCAATGCTGTTTATAGAATTAGCCTGCAAAGTATTATTGTGACGAGTCAAAATGATGTGAAAAAAGCAATCCCCAGAAAATGAGTCATTGATTAAAGCAGCAGCTTTAACCACACAGGTTCTTTCATCAAACACTGGATGCAGAAATAAATACTTAAACTTGTTTACCGAGTCAAATACCCGATCTTATCCAAGTGAAGCAATTCTTACCAATATTTTTAATTGACTGAAATTATTTGTCTTGTACCACTAGTTTGTTGTAAGATATTTATTTGAGAGGCAAAATAGTTTCAGTAGTGGGTGAAATTAATATATATTTTTGTGTGTATGTGCAAGATCTTAGTTGGAAAACAGAGAAAATGACTGGAAGCATAATGGAGAAGTTAGGGAAAGAGCAAGCAGTTTGCCATCACATTTCATCTGCCAGTCTTCAGCGCCTCCTAGTGGTCACGCTGAGGGATTGCATACTACTGCAAAGCACTGCATTAAGAAACCAGGCCTTCAAAAACTAAAGACACCGTCCTCTCTCTGTATTAACTTAATAGTACGGAAGAGTTTTGCTAACTTCACTTTTTACTCTCAGATGAGGTGTTGTACTGCAGGAGCGACTGATGCATTTGAAATAAATAAACGGCATCATGTGGAAACAACACATTTGGAAATACCAACAAAAGGTCCCACAACATCAGGTCTTGGAGATGAACAATGACCCTAAGCATATCAGCAAATTAGTTACAAGGTGAAGCAAACAAAACATTTAACCCAGGTCAATGAGTTCTCACCAAATGTAAAGGAAATATACATAAAGTTTGTTTCTCTCACTTTTCTGGCATTTACTACATTATTTAAATAATGGTCACAAACCTAAAAGCTTAGTCTGATTTAATGTCCTGCAGTGGCTTTGTGTGCAAGCATACGGCTTCAGCAACGTGTGAGGAATGGTAGAAAAAAAAATGATGTAACCAGTCTCTGTTTTTTCTTGCAAAATGTATTAACAGCTGGGTTTACTGTTTTCAGATCTTGCTGGGTCAGAGCCGGGTTCGACCCTTTGAGATGATGAGATGACTGATTTGTTTTGAGGGACCAACTTTACCTCATAGATTGCAGCAGCTTCCAGGGAAAGATGCGACTAGCAAATGATGCATTGATTCAAGAGGTGTTTAATAAAACATGTTGTTCTTTTACAGGACATGCAATTGGTTCAAATGATTGCAGATTCCTTTCTAGGATGGGCCGCCCCCTTTTGACTTCAGGAAGCCGCTGTGGGATCAAACAGAAAACAGGAATGTAGCTGAAACACTCTGTGAGTGTGAGTGTGAGTGTGAGTGTGAGTGTGCGTGCGCGGGCGTGTGTGTGTGTGTGTGCTGTCGAAGTTACCATGCAAGCTAACAATGTTTGACAACAGAGGAGGAAATCTAAATGTGTGAACTCCGCTAATCCTGGTACATGTGACAGTACCAGTATTCGTTTTTTTAAGATACAAAAACTTTTTTTTAAATGTACACTTTTTTTTTAAATGAACTACCTTTCTATTATTTTGAGTGTAAAAGACTGAACGTATGTATAAAGGATCATGTGTGGAAACTCTAGCTGTAACATAGCAATCTTAGGATGAGGCGCTCTTTATGAAAGTGTTACAGCAAGTGTCAAGAATTTAAAAAAATAATGCTCCCAATTACTTTGCGCCCTTTAAAAATGTTCGTTATCTTTTGTTTGCATTCTTTCTAAGCAGCCACTGTAGATCAGTTTTGTTGTGCAATGGGGGAAAACATAAGCTGTAAGTTTTTCTTGTTAAAATCAGGATTTTCTTATAGTCATCCTAATTACTGTAGAGTTCATAATGGGAAAACAAAACCCTGCTTCAGATTTTAGGTTTCCACCAGGCATTTTGGACTTTTTTAGTCACAGAAACACATAGGCATACTGTAAATATTAGTAAACTTGATTTCTGAACAGATTTCAAACAAATCCTTTGGCATTCACAGCAACCTCTAACCAGATCAACAGTTTTTTGATTTGACAGGGTTAATTTACTCTCCAGAGGACTGATATCGGAAGTCATGTTGCACATATTTTCTCTTGAAAATATCTCAAATATTCTCAATTTCATAATTTATTTTATTTAGTTTAGACTCCATTCAACTAATTTTGTTTGCCTGGGACTGATTGATTGTTATTGATTAAACATTTTCTCCATCCGTCCTTCTATTGTCTTCTTCTTGACCCATGTCACGTTGCTGGGGCAACAGGTCCAGGAGGGAAACCTAGACATCCTTTTGTTTGGCTTTTCTCTCCAGCTTATTCCTTCAGGCCAGAAAGGCTATGTAGTCCCTCTAGTATAATTTGAAACTGCCCCTGGGTTTCCTCCCAGTGTCCAGAGAACATGTAGAATGAAAATACACTGTTTGTTTCATTGTTTGTTTTTTGTTTGTTTGTTTTTTTGTTGTTTTTTTACTAATTCAGGTTAAATTGGAAAATCATTATGTACAGTGGTGTGAAAAGGTATCCAGCACTTTACTTTGTCTACTGAAGTGTTTTAGATAATTAAACATGCTCACTGTGATCCTCTGTAATCACAATTAGTCATAATTAGAAATGACCACAACATTTCCTCTTTAGATTGGGACACAATTTGGATTGTTTGTTTGTTTTATTGTTTTTTTTATATATGTCCTTCTCCATGTTGTTAGACAAATTTGAGGTTAGTTTGCAAACTCTACAATATATAACATTAAAAAACGTTTGGTATAAGCTGGTATATTGTTATACCAGAGTTATACAGTATGACACAACTTATATTTCAGCTGTTGTTTCTCCAGGAAACAAGTGTTATGACAGAACTTTGTTTTATTTCAGTCAATCTATCAATTTTATTTATAAGTCACCCTCTATGCTGGAAGCACATGTGTGGGGTGGCTTTAGGGAGATTGTTTTTTCTGAACTCGGTTTGAACCGTTCATGGTTACAGCAAATTCCAGAGTTGTAAGTCATTGCTCATTTTCTATATTTAATAAAATAATAACTAAAATGCATTTTGATTTGTTCTTGATTGACTCAGTGTTTCACTTTAGGTGAGATTTAACTATTTCCTTAACACGAGCCTCCTGTGCCGAGACAAAACCGAGTAGGATATGAGTTCAGCGGGTTGGCGGGTTCATCTTTTTGTTTTCTTCTCTCTTAACAACTAAAGAAAACAGCAAAGTAATGCTGGGTTCCTGAGGAAGCAGCATACGCTTCTGGGCAGTCAACGCTGATAAGACAAGCCACACGCCTGCAGTGCCAACGCCCCCACAGACAGTCTTCGTCTTCTACGCACTCCACTTCTCCCACTGCAAGGTCCTCCTCCGTCCCTTCCAGTGTCCCTCTGTCTCTTCTTCTGCTCACAGGAGTTGAATTTTGATCTCACAGCAGCGAACCACCTTCACTCAGGATGGGCTCCAGACCCCCTGGACTGCTGCTGCTTCTCTGCAGCCTCCTCCTCATCTGTAAGAATCCACTGCTGTGTTTCTTTATGGATAAAGAATAACGCATAATTTAAACAAAATGCCTGGATTCTCACTTTTCTGTTCTACTTCCTCTCGTTTCCTTTTTACCTAATACAGTGAAGTGTGCCAGAGGAGAGTCATGTAAGTAATGCTTTTTTTGTGTGTGTTTAAAAAGTGTTTTTATGGTATTTTCAATCCATACAAACAATTTTTATATATTAAGTGTAAGATTTCAAAAATCTTTCACATCATCTTAAATTAAACAGAACAAAAATAATGTATAGAACTAAATTTGTTCACATTTTATCCTGTCAAAGCTTTTCTTAACATTTAGTTTTCTTAGTAAATCTCCGTCACACCCTCTTCCTTCCCGAGGTTCTTAGTATCAAGTGTTGCGCGCGCATTAAAAACACAAGCAATAGCTTTCTTACACAGATTTTCAAAGATAAATAAAGAAAAAATGTATCTAACATTATTTCAATTCAGTAGAAGAAGGAGCTTCATTAAAGGGAGTTGTAAAATTTACAGGAGAATGTTTTTTAGACATGGCCTTAAAATCTTTTTCCTCACTGTCTGAAGTTAAATCAGACCAAACTTTGATTGCTTCAAGTGAGTTAGAATCACCAAAACAATTTCAATTTACTGCAGGCTACAATAATGAAAGAGAAAATATGTCAGTGATTAATATATTAATGTCTTCAAAATCTTCCTGAGGCATAGTTAGGCTTGCTCTTTTATCAAGTTTGTTCTGAAGTCAGGCTAATCGCCTTCAGGAAACTTAATTTCCCTGAAAAGTATTTCAGGAATATAGTTTTCAAGACATCTGTTTAGTTTGTTTGTTTCTGCTGAGCTTAATTATGATGCTAACCTACTTATGCTAAAAGTTAGTTTTCTATCTCTAACCAATGTAAAATATTACTTCAATAACTAATAGTAAAGTGCCCAACTTATAATTATGTGTTAAAGTAATAGTTACTGAGACAGCTTGTTTCTGTAAAAACTCACTTGATGAAAAAAAGTGGATGCAGCACTTCTCAGGGAGACATGGGACCAAACACTGTTTCCTTCCTACCACTTGTTGTGTTTGTTGCATCAGTCATTCTTCCTTCTTGTTTCTGACTGTTTACCTCTACTGTTTTTTTTTTCTTGCCTCTGTGCACCTCTACGGGATCCACAGCATACATTATAGATACTGTTGGTCTCTCAATCCTGCCTGACAATGTTCAGAGTGGAACCAAGGTGATGATTCATTGCAACGCAAGCGTCAGTTCCAGCAGCATCTCTCATCTGGAATACCGTTTCAAGTTTATGCGGGATGGCGCCAAAATCCACACAGCCAACACCACAAAAGACTTTACTTACTATGAGATCAACCCAGCCAGGGCAGTCGACTCGGGAAATTACCAGTGCCAAGTCTCTGTGAAGAACAAGCGCAAGTTCAGCAACACCAAGACGCTTGATGTCAAAGGTATGTTTACACAACACTACGCAAGGGTATTACATTTTTGAGTTAAAGCGACACATCATCTGCATATAGTCTAATTTTAGGGGTTCTGCAGTTCTTATTAATTCTGTGAACTATTCTGTTTTGAGGGATTAATGCCAAAAATTAGCTAAGATAAGAGGGAGACAGCAGGTTCTGCATAAGTCCATCCTGGTCCAGGTTCATAATATGTGAAGTCATATAGATTATTTAGACACCATACATCCATTAACATAATATTGTGGGTTATTTTCCAAATAAGAATGGGCAAAGCATTTTTCTTTAGATGTCAAAAGTTTGTACGACATTCCCAATGACCTGAAGATGTGATTTTTATGAAAGGCATCTATACAAAGTATTGACTCAAGGAGGATGAATTCAAATGCATGCCACATGTGTGACTTTTGCAAGGTCTGTGTGCATGTTTCAAGTGATTTTCACTGTCTCTGTGGGCTTCCTCCTTTCAGGCCTACAAACTCCCATTCTTCATCTTAATAATTCGACACCCTATGAAAGTGAGGAGTTCAAAGTCACCTGCAGTGCTCCAGATGAGAAAGGAGGTCTTACATTCAACTTTTACAAAACATTTAGAGATGGACAGCCTCAGCGGATAAAGAAGCAACAAAGCACTAATAACTTTCTAGAGACCACTCTGACACTCAGCCACATAGGGGACTGCTTTCTGTCCTGTGACTATGAGATCAGTTTGGTCTCAGGTCCCACAAGCTCTAACATCAGCAATGAGATTCAAGTGGAAGTCAAAGGTATTTATATGAAGTCGTTGTTTTCCACTAGACACAAATGCTAAAAGAGAAAATGAGTGTGCCTTACATTTTTAAATTATGCTTTACAGAGCTCAACATCATCCCGGACATGACTATATTACCCAACGATATCTATGAACCAGATATAGTAGAAGTGACCTGTAAAGTAAAGATTCATTTAGCAGACATTGAAATATTCCTTGTAAAGGACCGGACTGTTCTCAGTAGAACCACAGGTAAAACTCTCATTCATCGATTTAGTTCGAAACCGACAGACTCTGGAGAGCTTGTTTGCAAGGCAGAGTGGAGAAACGTCCAAAAGGAAAACTATAAAACCATCAAAGTCAAAGGCAAGTCAAAGTGTCCTCTTTACTAAATGCCTGATGTAGAACCAGGTAAATTGTTGCTGCAACTAAACTATATACGATGACAATTTCTATATGGTGCATGAATTTTGTTCTCTATATCCAACAGAGGTATTTTCAAAGCCCCAGCTGTATTTGGAGCCCGTGGACCTGTTTGAAGAAGAACAATTCAGACTTAACTGTTCAGTCAAGGTTTTTTTTCCTGAGATGATTGGTAAACCTTTGAAATACCGCCTCTACAAAGATGGCACCGAATTGACCAGTTCAACTACATATATTGCTGTTGCACACCCTAATCTTAATGGAAACTACTCCTGTAAAGTTGAGGGCAATCGTATTTCAACCCCTTTTTATAAGGAGAGCGAAGCAGTTATTGTTAAAGCTAAAGGTAAGTCCTCTGATGTATGCAGTTTTAATCAATTCAGCGATTCTCACATACTAACAGCATTTACCAGAGATCAAAGCCCTTTAGATGCCCCAAATTATTGGCAGATTTAAATTTAAAGTAAAGGTTTTAATTTTAACTAAGTTTTTCTTTAACATTAAAATTTTGGAGTGGCCCATCCAGAGGGCTAATTTTACTCCAATAGAGAATCTGTGAAGTCAGCTAAAGATTATGGTAAAGGAAAGACTGGAAAGATTTCAAGTTTATTACCAAACATAAATTGTCAAAGTACCATGTGAAAATTTACAAAAAGCTGGTCAGCAATTGTTAAAAGGCATTGAAGGTACTGAATGATTTAATTCTGGTCAAGGTTTTGTCTTCTTACATCTGGAAAGATAGAGATAATTCTAGACGCATTTTTTAAAATGAAAATAAAATAAATAAAAGCAGATTTCTTTCAGAACCAGGTTGCTTTTTCATAGTTTTAATAACATTTGGGGAAAGTATTTTTAATTTCAGCAAAACAAACTTTCTGGCTGAGTAAAAATGATCTTATTTCTAGATTTGCCGGCCAATATATTAACCTAAACTGTAACATCACTGAATTAACATTACAGGACTACCAAAACAGTGGGAACCAGATTTTGTGCTTAGCTAGTGAAACTTAGATGGTTTATAAATTCAATATACAACCGGCTGATATATTTCAGTATATTAGTGTACTGTGCTGAGTATGAATTACCGCTAGTGAAAACCCCAAATTTGGCCTATCAGATTTTCTGCTTGGTCTATTTCTGTTGTACTTGCAGCACAATCAAGCAGATTGGGTTTATGGTCATACGATAAACAGGAATTAGTACTACTGCCAGTGTGAGCATGTACCAAGTCCTGCTGGAAAGCCAAATCAGCATCTCCATAAACCTGTCAGCACAAGAAGAAGACACAAAGTGCTTTAAAGTTTTCTGGTTGTCCAGACTTTGAACTTGATAAAGCACAGTGAGATGAGATGACTCCTCAAATCATGACTGACTGTTGAAACAAAAACTGAACCTCAAGCAATTTGGATTGTGTCCCTTTCCAATCTTCCTCCTAACTTCTGGGACCAATGAGCAGTAGCCCAGTCCTTTTTCTTCTTTTAACACACTTTTGACTGTGTTCAGGAGCTGCTTAACAAAAGTAATATAGTAATTGTAGCTTGGGTCCCGGTGACTCTTGAAGCACTGACTCCAGTTCATATCCACTAAATCTCCATCAAACTACTGGATGGACTCAACTGAGTTATTGTATGAAACAAAACAGCTCAGGTTTTAATCTATTAAACTGATAATGTATTTTTACCACTACCAGATAAATAGACAGTGCAAACAAAGTTTGATTCACAGAGTTAATGAACTGTCTTTCATTCTTTCCTTTGTCTTGTTGTTCTTCCCAGTTCCTGTTTCAGATCCTGTGCTGAGTGTGGTCGGGGGCAAAATATTTATAGGCAAGACATTTCAACTGATCTGTCACAGTCACACAGGCACTTTTCCCATCAAATACACCCTTTTTACACATAATGGGAAGAAGATGAGCAGGGAGGTGAGCAGACCTGAGGACCGGGCTATCTTTGACATACTTCCAATTTACAAGAGCTCCGATTTAAAAACATTTCTATGCCATGCAAGTAATAATCCACGTACACCTTCTAAAAGAGCTTTAGGGGAGCATCTACTGAAGTCAACCAATATTATTGGTAAGTTGTATGCAGTAATATTATAAATGTTGCTTTTTCAAATTGCTCTTAGAACATGTGAATTTCTAACACTTGTTCTGTTGCTCAGAGCCCATCTCAAAACCAGAGCTGACCATTCATCCCAGCCAGGACATCACTGAGGGACAAAGTATAAAACTCGTCTGCTCTGTACAGACAGGCAGTCGACCCATCAACTTCACATGGTACCACCAAGAGTCCAATGGAGCACTGGCTTCCCTCTCAACCAATAAACTAGAAGAATACCACAGCATATCTAACGCCAGTAAAAAACACTCTGGGAAATACTACTGCATGAGCACAAACCCAGCTGATGAATCCAAATGGAGTGAATCTGTCACAATCGAAGGTGGGTTACAACAAGTTAGCACGGTGTGCAAACTCATGTAACTATGAGTGAAGTGTCTTTCAGTAATTGATTATGGAAAAAATGTCTTCCACAGTGAAAATGGCAGGGTGGAAGAAAACACTTATCACTGTCTTCTGCTTCGTACTTCTCCTCATCCTCTTCCTTGTGATTGCCTTAAAAACACGGCTTTTTCATTTTAAGAGGAAAAGAAAGGCTAACTTGTCAGTGTAAGTGGTATTTGCTAATGGACTTATTCAAAGATAAAGGGCATACTTCATTATTTCTACATTTATTTGTGGACTTCTGACTCAATGGTTATAATTTATATTTCCATGTCCAAAATTGAGAACTGTGTAAGAAAGTCTTAAAAGAATGAAACCATGCAGGTACAAGGCAAGTGAAAATACAACTGAGAAATGTTATATAAGGAACCCCTAGTTCAGATATCAATCAGTTACACCATGGAAAAGAAAACAACTTGGAAATTTATTTCCCTTTAAGCCAAGAATATGAAGTACGGTAACTAGTTTTTGCATTTGAGAGAAACCACCCGGTTCACCTACTCAGTATTTTAGTTATTGTGCTCACACTACCATTGTTTATGTTCCAATGAGATGGTACATAACTTTGACTCTATTCATTTTAGAAAGGACTTCTTCATCAGTTTTCTGTTTAAAACAGCTTCAGTCAACACCTTGTCATTAATAAATGATAGTACTGTTTCAAGAAGCCCTCCCTCCAAAATGTGACAGAGGAGTGTGTCACAGGGCTTATCTGCTTTTATTCATGTTAGTACCGTTAAGATTTGGACGTTTCGTTGCACTAAGTTATGATAAAATATGCTCGCTAAGGTCCTTACATGTCTAAAACGCCCTCTGTTCATTGTGCTTTGTCTCAACCCAACCCCAGGAAGTCAGTCAGCACCAAAGTAGAGCGACTGAGTCTCACACAAGCTGAGGTCATTGATGCAAATGGTAACATTGGTCATCCATCAAAGCAATGCAGTGGAACGCAGGATACTGGAGTGATAAGAAGGTTTTATTGATTAACACTGCTGATGTTTTTGTCTACCCTGTGCAGCCACCCCAACCATGATGGGAAAAAGTGTTTGGAGTGACCAGGTCTCAGGTTCTGGTGGGTATGGTGCGTCAACGGCTGTCATCTAAACATGTGGAATTGAGAATGCTATTTTAGAGAAAATTAACTTTAACCAAACTGTTGTGCAGAGTCGGATGACCAGAACAGCAGCATGTTACCAGAAAAAAAGGCTGAACCTGAATATACTGAGGTTCAAATAAAAGACGCAGACCCAACCAGAGGTGAGAGATTGCATCCATGAGAAAAGAAAAACACAGACGTAAATTTATGCAGCAATATTCTTTTAAAAGTCTAATATTTTGTTTCACGTTAGCTCCGGCGAAGCAGGGCACGGACAACATCTACAGCGAAGTCCGCAACTCCCAGCAAGGTATGGCAGCCATCGCTCGCTTTAGTGAAATCCTTCTTAGCAAATCAGTGAACAGAAAAATTGTTGACATTAAGGAGAGAGAGAGAAAAAACAGGAAACAGGATCAACCGAGACTGTGGACATTTCATTGTTAGTGAAAGAATGACCCATTAAAAACAGTAGGCTCAGTCTCCAGGTGGCCACTTCCTGCTTTCGTCAGAGGGAACTTCCTGTTCAAGCAATGCACACAAACAGTTTGCGCTCTCATTCAAACTTAGTGACCAACCGTTTAATTGTTCGATGCCAAGGAGACTACTGCTGCCCATTGTCTAGTAATGGGGTTGCTTTGCTGAATCGGTGTCTTTTGCTGAAATTAAAGCGGAAACACTATTTCTGTACACCATAAAACCTGCCTGTGTTTGAAAGCTGTGTAAGTGGCTACAATCCATTTTAAATCATCCTGAGAAGCTCCTTGTTTCCTGAAACCACTGTGCTGCTTGTGGAAATTATTATTGCCAAGTAAGTCCTCCTCCATATCCTTCTGCTTTTGTTTCCTGAGAATGTCCTTTGGCTTTGTCTTGCAGGTGTCCCAGAGGTGCCTGATGGTGTAAGTAACATTTGGTATTAGTCATGCATGCACACCCAAACACATGCATGAAGTTTTTTTGTTGTTTTTTTTTTTGTTCTTTTGATCCAGAGTCTTTGCAGTAATTTTCAGCTACATTAGACAATCTAAGAGAAAGAAGTTATTAAACAAAATTTTCAGATGACACATTGGTGGTCTTCGGAAGTGTAGAAAGGTGAGGCTGTGATAAATCACTTTACTCACATTTTGTATGTGACAATGTGTTCTTCACAAATGAGCTGAAAAAGAAACACGTGTTAGAAGGAAAAATCCCCCACCCCCAAAAAATAAAGCTGCAATAACCTGACTGTGTGAATATTTATGCCCTTAAATTAATACTTCGTTGAATCATCTTCTGGTAATGTTTTAGCATTCAGCATTCTCTTGTCAGTTGTCTCTTTCGGGTGACTCAACCCATTTTCTGTTAGATTTAGTTTTGAACTCTGGCTGTGCCACTCCCAAACTTCACTTTTCTGCTGAAGCTATTTGTTTATTGATCCGTGGACTCAAAGGGAAGCTGAGAAATATATCACCCCACCTTCACATTTCTAGAAAAGGCCCGGAATGTTTGGACCCAAAACTACCTGGTGGTTAGAACAGTTTACAGTTTCATCAACCTAAAACAAAAGTCCTAGTTCCATCAGAAGACCAAGAGCATTAACCCGCCACCACCATACTTCATAGTAGCCGTGGTGTTGTTCGGCATTGGAATCAGCCTTTTGGAGGCCTGCTAAAGCACAATCTGTCTTGTCTTTTTATCAGTAATGGAGAAATGTCTAGTCTCATCAACATTATAAGGCGTCAAGTGAACTTAAATTCGGATTTATCAGAATCTCTGTAACTGATGACAGATGCAAGGCCAAGACGAAATGATTTTTGCGATTTTTAAAATTCTAGTATTTTTTCTCTTCAACAGGTTGTTTTTGATTGTAGATATGTCAAATTTAGTGTGAAGTAGTTTTTTTATACCACAGAAACGTGGAATTTTAACAAAGGTTCCTAGATTTTTGAAAGCCAGTGTTTGTTTTTATAATTTATGTCTTCTTTCAGTTCTCTGGCATTTAATTGGATCTATTTTACTTCACTAACAGTGATATGTAATTTAAACTTCTGATTGCCACAAACGCCAAAGCATGCTCCTTTGTTTAACGCTGGAAGATGCATTGTTTCTCACATTTCCGCAAGCTCATTTCCTCCAAGCTTATCTTTACATTCCTCTTTTCAAAGTCTTTTCTCTCAGCTAAAAGAGTTCAGAAGAGTTACAGGACAAAGAAATTCAGCATTTAGGACTTTTTTCTTTCATCTTTCCATAAAACTCATCGTGGTATTGCTTCTGCCTTACAGTTAAAAAATACGCCATCAGCCTTCTAATCCTTAGCTATATTTTGCAAGGAATATAACAATTTTCATCTGTTATTATTGCTGTTATTTAGTTCTGTTTGTTGACTTGTTTCTGATCCCTGTTAAACATGATTTGTTTAAGAATCGCTGAGATTTCTTTTACTTTCACTCTTCTTAATCTGAGTGCTGTGTTTCAACAGAAACCAGTGGAATACGCACAGCTGAATCATGACGGAAATCACCAACCTGACAACAGTCGGGTCGTCGATCAGAGCCTGAAGCGTGAAAACATAACTGATTCTGAAAATAACACTGATGTTTACACTGGTGACCCGGAGGAAGGAACCTGTGACCCTGCGCCTGACTGTTGATGAGCCAACAAACGTATTTGTTCCTCTTTTCACCCATCGTGTTATTGCAGCTGATGTTTTTTGTTTTAACTAGAAGAAACTGAAACCTGTAACATTGCACAATTATAGTCTTGTATTATTGCTGAATTCTGTTAAAAGGTTCCTCTTTTTGATCACATGAATAAAATGTTTTGCTATTAAGTGTCATGTTCTGTTTTTAGTAAGGGAGACACAGCACGTGTCTCTTTAAACCACAAAGACTAAAACTTAAATGAGACTATTAAGTCTCATTTTCTATCATTTTAGATTTTCTTTCAAGCAAAATGCTTCAGATCATCCAAATATGTAATATCAGCAGTGGATAACTTGTTGTCTTTAAATGGTCATCTTATTTCTTAAGAAAAGCTATCCAGACTACAGCCTAAAACCTGGTTGTGTCATCCTTTGCGGCAACAATAGCCGTCAAGCGTTTGTGATGACGATCATGAACCTCACACGTGATCGTCATCGTCATGCAAAGGGATTTTGGTTCATTCTTTTTGGAAGAAGCCTTTTAACCCTTTCATGCATGAATTATGGTCCTTTCTGTCAGGATGTTTTTCCAAAGTATTTTTTTGATTCTCTTAAGGCATAAAACAAAAAGGTGGGGAAAAAAGATTTGGTTAAAAAAAAAAAGTTTTTCTAGGATATTTTTTCTAGTTGATGAATTGTAATTTTCTCCGAATACAATGCTGTTATTTGGAAAAGACATCAGTAGTATTAGTTTTTAGGGATTAGTTGTCACAATATTTTTTTTTTCCCTGCAAGAGTCCTCTACAGTAGAAAGAGGGATGGGTTGTCCAGCACGCTTTTTGGTCTGTCTGCCATGTTGGATTTAACAAAAACAATTTATTTTTTTTTTGCACTTGCAGTGGATGGCTAGTGATGTTGGTTTCTGAAAACCTGTCCATGTTGTATGCCAAATGTAGCGGGACACGCTGTACGTTTTAATAAGGTCTCTGGGATCAACAACATGTTTTAAGGAAACATGAGAAGAGATGGGCCTTTGTGTTTATTTTGATCAGCTGGCCTTGAACCTTTCTAATGAAGTCTCTTTCTTACTGTTGAATCCTGAGCCTACTGAGGCCTGCATTGATCTAGGTGTCGTTTCAGAATGTTTTGTTACCCTCTCGAGTCTTTGGAGAAACTTGGGTGGTCGACTACTTTCAGGATTTTCTCAATTTGTTGTATGATGGCACTCACTGTGGTTTCAGATTGATAAATATCAACAAATTTAATTCTCATCTGCTCTTCAATTTCCTTAGATGAGTTTGCATAATGTGTTGTTTACCCTACTTCTTGTTGTAAGACAGGTTCTATTTAAATGGGTTCTTGATTCTACAGTTCAGGCAGATATTATGTTTGGGTGTGGCTGGCTAGATTGAATAAAAAATGTGACCGATTACCAGTTAATTCATAACTTAATTAGGGGGGCAATTGTAGTTTTATACAGAGAAACTATAAGTTTGACCAATTTATTTCACTTAATAAAATAATTTATCATTTGAAATCTGCATTTATATTTACTCCTGTTATCATTGTCTGATATTGAAATTTATTTGATGAACTGAAACACAGGAAAACAGAAGAAACCTTGACTGAGATTCTGCAATGATCATTCACACCACTAGAGGGCATATTAGAGGCAGTTCTTGAGTGGAAACTATATCTTCTGGCTGTGATCATCTTTATGATTAAGTCTGTCACTACAACCACATTATCAGGGGATCCGTTTCATTTTCCATTATCTAAGCATAAACTAAATGACATAACACTCATTCAGGTCAAAGCCAACGAGATTCGGGTCAATCCCGCTGGATCAGAAGATCCTATGAGGACTGCTGGCAGAATTTAAAGGCTAAAATGCAGTTAGGTTGAATTATAATTTTGATACCTAGAAAGAAAACGCCTATCCCAAAAGATTTGTTAGTACCATGATGTCGCAAAGTATTCAGAAATGACAGTATATGTTGCTAAATGTGGTGATTAGATAAACGCTATTCCTTCAAGAAAAGGAAAACTGAGGATGAGTTAGTTTGCTCTCATCTATTGACCAACACTAAAAAACCAATTTAGGAAGACTTTACACAGAGCTCACAGACCTAACAAAATGTAACTTTGTGTTGTCTCAGAACCAAATTTTAAGCATGTACAGTGCAGATAATATATCATATAGAAGTGCAACAATATAAAACCTCCATCTTTGTTAAATGCCAGACACATTCTCCATTTGCACTCTATATATCTAATGATGGTGCTTTGATGAAATAATGTTTTCAGTCATTAAAACTTATTTGAAGAATTATGAAAATTGGCTTTCCTGTCACTCCCAAATGTTTTAGTCAAGAATCAAAAAGTTAATGAAAAAAGAACCTGTTGGGAAAGCAGTTAAGAGGTTTATGGAGAAATTATTTTCACAAGGTTTATTTGGATAACTCCTTTCCCTTAACAATTAAAATCATCTTGCATATTCTCCCCTTTGCATTTATGTACACTATCTTTGCCTATAGTTTTAGGATTATCTAAGTCTTTAAATCAGTAAGGAAGCAAATACTTTTCTAGATAATAAAACTTTCTTTACAGTGTAAAATAGCATTAGTAGTTTTGTTTATTTCTTTGAAGCACATTAGACCTTTCAAACAAGCTTAAAGACTTTTGTTAGTTCTCACTAAGTGCTGCAGAGCATCTGGATTATGGGAGTCTCCTTTTTGACAGGAAGCTCTTACAGAGTCTCAACAACAGATCAAATGTCTGTGAAAATCTGCAACACTCTACACCGGTGTAAACAAGGGCACTTCCACTAACTCACAAGCTGCTGTGACTTGTTCATTAGCATGTTACAATCTGTATAGAAGAGAGTTCATCTCTCTTTCTAAATGTGAATTTATTCTAATTACAGCAGTTCAAAGACGTGCCAGGTTTGTACTCTTCCTTGATCTTAGAACTTTATTTACCGAATGTGAACTGGCTTAATGAATCCATGCATATGTGGTAACAGAGAGTTTTACAATATTTTTTGAGTGCGTACCATCCCCTCGAACTTCAAACGGCTAGTCCATGTAATAATAAGCGTCCTTCTTGCCTGTATGACATTCACAGAGGTGCCAAAATGAAAACACACAGGTGTAATAAAGACATAACTGTACCTCATTCCACTCATGTTTTATTCATCACATTACTTAGCCATAAGACTGGACTTGACAGCAGGGAACAGTATATTCTGGACTTCAGGTGCACAGTAATTGATACTGTGTTATGTAAATTTTAGGCGCATGAGTGGAACAGTACCATTAGAAAGCTGCTTGAGTGAAATTAAACTTCAGGAAAAGAGTTTGCATTGGTGGACTAATGTACTAAAGATGCAAAACACATAATTAGCTGTGCTTGGAGGTATTGACTTGGGTTTGCTGCATTGCTCAGGGTCAACCCAGACACTGTACACTCTGCCCAAGGATGACTCCTGGTATGGTCTGGAGATGATGGATCTGGTACTGTTGTGTACCGTAGTTATAATATATGAGTTCAGGTGTCCTGGCAGGATTTAATATGCAAGGCATGACCCAGAGCCCAGCAATACTTTTCACATGATTACCAAAGCGTATTGTGTCAACAAGTATGATTTAAAAACAAAGGTGGCTTGACTTTGCTTACATATGTCAGGGTTAAATAAATTCATCAAGGAGTCAGAGTGAAGTTCTCTGCTCACCCTCCTTCACTGCCGCACATACTCTGTCTCTGTCATGACCATGTAATCAGATCCAGCCCCTTCTGGATCTGGAGCACGACTCTTCAACTGTCATTGGCTGTTGTGCTAAAATTAGCATAATGGCCCCTGGGAAATGCATTCTGGGAATAAATTGCCTTCAGCTTTGGCCTTATAGAGCTGGTGCCTTTCCTGATTTTCAGTTGCAGCGGTGAGGTCATTAATGTCTCGCTTCGGCAACTGAATATTTACAGTCATTTGCGCACAGCCAAATCCTCCTGCTTAATGTGGCTTTATAGAGGCGACAATTATCACTGAAATTAACCACCACAAAGTGTCTTATATTTTATTAGAGTAATGCCTTTCTCTAATAAAGGCATATGATACTGCATGTCCGGCTGTGGTAATAAATCATAGCCACATGGTTGCACCAGTTACGTCACACAACGTGATTGAGCACATGTTTCACTCACCTTTAAGGGAGGCAGATGATGACAGAGCAAATCTTTCGTTACAGGAAACGCATTTATAAATTTGTCCTAATAAACACAAAGAATGGAAAGAAAGAATTCTGAAGATAAATCATTGAAAGTTTTATTTTTTTGTTTGTTTGTTTCTTCTACATAAGACTGTAGTCACACTGTTTCTTATCATACATGCATCTTACCATGCATGTATGTTGGTGTACCAAATGAATTTCAGGACTTCAGGAAATTAAACATATTTTTTTGAACATCAAGTCCTGTCATGTCTACGATTCAATCAAATAAAATATATATTCAGATTGGGCCTGATTGTCAGATTACAAGTACTTTTTGAAAATAACACCCTTAAAGCAGATTTTAAACATACTTTTCACTAAACCCACATTTCTGTGCTACATGTGTGCATTTTCTACTGGTCTGGTGCGATATTCAAATTTGAAATGTCAGGTTTTCATTACCTGTATGTGGAAAATCATCTCACTTAACAGAAATAAAAGCTCTCAAACATCTGTCTTTCAAACATCTGTCTGGGTGTAATTAATGTTTCACTTAATGATAAAGTTACTGAAGTAAATTAGCTTTTCAGTAATAAGTCTGTATTCCATCTATATTGAGATGAAGTATACAAATTTTACAAGGGATGAAGCAACTTAGATTCTGCAATGTTGTGGCCCCTCTTTCTGGCACTTTTCCACTCAAAGCACCTTTACTCCAGAGCCGCATCCAGAACATTCACACATTGGTAGACATCACAGGCTGAAGTGCCTTGTCTGAAGCCACATTGGTACACAGAAGTTGGTCTCAAAACTACAACTTTCTGATTACAACAGAGCGACTCTTCCCACTGAGCTCCAGTCGCTCCAGTAATGAGATGTAACAAAATAGGTCCGACTCCCCTGACATGCCAGCAACTCCAAGCATTCACCATACCAAGATGAGTTTTCATTAGTTCATACAGAGTGTCTGCACAGTCTAGCATGTGCCAGTTCCTTCCAGTGACATTTGTGTGTCATTTATATATGGTGCCTATGTAAGGTGTGTAAAATACAGCATGAAATACACAGAAATGTTCTGCTGGGGAATTATTTACCTTAAGTCCATGCATCTTGTTATAGTACAAGCGGATATAAAACATTATGACAAGGTGGGTACTGTTAAATGCACTGATGAAGTCAAGTGGTTAAAAGTTTTAGATAACATGCTCATTGACTGGATATAGCTACAAAAAAAAGAATAAGTTAGTAATCCAAGCAATCAAGAATTATAGCACTAATCAGAACAATTGATACAATTTCTGCTGCTTATCTTGACAGGATAAGCAGCAAAGATTGGCAAAATAAATAAAAAACTAAATTGATCTTTTTGTTTTGTTTGGTGCACAACTGAGTAGAAAAAAAAAAAGAAAGAAACAAAGCCATGATTTGTGCTGGAAAGCTTTTTCTGAGGTGGAATCAGGTGAAATATGAGTTAAAGCCATTCACACAGCATGCACATGTCCAAGGCACTGTCTGCTTTGAACTGGGTGCATAATCTATATTCATGAAAAAGATCAAATTTATATGATATTTTGCTGCAGGCAACAAAGCGGCCTAAGTCATTCAGTTGTGTGATACAGTATTGCCCTTCATTTGATATGTAAAGGAGACATTACGTCCGTCCACCTGTTTGATGTCCTCGATCGTTAATTGTTTAAGCCTCGATGAATCCTGAAAATTAATTCTCACAACCTTGTTCCAACCAGGTTGAACAGGAGAGAGAAGTTCAGCGGACACATGGCAACTTTATTACTGAAACACCCATTGTGCAACAACAGATTAAAAAATTATGCAAACTTTTAACCTCCGTTCTCCTTCTCCACGGATGTGGAGTCCAGCTAAAGTAACCCTATCCTCGCACAATCAGCCGCTCCAAGTGCCTCTGGTCTCATTGTACCCTGGACAGCTGCAGCTTTGTGTATGAAGAGCTTTGCACCCCCTCTCATGAGACAATTTATTCACAGCTGTACTGCGAGCGATTTAATTTTGGATGACACAGGTCACTGGAAAATATAAGGAGAAGCAAAATTCAGCTTAAATCCAGTGTACAGAAATCTGCAGCAGGTTGAATTTTTTTTTCTTTTTTAAATCTGCAAAGGCTTATGCCTACAGGCAGATGAACTGACCAAGATTATAAAGTCATGAAAAGGTGTCTGTTAATAGCAGGCAGAGCATAATTTACCATCAGACAAAAATAATCTAAGTAAATGCAAAAAGCAACTGTTTGAAGAAAAACCTCCAAATATGGGCCCTGGAGGCATTTTAATCAGATGTCCAAACCACTTCAACTAACTTATTTTCATGCGAGGAAGCTTGGATGACAGAGTTTCTAAAAGGTTCATTTGAGTCATTTGTTTTTTTTGATCAACTACAAGCTGAGGGTCAGAAGGTAGACAGCCTGGTAAAATGAGAGCTTTGCTTTTTGCCTCAGTGGTTTTAATTTCTAGGAAAATGTTACAACCAGCGGAGAAAAAAAAAAACTTTGTTGTAGAGTCAGACAGAAATAAAACTGAGGCTGCCAGGAATCTGGTCATGAGTTCAACAGAAGATCTCTAGCAAATACCTAGAAATCACATTATATATATTGTAATCTAAACCACCAACAAAGTGGTAGCCAGAGACTTTTTTTTTATAGGAGGCTGTTGTGTTTCGCTTTGAATTTCCCATAATGGAATCACCTCTATTGAAACACATATCACGGTGTCCCCTCTTTCCCACTAACCCACATGGGATTACTGCGTCCAGATTTAGATGCCAACTCCCTTATTTCTGCCCTCTGCGCGTGCCGTAACCTGAAACTTGTCGACCTGAGCGAGTGTCCTCCAGTGGGCCATTCAGGTCCAGACTCAGACTAATCCCCACTGTGCTTATAGCGGTCCAGGTGTGCTCGTGTGTTGACTGACCGGAGCCACAGCACTGCTCCGGACGTTACATGTAACTAGAAAAGCAGAGAGGTTTCGGAGAAGACGATGGAAATGTATTAATTGAATTGGGAGTGGGAGGTGGTCTTTCTTGCAAGATCTATCAGTTTAAGATGACAAATACAAGAGCTGTCCCATTGCCTTCTAATATATATATATATATATATACACATATATATATATAAAAGCATTGAGCAAGAAGTCACACTGACCTTTAAAAGCACAGACTGGATTTTTCACAGCTCATATTTTTAGAAGTTAAAGTCCCAACTCTTACTTCCATCAATAATCTCAGCAGAGCTTTAAAGAATCTATAGCTGGATTTTCTGCAGATAGATTAACTTCACTAAAGGATCATTGTTACAAAATTTGTCTTATCCGTGGCTCTTCCTCCATTCTCTCTGTCCTTCTTCTCTGCCTGAAAAACAGAGCAAAAAGATACAGAGGAATTCCTGAATATCAGTAAAAGTGGGTAAATCAATATATTTTAAATATAAGTGCATTTAGACTCTCAGAATTGGAGAGTCTAAATGCACTTTAGACTCTCCAATTTGAATATTTAGAATGTGGCTGTTTTATTCAAGGACATACAACTTGCACAACGTTTTCTTTTCACACTGTAATCTGTAGCTCTTAATACTTGTAAATAAATTGTATGTCCAAATTGAATAAATACTTTAAGAAATTGCAAAACAAAGGGTTTCACAAGGCAACCAGAATGCAATCAAAACTGAGGAAGAACTCCAAACAGCAACAATAAAGTCTTTGGTTTAAATTTGAGTTCATAAAGGGAAGGTATAGAAGGTGTTTTATCCAGTGAGCAGAAGGAAGGCCACAAAAAAGCTATAAAAAAAGATTCTGCAATTAAGTCAAAGTGGCAAATGACTGCTTGTCACCAACATTTTGTTCAAAACATTAAACTCACAGCATCATTGAAGTTAGTTTTTAATTATTTCTGCTCTGTGAATTACCAGCACTGCTGCTCTGCTGCTCACGGGTGTCAGCAGCGCTCTCATTTTTTCCAAACAACTTTCCACCACAATACTTTATATTAGCAAAGGCATCCAGTGGTTTTGCAACTCTCACTTTTCTCCACATAAACAGTTCTTGTTTCATTTAAAGGTTTAACTAAACTGGAGTAATATACATGTTAAATAGATATTTTTAGACCACCATGTAAGAAACTAGTTCCAAAATAAAATTTTGTTTTTCGCTAAAAAGGTCACTTCAACCGAGCATTTTCTTACATCAGTAACTTTTTGCTTGCAAACAACACCTAGGGTCATCTGGCAATGACCCTAGGTGGTCATTGCCAGACCACCTAGGGTCTGGCAATGATTAATTCCTCTCACAGGCTTCAAGACAGACCTGGTACCATTTAGATATGGTATCATATCTAAATGGTACCTTTTTTATAGACTATTTTATAAATACTGATCTGCTTTAAAGAACAGTGAAAAACTCTATTGTCAATTATGTTTCCTTGTTTTTGCATTTTTAAGTTTAAAATATCATTTGACCTCAAATGTTTGTTTGTTTGTTTGTTTGTTTGTTTGTTTGTTTGTTTGTTTGTTTGTTTGTTTTTAAGGACTTTGGGTAATTTAATTGCTCCTATTCGTATCAACTATCACTTCACCAATTACATTATTTGCTCTTTGGCTTTTTAATCTGCCTGCATTGGAATGCATTTTTATTTCATACTTCAGGTTAAAACTGTTAAAGAGGATCAGAGCACAACATATTACTAACAATGTTAGCTTACTCGGTCAGGATACATATGAAACTGTTTAATCTGCCAAAGACAAGGGTTGACATGTGGGCCTCCATGGACTAATCATAAAACGTACAACAAACAAGTTAAATAAGGAAGGTATGAAACATGCATATCGAACGTTGTTGCCTCAGTGGTGTGTGTTCCCTTGCATATGTCTGGCTGCTTTCCCGTCCCTGTTTTTGAAATGCTGTGTGCACAATGACCCCGTTGGAGGCAAGAAGCCAAAATACCTTCTTTTAATAACAGGGCCTATAAAAAGGGCTCAAAAACAAATATTAATGTAGTCAATAAAAACCAACCCTGTACCTAAATGGTACATGACAAACCTGGTGCCAGTATGTGAAGGAGACATTTGATATTCGAATTTTAGTCACTCTGCTTGTTTAGAACTTTGTCAAATTGGCAATTTGACAAACCATAACGCTGGCTCTAAAGGACAACATGGTCAGACGGTAGTCTGACTCTATGTTTAGCTAGAAGTGGCAATGTGTGAGACTTTCACTCTGGTATGTGACAAACAAACATTCCCGTCAAGCAGAAGTTTGCATTTCTTTTGGTGAGCGCATTGCTGCCAAGTGCCATTGGAGACTCTGAAAGGTGCGTCAGGAATACCTGGGCATTGCCAAATAAGACACTGTACAACAGAACAGCTGCCTCAAGAACTTGCCCCACCAAAAAGTCCAGTGTCAGCCCGCTTCATCTTGTTTTTTCACCAGTCCTCAAGGTGAAAAAGCATTAGGCTGCAGCTACACAAAGATAGCATACTTGATTGTGAAGTGGATCACATTAAATCCACATTTCTCTACAACATTTTGGAAAACATTTTGGTTGTAGATACTTTTATAATCATCAACAAAAAAACAACAACATATCTATTAAAAAGAGATGCAAATAATGAAAAATCTGCTTTCACATGAATGTATGCCCTGGAACTAATATAAACTAATACTTTTCTTTCATTTCTGCACTTAATATCAGTTCTAGCATTTAGTTTTCTAGGGTACATACCAGCCATCAGTGATAGAAAATTATCATAGCTGTTAATACAGCTCAACTGTCCTAGTAGTTTTCACACTTATAGTGTAAAGATTGGAGCACTTTGCACATTGTACATGCAGTATGAGGGCAACTTATTTTTCCTCTGTTGTTAAAAGGACAGATTTACAAATTAAATTGTGCAGTATTAAGCTATACACAAATTCATTGCGACAGTACACCACAGGAAACCAAATACAATTTTTACTGCAACTTTAAAACCTCTCCCCTGATCTCTAACAATAGTTTCTCACCATGTTACGTTCAAATTCACCCAAATCCTCTTTCTTTCTAATTTTGATGCCTGGATTGAACCTCATGTTGTTTACAGGTCAAATAGTTCCAACATGAAATGTCCTCAGAATATTGCTACAAGATGCCCAAGTCACGTCACTGATACTTAAACCACAGTTTGAGAAGATGTAAAACATGTCTTGTTTCTTGACCTCAGGTCACTGCTTGTAACCATGTCAAACAACATGTCACTTTTAGATCATGTGTTGTTGTTGTTTACTACTGTACAGCTGTTCTGCAATCTGTTTTTTGATCATTCTGTTCTTCTGTTTATCATGCATAAACAAAATAAGTCAGTATTACTCCTTGCATAGTGTAGCAGATGTTAATTATAGTTGTTTATATCAGCACTCTAAGTCTGTTTGGCTCAGGAAAAACTAAGTGAACTTTGTGGCTGTCAACATTTTTATGATCTAGGGGCGTTTACAGTGTCGGTGGGCATGTGACTAAAGTGGGTGGAGCCTGCCATGGGTCACTCATTTCTAAGCTGAGGTCATTGGATTTTAAGCCCTAAAATAGCACTACAGAGCATATATAGGGATGCAGCCCCAGTTGCTCCAGTAGACCACAGTTCTGTGCAAGAGTCGGCATACTGTTTGACAAATTCTGATTAAAAGAGGCTAAATGAACCTTCGACTAGAGGACATACACCGCTAAAAAAAAGAAGAAGAACATAGACTTTGAAGATTTGAAAACTTTTGGTATTATTTATTAGGGGAAAAAAGGACGCATCGTAAAGGATACCGCTAATTCCTTGGATTGTTTTGCCTTCTGGGATTTCCCATTTCCCTCCTTTTGATCTAGAAAGGAGGTGCGACATCTGCAAAGATGAAGTACAACTACCCAACACCGGTGTCCACCTACACACGAAGTTCACAGTACACACCAGTGTACCACTCACCTTCCTACTGCAGCCCCTCGCATTACACGCCGACATCCACGTATGCCGCTGTATCAAAGTACAGCCCAACGACACAGAGTAGCACTTATTACTCCCCGTCACTTTACACGTCCACCTACAAAGCTGCATCGACGTACGTCCCTTCATACAGCAAGGTTTCAAGGTATACCTCAACACGTCGCACTCAAGCGAAGGAAAGCCCTGCACCTGTAATACCGGTGGCACCTGCAAAGAGGACTGTGCACTTCCCCAACGACATCATCTTCCAGGACATCGTCAGGCGAGGGGATCTGGATCAAATCGGACGCTTCATGAGAGCAAGGAAGGTCCGCGTGGACACACTGTTCCACTCTGGTGAGCAAAGTCTTTTTCTATTCCCTTGGCAGGTGCTCATCTACTGCTCTGGTCTTGGAAATGATATTTATTAGCAGAAGAGCGACGTGTATATCTAAATGCATGGGATTGATTTTTGCATATGTACAGGTATGGCTGCTCTGCATGAAGCCGTGCTATCGGGAAACCTGGAGGTGGTGAAGCTCCTGATTAAATACGGCGCTGATGTCCACCAGAGAGACGAGGACGGCTGGACACCACTGCACATGGCCTGC
Source organism: Xiphophorus maculatus (assembly GCF_002775205.1). Taxonomy (NCBI): domain Eukaryota; kingdom Metazoa; phylum Chordata; class Actinopteri; order Cyprinodontiformes; family Poeciliidae; genus Xiphophorus; species Xiphophorus maculatus. The sequence continues at coordinate 16,589,593 of NC_036458.1, read as the reverse complement.
AGTGACGGCTACCCAGAAATTGCCAGGTAGTATCCTTACATTCCCACGTCAACTACTAGGATGTGCAACAATTAAATCTTCCTAAGATTAAATTCCTCCGGGGCGAGAAACTCATTGCTTATTTCTGCTTTTACACGGAATTTACAGAAACAAGGCCACACAGACAGCTACTCAAATCTATAAAAGCATTTAGAAAGATCGCAAAAATCTCTGTTTGATTTTTTGCAACACTATTTTTCTGCTCTTTTTAGGTATCTCCTGTCAATGGGAGCAAGCACAGAAGCGGAGAATGAAAGCGGAGAAAAGCCTGCAGACCTCATTGACCCAGACTGCAAAGATCTGGCTAAACTGTTTGAGACAGGCTGTGTGTGAGAACGAGTGGACCCGAGGGAGAGAAAAGGCTTAAATGTCGTAAAAATAAAATGAGTAGCAACACCAATGAAGCATTTTTCTGCGGCTTGTGCAATACCTCTGATCTTGGAAAGCAACATTTTGTGCAAATCGTCTCTGAAGGTTATTCAGTGTTTTAAAAATGTCATCTTATACAACACAAACCTTATTGCAGTTGAGTATTTTCTCTTAGGTCATTGTAAAACTATGACATATTTTTGAATAACTCTCATATCAGAGCTGTAAATAAGATTGTGTGGCTGTCCGTTATGTGATTCAGTACGTGTCCTTCAACCTGAATCTTTTTCCTGTAAATTCTAATTCAAAATGAATAATGTGTTTATGTTTGGAGAAATGCTGAGTTTTTCTGTTACAATCTTTTATCACTTGTGTCTGTGCTATGTTTCTATATAACTTGATGCAGGCTGTAAACTGTGTGCTCTCAAGTCATGGCTAAATCTACACAAGAATCTGGACTGATAAAGTGTTTTGTACAACGTTGTGCACCCTCACTGCTGGGCAGAAAGAGGATCAATCAGATTGGTACAACCTACTTGTATGTTGTTCAGAAAGCTTAAAAGTGCAAGTCTTGTTTTGTGAAAGCTCTTGCACCTCCACAGCATTTTGACAAATGTATTTCACTGTTATTTGTTGTAAAAAGACAGAAAATTTGAAGTCTTATAAATTTCAGTACAATTATTATTTTTGTACTTTTGATAAATAAAGGACTTTTTACAAATAAAAGGCTGTAGCAGTTTTATTATGGAAAGCAACAATGAACCTCAAAAAAAAATGAAGCAATAAAATCCTAGTTGATGGTCCAGTTGCTGGCTCTCCAAATTGTCCTTGGGAAGGACCGAAAACCTCAGAGTGGATTTCAAGAAACATGAGATGGTCAGAGTATAAAAAAAGCACTACGTGTACGTGTGAACGACTGTATGAATATGTCTGTCATTGTACAACACAGAGTAGTCAACAGTTTTAGTGAAAAGGATATGAAAACAAATTAAGTTTGCATAACATTTTTTTTTTTACATTTTATGTCCTGTAAAGGAAACGGAGGTATGATAATGTAAAGAAATAATTTTAAAACATCTTTTAAAATAAAAAACATTATGTGAAGAATACGAATAAGAACAGTTTTGTTTTTAAGTTTGTACTTGGTTTATTTATTATTGTTTTTTTTTAGAATTTTATTAGTTGTTTTGAAAGTCTTTCTTATCTCTTCCGCGTCTCTTCCCGGAAGTGATTGGTTGGCATTGGCAACGATTTTTAGCCACATCTTTCGGCGTACTAAGTCTTTGTATAAAGAAATAAAAGAAAGAAATCAACGAAGGTTTGTTGTTTACCTTAACGCTTATTTAAAGGACAGCATGAACGTATTGTTATGGCGAGTAATAACTCAGACATATTAGCTGCAACAAGCTAACAATGTAAATCGCCAACTAGCTAGCTCAAGGCTACTGTTAGCTTAGTAAAATGACTGTTTGACATGTTTTGGTTGCACCCCATATGATAACAGCATGGCGTATGCCAGAAAACAGTATTAGTTACGTTTAGTTTTGTCAAAATTTTGTGATAATTTCTCTGTTACCAACAGCTAACTTCATTGAAGCTACTCGAGTCAAAACGTAAACAAAAGCTTATTTTTTAGCTAACCCCTTACGTTGCAGACGTGTTGTTCAGTATAGATTTAAATAAAACACTCCACTCTGTTAGCCACTAAATACTTCTGCTGTGTAATTCGGTATCATGCCTTAATTATATAATCTAATTTATTTGAAATGATTAGCTAGCAAGGAGCTGTTAACTGTGGCTGCAAGGTAGTATACCTGTGGGATTTGATCAAAAGAAATTGCTTGTATTGTATGTAAAATTAAAATGAATGTCCAGTATTATGATAAAATACTTACAATGGTTCTGTTGGGCTTTAAGTTTAGGACTTCGAGTTGTTGCATCCCTCTAAATCCACTCACCACAGAGGAGCAAGGAGCGAGTACAGACTGCAAACAGAATGACCAGGTCTGCAAAACGTTATGGTAGTAGTCAAGTGCTTGATAGTCAACTGTACTTAAAGAGTAGCTTGCTGCGTAGTTGCTGATTTTATTCTGTGTATATGTGTGAAGCTCATCTGCTCCCAGGATGGTGAATAGTTACAAGAGGACCTCAAGCCCCAGATCTCCGACTAACAGTGGGGAGCTGTTTACTCCAGCACATGAGGAGAATGTGCGCTTTATACATGATAGTGAGTACTGTGTTCTACAATTTTGTATCAAAATTATATATAGATATATTTTTCTTTCATCTTGGGACTAAAGTTGAATCGTATTGTCTGAGAAAAGTCTTGGTCGGACCTTCTTGCAACATATTGGAATTTACAAAAATATCTTCTAGAAGTAAAGCCCCTGTTGAAATTTTAAATGTTTTAATCTGTATTGTTCCTTTCAGCATCTTTATTTTTTACAGGCTGATGTGTTGATGTTGATTCAACATCCTACACACTTTAAAAAGGCTGCAAACGATTACGAACTAGCCAAATAGACATGGTTTTCTTTGTTGTTCCAGTTTAACCAATAGCTGTTTTGCAGTGAAGATAATTTGGAAATTGTTTTTAAATTTTGTGTTCAGTGAACTATGAAACAGAACTTATTTCACAAATGTTGAGTTGCTGCTCCTATATGCAGATCTGTTTTCTATGTCCTTGTGTCCAGTTCTTCTTGCTAAGAGGTAGCTGAGCTGTTGTCCATACAATATTTTTTTCCAACTTTTGGACTCAAGATTGTCACAGAAGTAAATTGATATTATGTCTGGTGACCGCTTTCTGCTTTGATTTCTCCAAATGATTGGGCTCCTTATTCTTAAAGGATTCATTGCCACAATGTTTTCTGTTTTCTTTGCTTTCTACCAAGTTTTGGGTGTTCTTTGAATAGAAACATGGTGGGCCTTTCAACCTTGTGGTTGAAATAAATAGATGTCTTTGTTATGTCATACTTATATCCTAAAAAAACAGAAGATAATTGGGGGTTTTTTAGGACATAAGTATCATAATTAGTCTATTTAGACTAATTAGAAGTTCTGATCAACCTAAAAGACATATATTTATTTTAAATGGATGGTTGGGGGATACCAATAATTGTGCCTCCGGGGATTTTGTTAAAATGATCTTATAACATAGGTTTATTTTTCCTAATGAATAAATGTAGTCAATTTTAATGTTTCAGTGTGTGATCATACCTCTCTAGTAAAGACTAATTTTATACATCTCTGCCAAGGATGCAACTAAATATGGCGAGTATTATATAAAATGAACTTTCTTCTGACCATCTTACAGTGTGTCCTTGTAAGTGGCTCCTTTGTGTAACAAATATGATCCTGTTCTCTTTATGTTTTTTCCTCCCAGCCTGGCAGTGTGTGCTCCGAGATATCAGATCAACACAAAATAGTGAGCGCAATGACCGTGGACCACAGGAGTATGTGGAGAAAAACCCAAATCCTAACCTACATTGTAAGTTAACATAATAAATTTTATTCTAAATGCATTTTATATTAAAATATACTTTTTAATGTCATTCTAAATGGATTAAACCAGTCGACTGCTGTAACAACCTCTCTTTCCTGTTTGGTTTTCCAGCTTTCACACCAGTGGACCTGAGTGACCTAAAAAAGCGCAACACACAGGACTCCAAGAAGTCTTAGTTTTTTCTGTCATGTTCCTGTTACTTTTTTTTTTCTTTTCGTCCATTATCCTCAAGAACTTTTCGTTTCTCTGCCCTCTGACAGCCAGAAACTTGACCCTGTTGGCAAGTCTAACACAGAATACAAATCTCATTTGTATACAATGGACCATAGCAACCTATTTGTTTTTTTTTTCTTTCTGTTGACAATGACTAAAAAAAAAAACGCGGTTCCAAGGGGAACAGATTCTCCCTTCTCATCTTTTCAGGTATCAAAGTGTTCATATTGATGCTTGTGGTGTGGATGAGACTGCTCCGGGGGGGTTCATCAAAATTTGCTGACAACTGTTGCTGAAGCACCGAGTGAAGCCCAACAGGACACAAAGACTGAAGTCTTAAACAATAGTAAAACTACTTAGATATGTATGGAAGAAATTGTAATGGGGATCACTTCGTTTCTGTTTCATTCCGGAAAATAGATTGATAAATTGTGAAACGACCACATTTGAAAACATGTTATGGGCAAGTACTGGAAGGCAAAATACAATGTAGAAGGCCAACCTTTTGATTAAATCATCCCTTGCCCTTGGTGGATTTAATTTTACAGCCCTTAGTTAACCCCTCTGCTCAAAGCCTTGAAACAAAAATGTTGAATAAAAGACTTTTACAGTAGCTTTGTATCTATTGATCCTACATACATAATGATAAGTTGTAGTCCCACATCACTGAGTTACATGAACTCTAGATCACTTCCTAATGATAAAACAAATATTGTGTTGAATTTCCCAGTAATGCTTAGGTGGCCATTTTTTATTGTAAATTTAAATTTGGATTACGTGAAGGTGAGGTTAAGAATTAAAGATTTAATTTTGTTTGTAGGACATCTGTAATTTCAAGCCTAATGATATATATATTAGCAAGATTTCACCGTTCTGTTTACCTTTTGTTGAAGCTGTAACAAAAGGTGTTCAATTTGGCTTATTAAGTGTAAAAATGGCAACTTTCCTTACTGAGTCTTCAAAAGTGTGCATGAATGAAAAAGGTCTCCCACAAAAGTATAAGCTCATTTTGTAAAGCAATAACCGCAAACAGTATTTTATTGAGATTTTCGCACGGACAATGAACTGGAAGGTATGTGCAGTGACCGGCTTCTCTGTGTTTTTTATGGAAGTGGTGTATTACGGATTGTGTGTTGTAGTTTTCTTCCACATGAAGTGTTTCGTATGCTGGTCAAAACGTAGTTTATATCCCATTTAACATGACTTCTGGTATCTCATGTTTTATGGTTTTCTTTCAATAATGGCCTGTTTATCACTTTTCCCATAGAGTCAGGTGCGTGGCTAAATGCACTTAACCAGACAGAAGAGGGCGCGTTTTCCCTTTACGTTGATGTACGTGTTGACGTCGGAATACACGTGTTACGTAATGAGGCTGTTTCTATTGTGTGGCCGTTAGCTTATTGTGTGTTCAGTCGACGGTGCAGTGCTGTGAAAGGGCAGGGAGAGGGACCAACAGAGCCTAGGGTGTACATTTTATATTTTCCTCACAGTTTAGTATTATTTGGGAAGAGTAATGGCCGATAAAATGGATATGTCTCTAGATGAGATTATCAAGCAGAACAGGCAGCAGAGAGGTGGAGGCCGGGGAGGAAGAGGCCGCGGCCGAGGCGGCCGTGTGGGCCTAGGCGGCGGCCGAGGCGGAGGCCCTGGGCGACTTGGAGGCGGCGGCGGTGGAGGATTTGGAGGCCGAGGCGGCGGATCCGGCCCCATGAGGAATCGACAGAACCTGAACCGCGCTAGAGGCAGGCCGACGCCTTACAGCAGGGTATGAGAATGTTAGAGGAATAAGCAGTCAAAGGAAAAAAAAAACCTTCGACACAGCTGAAAATTCCCGGTTAACATCCTTCAGTTTGCTTCTAGCTAATCCTCTTGCCAGCTTGCTAAGTCAAGCGAAAAATGAAAGCTAGCCGCCGAGTTCTCCCTCATGGCGAAGCTCTGTAGTTTTGCGGTTAAGCATGAATGGAAGTTGTTTGTGTAACGCGTCCCTTCTCCCACAAGCCAAATGGTTTTACACCACTTTCCAAGAAGAGCGAATGGCTAGGCCTCAACGGCGCCATTTTGAATCCACTACCCGAAATTTAAAGCCAGACGTTGGAGGCGATAACTGCTCCCCAGCTTGCATTGGAAAGAAGGAAACCACATCATCGAGAATGCTGACCCTCAGATGAGTTTTTCCTACTAATGGGAGCACCGTGATTCTCCCTATTCGTCGACCAGGCGGCCTTCTGTTCTGGGAGTGGCTGGCGGGTTTATCGAGGCCTGTTTTGAAGGTTTTTCAACCACTCTCGTTGGCTGTTATGGATGTAAAAGTGGACTTTAACACCCTGATAAATTCCATATAAGGCAATTCTCCATCCTTTGGCTATTAAAGAGTGCCTCGGAAAAAAAAGCCCAAACAAAGCCCCAGTCAAAATGGCGTGGTCTCAAAATGGACGCTCGCATAATCCACGCTAGTAAAAGAAGGGCCCGGGGCCCTTTTCTATATATTTTTTTGTCAACAATATGGACATTATCCACATTCACGAGACAACAAAGAACTCTCCGGTGGTCGAGGACGGGCTGTTCAGCGCTGGAGGCGGCTGCTTCAGATGGAGACCCCGGTGTATCAACGGAGCCTCTCTGGAGGGCCTTTTGAAGGAGGCGCAGATGGCACCACAACAATGGGAACTTCTGGTAGCTAGTATGGGCAGTTTTTCAGGTTTAGTGTACAGTTTTTTTTTTTTGTTTTGGGGCTATGAAGTTCACTTTGCACTATTTTTACTTTGACTTTGGGCAGTCAGTTTAAGGAGATTTTGTAATGTTTCTAAGGATCAGTTCAGGTCTGTCCTATAAATGTAATTCTCCACTATATCCCCTTGCTTTCAATGAGCTATCTTGTCTGTTTGAACTGATTCACTTGCTTGTAGTGATGGGGTGGGCAGGGAACGTTTTGGGGACCAACCCCTCCTACATTAAGGGAACTGACAACCCTGGCCTTGTTGGAAGTGGAGCCCCTGCTTGCCCCAACACCCAGACGTGTGGACTCTGTGATTGACAGAGAGGCAAGGGGATCCTGAAGTCAGCAGGTGCGTTCTCTTTCGTCTGTTGCAGCCTAAACAGCTCCCCGACAAGTGGCAGCACGACATGTTCGACACCGGCTTCGGAGGCTTTAATGGTAGTGCTGGTGGTGGCGGAGGAGCTGGTGTGGAAACTGGAGGGAAGCTCCTAGTCTCCAATCTGGACTTTGGTGTTTCAGATGCAGACATTCAGGTACATTACACTTTGTTGCAGTCCTTGGTTGCCTATGCTTTCTGTTGTTCAACGGATAAAAATTAACTTTTTTTTAAATTCTTCTTTTAGGAACTTTTTGCTGAATTTGGGACTCTGAAGAAGGCTGCCGTTCATTACGACCGCTCAGGAAGAAGCCTGGGAACAGCTGATGTCCATTTTGAGAGGAGAGCAGATGCACTGAAGGCCATGAAGCAGTATAATGGCATCCCACTTGATGGTACGATTCAGATCAAAGCATTATATGTTCCCATTTTTAGAGAGTGACCCCGTAACCCTACGACCTAGGGTTAGCCCTCCAGAATTTTTAGAAAAAGGCCCTTTTTTCCCCCCAAATGTACACTTTTTTGGCCCTGGCCCTAATTAGGGTTAGAGGTAGAGTTGGAACTAAAAAGGGTTCCTGCGGGGTCTTAAAATCGTAGTATTAGGCTTTAGTATGACCAGAATGTAAGTGTGTTGTCAAGATCTTAAATTATTCTGCTTCTTTACTCTTTCTGCAAATGTGCTGGTTGTTTTCCTTTTTGACCTGCATTTATAGCTGGAGGATTTGGGTTGACTCTGTGTTAAAACTATCCATTGAAAAACAATAAGTTAAAGGGAATCTTTGGCCAGAAATTCAGCTTTTTTTTGTTTTGTGTTTTTTTTCCTCAAACCTACAAAATGCATTCATGTTTTTTATGTATGGTGTTCTATTTGTCTTTTTAGGGCGACCAATGAACATTCAACTCGTCACGTCACAGATTGACACACAGAGGCGGCCTATGCAGGGGTGAGTTAGGGTTGCTTCCAATGATTAAGAAGACTGGTCAGTTCACCGCTTGGTCATTTCTTATGTTGCCATTATAACTTGTTCTACTTTGATTTTTAACCAAGGCATTTTGTTCCTATGAACTTGCATTATTATTCATCATTTTGTGTGTGCGTGTTCTGTATTTGATGGTAAATTTCTCAGTATTTTTGCATGGTTCTGGTTAGGGCTGAAACGCTTAACAGTGTATGGATTATTGAAATGTCAATTAATTTAGTAATTTTTAAATTAACTGGAGAATACAGGCTCTAAAGGCCATTTGCTGAAAAATAACACAGAGGAATAATTAAGCTGAAACTGTACAAAAATATATATCAATTTTGGATTCAAGATAAAAATAAAACTGTAGAAATGTGCTACTCAAAACTCAGTTGGCATAGTTTTAGCTTCATCTGGTGTGAAAGAAAAATCTCATATTAAACAACTTTTTCTATCAATTCATTAACCAAGTGATGGAAAAATAATGAACATATTGTATGTTGTACTGATAAGGCTAGCAGCAAGTGCTTAGCATTTCATATGTTAATGTTGAAAGTTTTTTTTGTTTTTCTTTTAGCTGGAGATGTTTAGCTACAAATGATCAAGCGTACATTAAAGAAATGCTGTATTTATGTGCTAAATGTTTTCTTATTTAAAAAAGTTTAGATGTTTATGTATTTTACTGTATGTCTAAGTTTGGTTAAATGAACTTAGCCAAATTTAATCTTGTTCAAATTTGATCAATTGTTCAAATTTAATGAACAATTGATCACTGAATTAATTACTTGCAACTCCAGTTCAGATCAGCAATAAAAACACTTGGCTCATAAATTTTTTTTTTTTTTTTTTTTTTTTTTTTTTTTTTTTTTTTTTTTTTAGAAAATATGGATACATTAGATTATTTTATCCTTTTTTGTTAATTTTATTTCAGGCTGGTTGTAGTTGGGGGCATGAACAGAAATCGCACCTTTGGCATGCAAAGAGGTCGAGGTGGCCGTGGTTCAGCTTTCTTCAGAGGGAGAGGACGGGGTGGCCGAGGTGGCGGAAGCAAACCGCTTTCAGCAGAGGAGCTTGATGCACAATTAGACGCCTACAACGCCAGGGTACGTTCAGCTGACAATCTATAAGTAGCTTTCATTTATTAATGTTTTACACCTGTCTTGATAATTTTTTTTGTTTTGTTTATTTTTTTTACCAGATGGACACCAGTTAAGAGATGACGTTCTTCTTAGTTGTCCTCCCTTCCTTTCTGTGCAGAAGAGGGTGTTTGTTACAAATGTCCAGAATATTTTACACACGCTTGTCTTCTGATGTGATTTGAAAGTGTTCCAGCCTCTTCTTTTAAATACTCCAAAGTGTTTTTTACCTGTTTGTTTTTTGGGTTTATTATTTTTTTTTTTTTTTTTGATGGAAAAAAAAAATGGTTTTGACTGTAGGTTTTTGAACTGGGGTATCCCAGCTCCCCTCTGCCCTGTAGTTAATGAAACTTGTAATAAAACCTGCAGTGTATATTAACCAAAAGGTCTTGGATTTATGTATCTATGAATTTGTAATGTCTGTTTTGTTGCGTATAATGTTCCACCATATGTTGTGAAAAAATTCCTCATCGCTGGTAGGTTGACAGTGTTTTAAGTATATGCATTTGGTGTTCGATTATGCGAAATATAAAGTTAATCTTTTGGGATGCTTGTAGAAATATTTTTACTTGTTGGGCTGATTAACTGACCCGAGAATTCTGCCATGCCAGAACACAACCACTAGGTGTCGTCTGCTATTAAGATTTTCCCGCCCTAGTATGTCCTCTGTTGGACTGGCACCACTTCTGAGTCCATATATGGAGACGTACAAGAAACGCATTGGTGCAAATGGTGTTTAGGTTAAAATGGACTTAATTGTGACATGAACAGTAAGGACTCGAATTTCTAAAACTCAGAATTGTCAGTGATGGTTTCCGGAAACATTTCCTTTAAAGGTTTGCAAGAAATACTTCCGGTGGGATTTTCAGGATTAAAGTAAATCTCCAATTGGGAAGAAAACACGCATCACAAGTGTTTATCAAATCCCTAAAATATTTTAATATTCTTTGGGTGCGTTCAAACACTTCTGCATACCTAAATCTATGCTAAATAAAAAAAGGCAGAAGAGCAATATTTGTTTAAAAATAAACATCTCTAGTGTTTCCATAATTTAGAATGCAAATCTCCCCTCAAATCAACGAGTAATTTAGTCCAGTCATTGCCAGTTACTGGAATTTAAGTTTTACAGCGTTTTTATATATATATATATATATAATTCAAAACATTTGTTGCTGCATTATAGGAAACATTTGCTTTATTTTTTTTCTGGATTATATAAATATGAGCAAACACTGTGCTCGGTTCTAAATCCTAATAGGGACAATTAGTGTTCTATGTATAGGGGGTTATCAGAACTTGTGGGTTGTGTTTTACAATACATGTGCCTCACAAGTTTTTCCCTTTCTTTTGGTAAATAAACTTGATAACATGCTGTTTCTTTGCTTTTGTTTAATCGATGTTAAATTCAAGTAAAGGTTCTGCATTTAGAATATGCCTGTGGCTGTTTTTGATAAAGACAATATGGCAGACCGCCCAGGGTCCACGACGAGTCATCTTGAGTTGCGCAACCAATTTTCTACTGGTTATATTTATGTCTAGTTGACCATAAAGAAACTGGTGTCTGATTTAAATTCAGTTCAACTTTATCACGCTGATCCTACTTATTCAAATGAAAGGACTCCCAAGAGGTGCAATTCATTCAACAAGCACACTGCTTCTGGCACGTAAGATGTTCAGGCTTGTTTTTATAAATGAATAAAATACATCAAAGCTGTGAGTTTCGTGAATATTATAAGATGTGGCAAAAATCGTCTAATTGTAAGTTTAGACGTGTGATTCTTTATAGGTTCATCGCGTTGTTTCATAAAATATAGTTTGTAGGTAAACATTTACAGTGGGAGATTTTCTTCTCGTAGTTTTGTTTGCATGCTTTTATTTTGAAGGAGAGTATCCGGAAATGGCAGTGAGCGGTCTCTTGTTCAGATTTTCCTCCGCCGCGGAGCTTCACTCTCATTCACAGGAGACTGGCCCAGCCAACCACAAGTGAAACGGTAAGACTAGACACGAGGACACTTTTATTGACTTAATTTAATGCGAACAACACTTAGCTGCTATTGCGAAATCTGTAATTATTTTTGCTTCGGGACAGAATTATAATTTTGTTATTTTAATATTTTTGAACGGAACTAGTTATTTGCCAAAACGCAAGTTTCCGTCGAAAGAATTGCAGTTTTTCGTCTCAAATTAAATTGACTTTGCGTTAGCATCGGTGTTTCAAACTGTTGTTATGAAGTTTATTAGTGAGTCATTAAGTTATTCGCCCTGAACGAGGAACGTAGACGGTTGCCAGTTGTGAATTTCCGGGTGTAGGCGGTTAGGTAAGTGTGCCCTCTGAATACAATAAACTTATAATATAGCGCATGCATTAACCAATGCAAGGTCAAAAGTGTAAATAAAGTGACTAAATTGGTTTACTTTAAGAAAGAAATGCATGTGTGACGCCCTTGACATGCATCTGGCTTTATGAAGAACATTTGAACTCACTTCCTGGTAATCAGCCTTGTTTAAATTTGATTCAGCTCACACCTTAAACCTGCCTCCATTTTTGTTTTTTTATTTTGAAAGCCTCCCCAGTGAAGTGCCCAAGGGCAATTTGATCTGATCAAATCGGTTTCAATCAACTTTTTTTTTCTGATTTTGAGACTTTGTGTTTCACTGAATGTCTGCCGAGAGATTTGTACAAGAGATCACTTAAGCCGTGAATCCTCCCTTTTCCTTCCTGTTGAAGAAATAACGGTCTTGGGTTCTTTTCAGCTTTTCTGTAAGCTTCATTTCTGTTTATATTTTTGGTTGTCCATAAACTTTTTAATTTTTACTTCCGCTCAGCTAGAAAATCTGCAAGCTTGCATTGCCGGATGTCTTACTGAGCGGCTCCTTTCCTCTCTGGTGTATGCTGATAGACCGAAGAAGGTTGATTTTAAACAGTGGACAAAAGCTTTGTGTTTATAACAGAAGGGTTTAAACTTCCTAGCAGCTCATTGTAAGGAATGCTGGGGTCAGAACCAAATTTGAGAAGTTTAAAACGTTGACGGACTGATCTGACTTTTCAAGACCAATATCAAAATCTTCAAAAGCCAATTCTGATTTCTTTTTCTACAACACATGAAGTTAAAAAAGTAGATGATGTTGATGAATAAATATAACCTTATATTGCTAGCCAAACCATTATCAGATTTTTAATAAGCTCTGGAATTTGAATAGATATATCCCGTTGGTTCATGTATTTACAGAGTGAGAATGGTGAATTTTGATTAATGGAAGTAGATAAGGGGTTGTTTTCAGGGTTTTGACCTTCCAGTTGAGGAAAATGGGTCTTTCTCAATTTGTTTTCTTCTCTAGCCTTAAAAAAATCCTTATGTTGTAGGAAACATTTCCTCCCTGATCCTCTCATGCCAGAGCAGCCCTCTTTAGTTGCCTCTCTAAACAATCATGTCAGTGACCTGTTTCTGTTCAGCCTCGCAGGGGAAGGCATACAGGTATGACGGCCTCTCTGCATACAATGAAGCGTCTGTCCTCGCGTTAGGCCAGCTTGATGGCTAGAAAATGAAACAACCCCCCCCCCCCCCCCCCCCACCAGTTGTGGGATATCATGCAACAATATTAAGTTGAGATAAGCCTCAGTATTCTTTACATATTTCATTTTTACATTATTTAAATGTTGCATGTCTCATAGTTTGCACCTGAGCTCCCTTCCACCCCCCATCCTCTCCCTGTTTCCTGTAGTTGCAGGCGCTATTCAGTAACTATTTATTCCTCTTTGTTTTGGACCTTCCCGGAATAGATTTGATTTGCATCTTCGGTTCCCACAGGCTGCTATTTATGTGGAGTTTTATTACCTGAAATTAATCTAATTCTTTCCTGCAGATGTAAAGCGATTATCAAGCCACTTCAGACCTTCTTGTAGCTGTCCAAAAATACCCAGTCGCCTCTTTCTTCACCCCCACGGTCTGTTGGCGTTGAGCTCTTCTGCGTTGCATCAGCCCTAAGCTCTCGCGGCAACACTTCCTCAAAGCTTTGGGCAATTTCTGCTCTGTATCCCCAATTTACTGGGATCCAACATAATTTAGTCTACTGGTGTAAGCATCTGTGTCAGTGTTTTTTGTTTTTTTTTTCTTTTTGCATTTGAAACGGTTTTTGTTGGTTTTAAGCGTCTATTAGAAGTACGAAGAAGAAGCTTCATCTCTGCGCTGCTGCGGTTTAGCACACCAAAGGATGTGAATCATTGCGCTCCTCCTCATATGAAAAAGGAAGTTTGCAGTCACTTCTTGACAGCAGAAAATGGTCGCTGCTGCGCTGGCTGGCATGCAAGGCTCTCTTAAAATGTGCACCCCTCGACTTTATCATCACCTCATCAAACGTCGAATTTTGGCTTTGCCTAAACACGATTGCAGCCATGGCAGTCTCCTTGCAAAAGCAACACAGCAGAAGCGTAATGAGGAAGCATATCTGCGCTGGTTAGAAAGGACGGGTGCAAAGGTCTTGGTTACACTTGGTGTTGCATGAAGAGACTTCAGCGCCAAGAGACCTGAAAGGTTCAAAGCAGCTGCATAGCTCCACTAAATGTCACAGCATACAAGTTCCCCAGTCACCATTAGTGCAACAGTACTCGTGTTCTTGGGTTGTCACTAAGGTGAATATGAGCTTTGTTCCTTGTTGGAGCATTCTGTTGTGTAAATTATGAACTGGAGGACCAAAATGTCTGATTTCAAACTTTTCTTTTTCCTGTTAAGTCCCTTCCTGCCTGCTGAGTGTATATTCAGTCATCTTGGACAAAATTCACATTAGGTCTGCTTTTATGTTGCTGAGGGAATGCTGTTTGGGCTTAAAGTTGCATCATGATATATTTTTCTTATTAACTGTGATCATGATAAAACAGTGTGGCAATACATCTGTTAAAGCATAACAATAGATCCCCTCAAACACATATGCTGCTCTAAAAACAAAAAGTTGGGTTAGGGATTCAAAAATCCTTTATTATTCCTAAGGGAGAAATGAAATGTTGCAACTCATATTATCAAAGCTTCTTTGAAGAGTTGTTGTAGATTGTGACGCAGCAAGAATCTCCTGTAGCTGTCTGTGCTACAGCGGCTCAGAAAGACCAAAACCACTAAGTTAACGGCCGTGTTAAGATCACAATGGTTTTAATTATTCTCACTGAGACGGGGCAAATTGAGCATTTATGTTGAACATAAAGTTTAACATTGAAAACTTGTAAAGCAGAACGTGCCATAGCTCGCTTTAAAGTTGTTCTTTTTTCTTTCTCAATAACATTGTCTAAACATCAAGAATCCAAAACTGAAATGGAGATGCACCAGTCATTTGGTAAAAGATCACACATGTAAATGCTTCGAAACAAAAACTTAGAGCCATTTTCAGTCTATAAACACAACACCCAACAGCACGAGGTTTGCTCCAGTGATTGAAATAAAAGTAACAGAAGAATATATATCTAATCAAGATATGATTGCCTGGGTGCATAAATTGCAATAACCTTGTAATTTAGTCTTATGTTTGATTTAAAACAAGCACCTCCCTCAAAGAACCTGCAGTCGATGGCATTTTCTGTCACGTGGAACAACTGAACCAACAGGCCAGACTTCCAAGAAATCACAGAAATCTGTATCGGGAAGGAAGTGCTTGAGCGGTGAATCTCAACTCTTACCACAGTTACTATTTCAGGTTCATTCGCGTATTTTTGTTGTTGCTTCTTGGCTGGTTTGTCTCTGACCTTTTAATGGAAAGCGTAAACATAAACACTCACCCCTGCCAGAAATGTTTGTGGATGGAGCTCTGAGATCTTGCCTGACCGGGTTTTGTGTTTAAACTTTACTTCAAAAATTGTGGAAATGGCGGCGAATAAAGAAGACAAGGTTGTCAGAGATAAAATTAGATGTTGTATACTCACAATAAATCAGAAGCAGCATTAAAAAGGTAGCGGGTCATAAAACACAGAGGCAATTTGATGATTTTATTAAAGAAGAATAACATGTTTATGATCGTTGCTCAGCCCTGTGAAAACTGAACTTTCTCAAATGGCAGTGGTTGATTAGTTGGGGTATCGATGTACACCTCGCATCGGCAACATGGACGCTACAGCCATGCAGGGGGGAGACTGTGTCTCAAGTGACGGTCGAAGCAGTTTGTCCACAAAAGGACAGCTGACCCCTGATCTGCCCACTTGCTAACAATTCTCCCTTAATCAGCAGAATTATACTTTGCAGAAAAAAAGAAAAACAAAAACGCCTCCTCAGCCATAACTCAATGTTTCAAGAGCCTCCGCAGCGTTCCTAAGGAACGGGCCTAATCTCCCGCCTGAGCCGCTGCCAAGTCTGGAGTGTTTGTAACTTTCTGCTGCTTGCTCAGTCCGCTCAGGCAAACAATTTATCCAGCCTGCGGAGCTGTTCAGGTGGCGGGAGAGAGATCCAAGTTCAGCAGAACGTTCAGTCCCATGACCGCAAGGGCTTATTCCCAGCAGGCCCAACAATGACAGGGCCTCTTTCTGGCAACTTTAACTTGCATAACTTGCATTGTTGGAGACTGGAGAGAGAGAGAGATAAAAAATCTCTCATTGTAAAGGTGATGATGTTAGCATTGTTTGACTGTTATATGGAGCATGTGGGCCATTTTAAATGACTAAACCCGCAATGCCACATTTGATTAAGAAGGCATTTCTAAATAATGTGATATATTGCCATCACTGCATAACACTTTAGAAATAATTGGCTCAACACACTGCATAAATCAATACAATGTTCATCAGGCTGATTCATGTTTAAAAAAAACCCTGTTATTTATGGGTATTTTAATTAAAAAAAAATTAATTCAAGTATAACCACTAGCTAAAGTCAGTTTTATTTTTGTAATTTCCAGTCATACATGATACTAGAGCTTATTTTAACTTTTATATTTACCACGTGGTAACAGCTGCCTAATCAGCCATGCTAGCCGGCAGTCTGCTGCTTTACAGAGACGCTCATTTTAACTTTAGGATTTGTAGTTTTTAGTCACTATAATTTTAAAAAGAGTGGAGGTCGGTGCTCTATTAGTTTCCGTCCTCGTGTCAAATTGCCCATTCAGTGAAAGTCTTCCAAGAAGCTGCGTGCAGCTGCAGAGCACCTGCTGCATCTCATTAAAAGGACTTTTAAAAATGTAGTTTAAGTAGATTTATATTTGCTCCCGCTCCTTATTTTACCTCATCTGTCTGCGTTAATTTCAACAACAAAAAAAGAACATGACCGTCTTAAAATAAGTGCACAATTTGGGATCAGTGGTCACACAAACATCCCAGTTAAGATGGGGAAGTTCTAACCAAACAGCGCGACCTCTTCAGTAGTTTCCAGTAGAGCGTTGTGTGTCGCTGAGTTGACTGAGCACTTCCTGCTGTGGGACAGCTTGGTATGCTGCTGCACTGCGTTGCTGCAAGACGAGTCAAGCAGAGGAAGCGAGAAAAGAGAAGAGAAAGAGAAAAAAAAAAAGCCAACAACCTGCTCCCCCAGCTCTTGAAGAATGAAAATTACGGCACCGCTGCCTTATCTGCTCCTGGTTTCCCTCCAAACGCTCTCGCACTGCTGACCAGCCCAAACATGCACTCGCTTTCAAAGGAATTTTGGGATTTTTTTTTTGGGTGCGCCGAGGCCCTCAGTTGGGAAAACCGAGCTGCGTTAGAGCTCCTACTCGCCAGATGTGTGGAGGTTTGGACGCAGATGAGCAGCAGTGTATTCGCTTTAGACTCCTAAGCATCCGCCTCCTCTGGACAGGTGCAGCGAGCCTCATCAGCTGGCATCAGTCAGGATTGTGTCTTCTGAGAATTTAGGTCTGTTTGACTGTCTGTGTTTGATAAACAGCACCTGGGATGTCTAACGGATTAGCGAGTCATAAATTACAGGGCGAAATGATTAGTATAGGGGAAGAGTAATTTGTAACACGATTAAACTGTTTGTCCTGACACCTTCCTCTTTCTCTTCAGAACAGTTCTGCTTCCAGCCGTGAGCTCAGATTTTACCAACATTCAGCACCAATCTTCTTCTCACCCATTTTATGTTATTAATGGAGTCGCAGACCTTTGTCGCTCTTGATTAACTCTTGCCCCCTTTGTTTTATTTTTTCAAATAAGGCCTTTTCAACATTGAATTCTTGAAAAACGTCACTGAGACGCTTCAGGTTGTTTTGTTGTTGGCTGAAAGGAACCAGCAGATAAATCTGCTCTAGGCTTCATCTTAAAGTTATATTGAGTGTCACTTCTTTAAATTAAGGAAATGCTTTCTACTGTGATTCTCCCCCCACCTTAAAAACATTAAGCTGATTTGTGTGTCTTTATCTTCACGGCTTAAACCAGAACAAGTCAAGAACCAAGTTATGGTTGCAGTGTAATCCAACTGTTGTTTGCAGGTGTTGCTTGGCTCTCATTAAGTTTTGCACGTGTAAACCAGCCGTTCTCAATAATTATACTCTAACATTACCAAGGCTCTGCAACAAGATATGTACCGATCAAGTTTTCAGGTCAATACCGATTTCCGCTTTTCTTTGAAATACCTGTATTTTGAACACAAGAGAAAATGCATATGCTGCTCCCTGTTCTTTTGTAGGGCTAATGGGTTTCAATAAAAAAAAACGGAACTTCGAGGTCATTAATGCATCAAACGCATATCATAACCTTTATTTGATTTGATCAAACTGTAAAAGTTCATTAAAGTACCTTCTGCTTGTTAGTTGATGCCTTTATGGATTGAGAATGACGAGGTTTCTTCGTTTTGATGCAACTTTATTAATTCTTCAAGTTATTGTTGCCAGTCTAAGTTATGCCATTTAAACCAACCAAACTATGACTAATTGTCCTAACTCTGCTTAGAAGTGTTTTAAATTATGTTGAGCTTCATTGTGTAAACATACCTTTGTTTATATAAGAGCTTGTGTTCTCAGGTCAAAGTTCACCGAGCAGCCATGACTCTTTGCTGCTTTGCTTCACTTGTAGTTTTCATTAAAAAAAAAACAGCCCCTCCTTTTCCTCAATTTTTTATCGTACCCTCCTTCTCTGTCGCCACAGTCTAGCGCACCATGGCAGAGCAGGACCTCACTCCGGAGCAGCTGAAGGAGATCGCCGTGGCCAACGAGGAGAAAGAATCGGACATAAACTACAAACCTCCTGCACAGAAGAGCTTACAGGAGATCCAAGAGCTGGACAAGGATGACGAGAGCCTGCGGAAGTACAAGGAGGCGCTGCTGGGCAAAGCTGCCGTGGTCGCAGGTTGGTGCCGGACCCGACTCGTTTATCCGTCCGTTTGGCCCGTCAGTAGTCTCCATCATCGAATGTCAGCTGTTTGTTATGAAAACAAAGCAACTGAGATCAATATTCGCACATATGAATACTTATCCCGCCTCACAGAGAGCAATGACTACCATCTACTTCATCATACAAACATCCGAGTGTTGCAGAGAGTTTGCCAAGGCAACCAGCGCCTCCATCTTCTTTTGCTTTGGGTTTAATGATGGGTTAATACCACCATGTGCTGTAGGGCCTCCTCATATAAACAAAGATGATTATATGAGATTAAACTGATGTCACGTGTCAGAAGTTTCCATTTATCTCCCGCACGCCATCACTAGAGGCAGTTTTTGAATATGCCACACTTTAATAGTGTTTTGGAAAAGTGTGCACCTTTTGAACTCTTCACGGTAAAACAGCAGTGCTCTTTTAGGTTATATGAGATTGACCTGCACATGAGAGCTTTTCTAATAAAGATCGTTTGGCTTTTTAATCCCTTTTTATCGTTAACGAGAGTAACCCGTCAAAGTCCAGGCGGAAATCCATTTTAGAATTTGAGTGAAGAATTTAAAAAATGTTCGGACACTTTCATGCTCATCTGGTTGAGCTACTTTGCAGCAAAGAACAGGCAAAAATGTCACTCTGTGAGAAACCAGAAGTAACATGGAGCTGTAATTACACCACAAGGTGGTTCTAATAATTATTGATTTAGAGTGAATATAAATGCACACCACAGTTTCTGATTTTAATTTGTATTTATTGTTTCACAATTATGTCCTAGTCTGTAAGATTCCCTTCCCCCCCAACGAAAACAAACTTCTTTGGCATGTGGAATTTATTTATTGTTTTTGTGGCTGAAAAAGGAAACCGTCCTCAGGATGTGTCTGAGGAACAACAATATGATGTCCAAATAATCAGCTGAAGGAAGATGTTGCCTAATGTTTGCTTTTAGAGAAAGAAAACACACAATTCCCATCATTTATTGAGCTTTTCTCTTCACTAGATCCCACTGCACCAAATGTCCAGGTGACACGGATGACTCTGATGTGTGAAAATGCACCCGCTCCCTTGGTCCTTGACCTGCAGGGTAAGTACTGTTCAGCTGTAGGTTTTAGAGGTCAAAGGGCAGGAGGAGGAGCATTTCCTCTGCCCTCATACTAAAGGAAGTCCAATCACTACAGACAGTAAGCAGTCCCTTGTCTCTGTGCAAATTTAGACGCTGCGTCATTAGTCTGCTAATTAGCAATGAGGAGATTCTTATGGAAGTGGGTTAATTAGCCACTTCCTGGTGGCGCACTTTGTCCCCTCTCAGTGGTCAAAATGGGTTATAACAAGGAAGGAAAACTGCTACCTGTTTTTATTCACTGCGCCCCCTGGTGGACAGTGCACTCACCACCTCACGAAAACGAAGAATGTTTTAGATTATGAAGCAAACAATTTGCTCTAAGTGTTCAGAAAAGTTTTATATATATATTAAATTAATTTTACTTTTATTTTCTACATTCCAGGAGACCTGGAGAGCTTCAAGAAGCACCCATTTACACTGAAGGAGGGAGTTGAGTACAGAATAAAGATCAACTTCAAGGTAATGGTTGCTGTCATTCTGTGGGTTTCCATCAGCCTAGAACAGCTGGATGTTGTTTTGAAATTTATGGTGATTTTTTTTTTTCCTTTTAATGATTCTTGAAGCTGATGGCATAATGCATGTTGCTTTTTGCAGGTGAACAAAGAGATCGTTTCAGGCCTCAGATACAATCAGCAAACATTCAGGAAAGGAGTCAAAGGTAAAGATGTTTTTATTATTATTCTAAGTTGATTGCAATTCGAAGTTAAAGACACCAGAGGTCTAGTGTAGCTGGAGAAATATCAGAATCCCTTATGCATCATGCTTCCTGTTTCAATGAGTTTCAAAACAAAACATGTAGTTTTACCATTTGTTTTATGAACCAGTCCCTTCTGCACTTTTAATGATGGATCTACTACTACTACTTTGTTTGTCCAAACAAAGTTTCTCTTTTTGGATTCAATTACAGAAAATAACTTTTATGACTTACTTGTTCAGATGCATCTGTGTAGAGCAACTTATATTGGAAGGTGGGGTTGTTTGGACGGTTTCTGAGCAGTCAGTATCTTATCTGGAGTAGAAAAGTGATCAGAAGGATGCTCCTTTTCTAGATTCTGCTCATGCCACTGTCTCCTTTCCCTCCTTGTCTCGTGTGCAGTTGATAAGTCGGACTACATGGTGGGAAGCTACGGCCCGAGACCGGACGAGGAATACGAGTTCCTCACCACCCTGGAGGAAGCCCCCAAAGGGATGCTGGCCCGCGGCACTTACAACATCAAGTCCAAGTTCACAGACGACGACAAGTATGACCATCTCTCCTGGGAGTGGAGCCTCGCTATCAAGAAGGACTGGAAAGACTGATTTTTCTCCGCCGCGTCTCGTTCACTTTCCTCCCCACTCGGCGTTTTTCCAGCCTTTCCTCGTCTTGCTGTCATTCCAGGATTTCTCTCCGCATTATCGTCTTAGGCTTCTGCTCTCTCCGTCCATCATCACAGCCCTCCCTTCTGCTCTCGCACCTTTTGTTTCTAGCTTTTAATCACGTCATTTATCATCATTCCCTCAATTGTAACAATTAATTCGTTTACACCCACCCTTTTCTGATAAAGTATTAAATCCTCATAAATGGAGAAAGCAAACTGTGCACAATCCAGATTTTCAAGATAGTTTGTTATACAAGAAAAAACAGAGGAAAAAAAACAGTGTAGGATTTCCTCTCCCCCTGTACTATTGATTCTTTCTTTTCCTAACATTTTTCATTGTTCTGTGTAATCATCATGGTCTGCCTCGGGCAGCAGCGTGCAGAAAGCCTGCTAGCGCTCATTTAGCAATCACTGCTGGACGTAACTCTTGGACAGAGCCCAGCTAAAGCCTCTGAGCAGATTATAAGTACTTGGGTCTCGTTAAAACTAGTTGGGCTAATAAATAGTTTGGATCTTGATATAATCTACTCAGAGAACATGGGAAACGGTTACCTCTAACCACCCAACAAGCCCCATTTAGCTTTAGCTGCGGCTCGTTCTCACCTGATCAGGGTTTTTAATAATTATTTTTTCTATTAGCATCTACGTTGCCTTAATAGCAGTTATGAAGATCTAGAAAAATAGTTGAGCCATTTGCCTTCTGAGTTTATGAGCCTGTTTTAACACATGGAATCAGAGCTAAGAGTTTGTTTTTACTTCAGGTTTAATTACTCCATTACATGTTTTGTTGGAGAACATTCATTTCTTCATTTTTCTTCGTAGTGGTCTAAAAATCTAAAACTGAACTCTAAGAGTCCCGATCGCTGTCTTCTATGCTGAATCGAATACAGGACGCGTTAAACCGTTCACTTTACGACTTGGAGATTATTTCTGCTGACTGTGCCTCCAGACTCATTGTCTCAATCGGTATCCAAACCTCAGCCTTTAAGCACGTTAATGGTTGCACGCACAGCTGGCCATGCTAAGTGTTATCTCGTTTTATACACTCCATATGTAAATGAACGCCAGTTTGGCCTCGTTTAGCTCGTGGGACTGACGGTTCTTCTCAGTGAGGTGGGTTAAACTTATTGTGTGCTGTCTGTATTGCCTACAGTTTACGGATCTCTGGTGTTCAAATTAAAGTGTTCAGACTGGGCGCGTGTGTGTGTGTCTCTTGTTTGTGTTCAAACTGCAGAAGTTGCATTTAAATGATTTTAGATTTTCTTCCAGTACTCTGGTCTTAATTCATGTTTTACAGTAGATCTGATCAGTCATGGCATGATGCTGAGACTTGGGTTCTATTAAATGTCTTGGTTTTAGTGATAATAGAAATGTCTATAAAATATGAAACATGGAAAAAAAAAAACTGGCACATCAGTTTTATTTTTTCTGTACATCTTTTCTAAACCCGTTTTAAAATAATCGAATCACTGAAATCTTAACTGCTAAATCTATTAACCTCATTGTTTTTGCAAAATCCGTCAAGATAGCATTGCTGTGGTTTGATGGATTGTAAACTAAACTGAATTGAATGCTGGCTTAGACTGCCCCTCCCAAAACCCTGACCTCTATTGACCTGTTCAAAACTGCTTAAGAACAAAGTCCGTGCCATGAATGTACACAATGTAGATGAAAACAACCAACTTGCCCAAGAAGAGTGGCTAAATATCTGCCCAGAGCTTTTGTCTGAAGCTTGTTGATGGCTACAAAAACACAATTAAATTTACCTTTTGAGGGGATATTAAAGAGGCTGTATGAAAAATTTTAATCCTGCAGCATGTGCAAGTAAACTTCAGATATAATTTAAATGCTGATTCTCTGAATTTATCATATCCAGGAAAACAAAATTAAATATATAACATTAAGATTTACTTCAGTTTTAAAGCTTGTGATTTTATTTAGTCATTTTTTTAAGCATTTAGTGAAGTTATAAACAAGTACATGCTGGAAATGTCCAAAGCCCCTCACGCTTTCTGCTTTAGGTTCATTTGGCTTCTTACTGAAATAAATAGTCAGTCACTCTGACATCTGGATTACAAAAAACTAAACAAAACCATCTTTACCTTCTGATCTCTGTCCTGTATAAGACATCCTGCACAGCAAAATAACATTTGGCAGTTTTACATGAATAAGTAGTGTTTCCTATACTTCAGCAGCTGAACTGTGAGGTAATGCTTTGTAAATTAGCTTGAGCTTTTCTCAGTGCATTTAGGTTCTTCACTGCGGGGTGGAAGGGGGGGTTCAGTTTTATTTGTGAGTCTTTCGGCTCTTCGGGGAGTTCATGTCCCTCTTGGTCTTCTGCAGCCGGGAGAAGATCTCTTTGAACAGCGCTTTGTACTCTGGCGTGTTCTGACTCAGCCGCTTGTCCACCTGCTCCACCTGCCTGCTGATCCCCTCCAGCGCCTCCGGCGTGGAGGGGGTCTGCGGAGGCGTTGGGGGGCCGACGGCGCCGGCCCCGGACGTGGAAGGCTCCGCTGAGCTCATGCTGTACTCCCTCATGGAGGGGTCTCTGGAGACGGGCCGTGAGGTCTGCACCCCGGCGTGGCACAGGGTCTCCTCGTGGCGCCTGCACTTCCCCAGCAGCTCCTCGTACTTCTCCAGCAGGGCGTGGTACTGCTCGTCCACCTCACGCAGGATGGACATCCCCCGTTTGCGGGCGCCGTTGCCCTGAAGCGGGTACCCGCCCTGGCGCCGGCCGGACGCGGCCGAGATGGCGTTCAGGGCCGTGTCACTGCAGCTCTTCCGCACCGGGCCTCCGCCCTGCTGCCCGGCTCCTCCCTCGGCTTCACCCCCCTCCTCCTGTCCACCTTCCTCCTCCGGGGTGTCCGTCTCGGGGCCGTTGCCGAGCAGCGTCTCCAAGCCGTCCTCCATGTCTCCGATGAGACACACCCTGGACTTCCGGAGCTGCTGCATCTCCAGCAGCTCCGCCTCGAGCTCCTGGACCCGCAGCTTGCAGCCTTCAGCGCCCAGCAGGCGATGCTCCAGCTGCTCGAACTCCTGCAGCACCATGGCGCACTCCCTCTCCACGCTCTCCCGCTTCGACCGCTCCGAGGCCATGGCCGAGTGCAGGGAGGACACGATGTCTCTGAGGCGATCGTTTTCCTTGTCAAGAGGCTCCTTCTCCACCAGGTCGACGCTGCCAGGGTTGGCCAAGAGGAACCCGTCCTCGTATCTAAAAAAAGGGCCATAACACTGGCTTAGAAACAAAAGCATGGAGTGTAATAAGCACACTCCATGCAAAGCCTATTAATAAGAACTCTTTTTGTATCCAAAGTCCCTTCATGATGTACATCCACAATCTGGTTCTGCATCTGACTACACCGTGTTCTATGTTATTATGCAAATTGGATTAAAGTGTCAAAGATAAATTTTTTGTTGTGCTATTAAATTTATAGATGGTATTGTGTGTCAGGGCTTTTTGAATCACTATAATTAATTTCAGAGAGCTGGGTTGATTAGTTTGTCTGGTGAGCTCAATTAAAGGAAATCTACTTAAGAAGGATGTTCCACATTATTAAGCAGGCCACAGGTTTCAAGCAATATACGAAAGAGAGGATCTCTGCTGACCAAAATCATCAGATAGTGTAGTGCCGTATGACAAGATATGAAAACATTAGATATTTATTGGAAACTGAAGCGTTATCATCGTACTGTGAAGAGATTTGTGGCTGATTCAGAACAAAGATGGGTTTTGCAGTTCATATCAAACCAGCAGCTCTGGGAAGGTTTTCTGACATCCTGCAAAGAAATTCAAGCAGAAACTTTCAACAAACTCACAAGTTCAATGGATGCAAGAATTGTGCAGGTGATGTCAAAGAAGGGGTAACATGTTAACATGTAACTCGGTCTGTTAAGATGTTTTTGATGGAAATAACTTGATTTTAGTACATGTGACCACTTAATGCTGCACATTCACAGAATGACCGTTAGCAGTTCTTTATAATCCTTAAAATGTTTAGAAAATCTGCTGTGCATAATAATTTGTAGCAGTGCATTTTGAGTTTTTTATTTTTGAAAAAAATACTGTTCTCATGGGGAGCTTTGTTCAGTAAAATTTGATTTATACTGTAATAGTTCATGACTTGAAAATTATACTGACCATCATTTGCACTGACCATTTAAGAAAATCTGAGAAAATATCACTTGCATAATAATTTGGAACACAGTGTATGTTCTTCAGGATCTGTGGGTTTACATGTTAATGTAGTTTTTTTGGTTTACATGGTTCCTAAATTGTTTTATTAATTTAATTTATTGTTATTAATTTATTCTGACTAGTTTATAATAGAGAGAATATAGTTTGAAACACTCAAAGAAAATGATCTATTTTTGTTCCCATAGAAAGTACTCCTGGCTCAGAGCTGGAGTGTTTAGTCGTTTCTTCTTCACCCAGCCTGGCTCTGCTGAAGGTAGTGGTTCCTTTCTCTCACACTTGTTAAAAATACAAGAAAAGTCAATACCTCGTTGCGATCAGATGGGCTTCCTAAAAGTTGGAACAGTTTTTACCAACTGAACGATCATCTGACTTGGATGCTATAATTTGATCTGCATGCAACTGCATCATATTGGAAGGAAAAGGATTGATTTGAACAAGGTTCCAGTAAACGGATATGACTTAAAGTTTGTCTTGAACGTTTCCTTAAGACGACGTCTATTGTGACCTGTTGGGATAGAAATAAGGCAAAGAGAAACGGCGGCGTGTGCCGTAGCCGGCAACCTGGGAGCAGTGCAGAGCTCCTTGAGGCAGGGGAACGAGTGGACCGTCTTGCGCCGCTCCTTCTTCTCTCTGTGCACCCTCAGCTCCTCCAGGGTCCGCAGCTCCTCCACCCGAGTCGTGAGACCGTCCACCTGACTCTGCAGGGTCTCCATAGTGCCCGTCAACCTGAGTGCGCAAACACAACTCGGATTAATCTGCTTGGAAAAAACAGAGGCGGCTATTGAGGAGGGGGGTTATAATTAGCCGTTAGCCCCAGCAACATGATTTGTAAATGACTAATCTCCGATTAGGGAAATTTCTGAACATGTTACGAGCGGTTACGCAAGGGGAACAGCAACAAAAAAAACAAAAACAACTTCCCCGATACCTGAAATACCAGCCCTGTGTAGGTTAACGTCTCTGAAATCGCTTTAACGGGTTTATGAGCATGAGGGAAATCATTGCTGCTGCTTAATTTCCCCGTTTTTCTTCAACAGACTATAGAACATTTCTGCATTCCCTTCGGAAAATAGCTGCTAAAATTCACGGTACACCAATAGATGTCTCCTGTGACCGTCTCACTGTGGGCTGTAGGGGGTCAGAAGTCACCTGTCTATCTTCTGCTGCGAGGCCTTGCTCTCCAGCACCAGCTTCTCGTTGGTGATCTCCAGCTCTCGGGCCGTCACGTCCAGCTGCTCGTACACCTTGGCGTGCTGCTCGTTCATCTCCCTCAGCATTTCCAGCTGCTTGGACAGGTACTGCGAAGTGAACGACGGCGTGAAGAGGTGGCGGGCAGCGATTTACATAAAACGTCCGTCCAGAGAGGACATCGACTCACTCCAGTCTCATCGTGCATGCATGACACGACAAAATACAAAGAGCTATTTGACCTTTTAGCTCAAAGCAATCAAAAATTTGTCAGCAGGGTTCAAACCCTAGGACCTTCTTGCTGAAAGGCAACAAACCCCAGAACCGCAACTAGAACTGACTAAATGATTAAAGTAAGTCGGTTCAGTTAGAATAAAAACAAGAACCTGTTGTAAATGAGTAAAAAAAAAAAAAAAAAGGTACGGTTTGAAATAATAATAAAAATCTTTAGTTATGTAAAACGCCATGAGAAACATTTTCTCTCACCGACTTGAAACATGTAAAAGTAAACATGGACGCAAGGAATATTGGAAGAAACAAAACAAAACGGATGCTTGGAGAGACGTTACACTGCCGCACCTCTATCTCCTGCACTTGCTCCTCGTTGTTGATGTACATCTGCTGGAGAGAGTCCTCCAACTCCTTGTTGCGTTCGAGGAGAGTCTTGCCGAGCTCCGCAGCCAAATGCAGGTCTGAACGAGAGCCGAGGCAGAAAGACGGACATAAACGAACAAACACAAACAGTCTGTGGGAGCTTGTAGAAGAACTGCAGCTTTTACAGAGCGGCTGCTGAAAGCAAGGAAAGTCAGTGAAACAGAAGAACACGGTTACGGGTTTGTTTGATGAAAAACACGCATAGACAATAGGGCTGAAGTGATTAATCGGATTCATTGTGATTAATCGATTATTGGTGATCATCTGGTCATCAACTTATTTAGTAATTGATTAATTGTGAACTGGTGCATACATACAAAAAAATTGTTTTGCTGAAAGAATATAATATTCAGAGAAGTAATTTAGCCCTCCGTACAAAAAATATATACATTTTGTGTTTAAGATTTTTTTAAAAACTGTACATGTTCTAGCCAGAACTCTAGTGACAATTTTAGTTTCACCTGGTTCAAATTCAGATAAAAATAATTCTCCTATGAAGTATGTAACCCACATAAAGTGGGTATGCCACTTTAAGAGAAGAGGTTAAGGAAGCTGGGTGGTCTGCCTGGCCAATGAGAAGTTTGGTTTCCAGAGCGTCTGGACCAATCAGGGTGCAGGCTGCCGTTGTGGATCCCGCCCTTCTCCCCCGGGTCTGCAGTACCGTTGGTTTTGCTCTAGAGATCCGACGCGGTGAGACTGCTGAGCGGGGCAGCGCCAGAGTATGTATCCCGACAGTTAAAAGTATTTTTTACGTGCTGTATTAACTGTATTGTGGATAAACTCTTTTGTAAATAGATTTTATGTTGATTGTCCAGCTTTTGTGCTGGAAATTATTTATTAAATGAATACAAACTGAACTTCAGTTTTTTACCGTTAGAGCCGTTAGGAATCGTTGGCTCTTTCTGGCAGTTATTTCAGCTTGTTCTTCGTAGATAAAAGGTAAAATTTAGGCTTTAACATAATTTTATTTTATTAAGTTTATATTATTTAGATCAAATATGCCTTGTTACATCGTTTAGTGCCCCACGCATCCGGATTGAGACCCACTATACGGTTGTCTGAAGTGTGTCGCACTGAGATCGGTGAGCATATTCGGAGCCTTTTATTTGTGTTTTTGTCGTTTGTTACATTGTTGTTAAAAAAATATCCGTTGTTTTAGTAACTAGGTAATGTTTTGTTACTGTGTTGGAAAGAAGGATTAAAGCTAGAACGGCTTGGTAAAGTCCTGTATTTCTGCTGGTCCTGTCTGTTGACAGGTCAGGTTTTTTTTTATACTGGATCATTCCTGAAGTGGATCCCTCCTTTGATATTGATGGCGAGCCTTCCCACCTGGACCTAAAGAGAGAACCAGATTTCGTCTACCCCATTTGGAGTCATGCTGCACCCTGCGGTGTGGTAGGAGAGCAACATACATCTTCACACACGGTTATGTGTGAAACCTACAACTGACATTCTCCATTATTATTGTTTTTTTTATTTATTGATTTTTGGACAATACTGTTTGGATTGTTTTATTTCGGACATTGTGCCGCACAGCTGTGGTGGAAATTCTCCTGTGAATGAAGTTGAATCAAACCAAATTGGGATTAATTTGATTAATCTGCTGACTAATACAATTTGGAGTGCAGATTACCAGGGTGCACCCGAATTATTTGAAATTAAGAATTAGCACTTGGCCAAGTATTATTGTTATTTCTTTTTTTTTTTCATTTTATTGTGTGTAATTTTATTTTCATAATTGTGTGTTTTGTGCAACTGTTAATTGTGTGTTTTCTGTCACTAAAACCAGTTCTTTAAATACACCCAACTGCCCTTGTGTGTCATTTAAACACTCCACTGTGCTCCGATAGCCGAACCTATTGGCCCATTTATCCAAAATATATGTAATACCCTTCTCTACTGTGTTACAGAGGAAGCTATGGCGAGCCAGCCAGGAGCATGAGTGTGTGTGTTTAAGTGTCAGACATCTTACACATATTGTTAGAACGTGCCAAGTACTTCTCCTTAAAAACAAAAAAAAAATAAAAAACCAAATATGGATGTGGTACTCCGGGAGTCCATCCAAATTCCCCATTCTGTGGTTGTTAGTGGTTTAACAGGGTCAGAGACAGATGAGGAAGTGTCAACCTTTCTCCAGAAGTATGGTTCCATTAACCGTTACATTTGCTTAGATGATCCTAAGTCAGATTACCATAAAAACATGATCGTTGAGTTTGCACATGAAACTGCCATGCAGACATTGGAACCATTGTTGCCTCTTCAGTTTCCAAGCATGACTCAAGCAGGCATTGTGTATGAGTTAAAGGCTTTAGGAAGTGTCTACACCATAGATGCCAGAAGCAAAGCTACTAAGATGTACATGGAACAGCTCTCTGAAATTGCCAGGCTGAGTGGAAATTCATTAGGAGAAATGTTGAAAGAAGAACTTAAAAATCTGGTTTCATCTGCAGAATGTGCCTTTTCCCAATCACTTCAGACTGATCCAGAATCCTCAGCTCCGCAGAGTCCGACCCCACAAAAAGATTCAACCATCAAAAGAAATGTCCCATCTTCTGAAACCCCTCAGTCAGTGATGCCTACAGATCCCATGACTTTGACATCAGCAAATGATCCAAGTAAGCCTCTCATCCCTTCCATTTTCAGAAAAAACCTGATTGATCTCAATCCCTCGCAGACTTTCTCTGTCTCATCTGAATCCACTGCTACGCCCCTAATCGATGTCAATCCACCTGCAGTTCAGCGAGTGGTGGTTGAGCATGTGGTGCGCAGTAATGATAACTCACCCCAGTTTGCTTCACCCAGTAGACTTAGAGCTTTTTCAGGCAAGAGTCCACGACCAAGCCATGAAGCAGATTATGATACATGGCGTGCAAGTGTCGAAATTCTTATCAGAGATCCATCTGTGTCAGACTTGCATTGCACACATCGTGTATTGGACAGTCTTCTTCCTCCTGCTTCTGAAATGATCAAACATTTGAGCCCACAGTCTAGTCCCTCAACTTATCTCCAGTTGCTTGACTCTGCCTACGGGACAGTTGAAGATGGTGACGAGCTTTATGCTAGGTTCATGAGCACGTTCCAGAATGATGGAGAATTACCTTCTGTTTTCCTGCAGAGATTGCACACTGCTTTAAGCAAAACAATGAGACGTGGTGGTGTGTCCGCTCCAGAGTTTGACCAACAGCTTTTAAAGCAGTTCTGTAGAGGCTGTTGGGAGAACACTTTAATAGTCGATCTTCAGTTAGAACAAAAGAAAGAAAAACCTCCTACCTTTGCAGAATTGTTGCTCCTTCTTAGGACAGAAGAAGATAAACAGGCTGCAAAAATGACTCGCATGCGACAGCATTTCAGCCATACTAAGTCTGGTGCTTGCAAGCAGCGTGCCATGTCACAAGTGCATCTTGCACATGACACAAATGATTTGATAAATAAGACTGATTTTGAGATGCTCAAGCAACAAATTGCTGACCTCAGCATTCAGGTGAAGAGCATTGTGTCAGGGAGTCAAAAGCCAAAACAACCTAAGCAACAAAAAGCAAAGTCTGTTCCTCTAAGTGTCACACATGAAGCCCATGTGGTGAAACCAAAAACAAGCTATCCTTCCACATTTAAAGCAAATGGCAGACCACGTCCCTGGTACTGTTTCCAGTGTGGAGAGGATGGCCATGTTGTTTCAGTCTGTGATAAAGCACCAAATCCTTCCCTTGTAGCAGCTAAGAAAAAACAGCTGAGAGAAAAGCAGGCTGCTTGGGAAGCCTCCAATGCTTCTCAAAGTGAGACACATTTAAACTAGTGTCTGCTCTCATAGAGGGACATATGGGAGCGAAGTTACAAAACTCCAGTCCCGAAACCATAAAATCTGTTGTCAAGAGTGTTGAGGTAGAAGGGTCAAAATTGCCACATGGCCTTGTGGGAACTAAAACCACAGCTCAAGTATACATTGTAGGGAAAGAAACAAACTGTCTTCTGGACACAGGTTCGCAAGTCACAACTGTGCCCCAGTCCTTTTATGAAGAACACCTTTCTGATCTGACCATTCATTCTTTAAATGATTTGCTTGAAGTGGAGAGTGCTAATGGCCAGTTTGTTCCCTATTTAGGATATGTCGAGCTTACCATCACCTTTCCAAAAGAGTTTGTCGGTTCTGATATTGAAATTAACACTTTGGCCTTGGTTATTCCTCACCTCCGCTCTGCAGCCCATGAACAAGTGCTTATAGGCACAAACACACTAGACGTTCTTTATGCTGATTACCGGAAACGTTCATCTTTTCAGCCTTTGATGAATGGATATCAGGCTGTTCTCAAAATACTTGAGATACGACAAAGGGAGCTTAACTACAGCAGTCTTGGTTGTGCAGAACTAACGGGCAAGTTGCCTAGAGTTGTTCCTGCAAGACAGACCACTGTTGTTGAAGCTTCTGTTCATGTTGATCAATTGAACATTCAGAGAGATGTCATTCTTGAGCAACCATCAGCTTCTTCTCTACCGAATGGCTTACTCGTTTCAGCGATTGCAGTAACTCTACCAAGCAAACGCTCATGTCATATTCCTGTCGTACTAAGAAATGACACCAATCATGATATAGTCATTCCTCCCAAAACCATTGTGGCAGATGTTAATGCTATAGTACAGGTGTTACACAAAGAACACACTGTCAATGAACCAGATGGTTCTCAATTTCAAGCAAAGTCTTCCCCAGAACTGAGCTTTGATTTTGGAGATTCACCTTTATCCACTGAATGGAAAAGGCGAATAACAAAAATGTTAAACACCATGCCAAACGTTTTCTCTCAGAATGACCTAGATTTTGGCCATACTGATAAGGTGAAACACAGAATCAAGCTCAGCGATGAGACGCCTTTTAAGCAAAGAGCACGTCCGATACACCCCAACGATGTGGATGCTGTGAGACAACATCTACAGGAACTCCTTGAATCTGGAGTCATACGGGAATCTGAATCCCCATTTGCTTCCCCAATCGTTGTGGTTCGCAAAAAGAATGGTTCTGTTCGTCTGTGTGTGGATTACAGAAAGCTGAATATGCAGACCATTAAAGACGCCTACGCTCTTCCAAAACTGGAAGATGCTTTCACTGCACTTGCTGGTTCTAAGTGGTTCTCTGTTTTAGACCTCAAGTCAGGCTACTATCAGGTCGAAATGGAAGAAGCAGACAAGCATAAGACTGCATTTGTGTGTCCAGTTGGATTCTGGGAATTTAACAGGATGCCCCAAGGAATAACGAATGCACCTTCAACTTTCCAAAGACTGATGGAAAAGTGTGTTGGTGATATGAACCTAAAAGAAGTTTTAGTGTTCATTGACGACCTGATTATTTTCTCATCGTCCCTGGAAGAACATGAACAGCGCTTGCAGCGTGTTCTTGGACGATTGATGACATATGGTTTGAAACTGGCACCAGAGAAGTGCAAGTTCTTTCAAACATCAGTGAAATACCTTGGTCACATTGTTTCTGAGAGAGGAGTTGAAACTGATCCTGAAAAAGTTGCGGCCTTAAGTACCTGGCCAATCCCCGCAAATCTTAAAGAACTTCAATCCTTTTTAGGATTTGCTGGATACTACCGACGGTTCATTCAAGGGTACTCTACTATTGTAAAACCACTTAATGAACTAACGTCTGGTTATCCACCACTCAGAAAGCTGAACAAGAAGCAGAAGATAAATCCAAGTCCAGAGTATCGCAACCCAAAGGAATCCTTTGGTGAGCGGTGGACATCCCAATGTCAGAAAGCCTTTGATGACATAATAGGAAAGCTAACATCAGCTCCAGTCTTAGGATTTGCAGACCCCCAACTTCCGTATGTCCTACATACAGATGCCAGCACTGTTGGCCTTGGGGCTGCATTATATCAGGTTCAAGATGGTCAATCTCGAGTCATAGCTTTTGCGAGTCGAGGACTTTCAAAGAGCGAGAGGAAGTACCCGGCTCATAAGCTCGAATTCTTGGCCCTTAAGTGGGCAGTCACAGAAAAATTTTCTGATTACCTATATGGTACAGACTTCACAGTAGTGACTGACAGCAACCCACTGACATATATTTTAACATCCGCAAAGCTTGATGCGACAGGGTACAGGTGGTTGTCCAGTCTTTCTACTTACTCATTCAATCTTCAGTACAGAGCCGGAAAGCAAAATCTAGATGCTGACGCACTCTCTCGCCGACCTCACGATCCACCAAAGGATGATTATGCATCCAAGAAGGAGAGTGAGAGAATCCGGCAGTTCACACTGTACCATCTGAGCAATCCTGACAATCCAGAAACTGTTCCCAAGGAAGTGATAAAGGCAATTTGTGAACGTCATATGGTTACTTCATCTGTAGCTGGTGTTCAAGCCACCGCTCCTGGGTTGACATTAGTTGAATCCCTCACTCACCAGTCCACAGCCATTCCCGACTGCTTCCAGCAGGAACAAGTGGATGGGTCCCCTCTGGTCCATTCATTTTCAGAAGAAGAGTTGAGGCAAAAACAAACATTAGATCCTGCTATCAATGCAGTCATTGTACTCTTGGAGACTGGTGAAACTCCATGTCCCAGCCTTAGGTTGGAACTCCCAGAACTACCTTTGTTACTCAGAGAGTTGTCGCGGTTAGAGATCCAGAATGGAATTCTCTATCGTAAGCGAAAAGACGGTCCAAATGTCTCATATCAGCTTGTGCTTCCTGAGGCGCTAAGAGCTACAGCACTTAGGAGTCTTCATCATGATATGGGCCACCTTGGAGTCGAACGAACAGTAGATTTGGCAAGAACCAGATTTTACTGGCCGAAAATGTACATGACCATAGATAAAATGGTTAAAGCCTGTGAGAGATGTGTTCGTCGAAAAACACATCCAGAAAAAGCTGCTCCACTTATGAACATTAAAACCTACCGACCTCTCGAACTGGTGTGCATTGATTTTTTATCAATAGAGCCAGATCGCTCAAACACTAAAGACATTCTAGTAATTACTGATCATTTTACAAAATATGCAGTGGCTATACCAACTCCAAACCAGCGAGCACAGACCATAGCAAAGTGCCTCTGGGAAAACTTCATTGTTCATTATGGTTTTCCTGAAAAGCTCCTTAGTGATCAGGGTGCTGATTTCGAATCAAAAACCATAAAAGAACTCTGTGAACTCATTGGCATGAGGAAAGTGCGCACAACCCCTTACCATCCTAGGGGAAATCCGGTTGAAAGATTCAACCGCACTCTTCTTCAAATGCTCGGAACACTTGATAAGTCAGATAAACTCCGCTGGAAAGATTTTGTCAAACCTCTGGTACATGCTTATAATTGTACAAAGAGTGATGTGACTGGATTCTCCCCGTACGAATTAATGTTCGGGAGACAGCCCAGATTACCCATTGATTTGATTTTCAGATTGCCCACCAATGCTGCTAAGCAGACTCATTCTCAGTATGTTGGCAATTTAAAATCTCGGTTGGAAGAAAGTTACCGTATTGCTACTAGCAAGGCAGGAAAGAACGCAAGTCGCAATAAAGCCAGATTTGACCGGCGAGTGATTGAATCAACCTTGCAGACAGGAGACCGAGTTCTCATACGAAATGTGAAGCTGCGTGGAAAACATAAATTGGCAGACAAGTGGGAGGAGGATGTTTATATTGTCCTCAAGCGAGCTGGAGAAATGCCAGTTTACACAGTTAAACCAGAAAGTAAAGATGGACCAGTGCGAACTCTGCACAGAGACTTGCTTCTGCCATGTGGATTCCTGTCAGTAGCTGCAGAAACTGAAACAGTCAAGCCTTGTCGAAACAGGAGGCCCAGAACAAGACAACGTCCAGTCGTCGAGAGTGAAGAGGAGATCATCTCAGATTTGGATGATGTACCTGATTGGACATTCTTCCCTCATGTTATGTCAAAACCTGATGCACATGTCGTGGTGCCTGAAACTCACAAGTTGAGTGAGCCTCCTTGTGCAGTCCGACACTCAGTAGAAACAGAGGAGTCTGAAAATTCCCTCTCACCTGATGCTCCAACAACTCAATCCCTTGTAAGAGATGGAAGTACTGGAGATATTCAGGGTGCATCAAGTGTCAACTCACCTGAAAATGTCAACTCACCTGAAAGTGTCAACTCACCTGAACAAGACAGATTATCCGAAGCAAACGTTTCACCTGAACTGAACTCAGTAAACAGATCCCCTCAGTGTTTCGATTTGCAGCAATCTGAAGAAACTCCTCCAGATAATGAGATGAGCTCAGATGCAGCATGCAATGATGGGTTTTGTGAAGTAAATGAACCTGTCACTGCCCAGCCTGAACCTTTAAAGTTTCTGACTGATGGACTTCAAGATGCTGAAACATCTCTCCGTCGATCTCAAAGAGTGCACACAAAGCCTAACAGATTAGATTATGTAACACTAGGAAATCCTCTGATGATGGTGGTGAATTCTCTGTTCCAGGGTCTAAGTGATGCATTGACTAGCTCCTTGAATGGTTTTGAGAATGTATCCCATAATTCCGTCAGGCATCCTTAAGCTGTGTGACTCCATGTCACATTGCAGATGCCCAGGGACGGGCATACCCTTCAGAGGGGAGGGTGTAACCCACATAAAGTGGGTATGCCACTTTAAGAGAAGAGGTTAAGGAAGCTGGGTGGTCTGCCTGGCCAATGAGAAGTTTGGTTTCCAGAGCGTCTGGACCAATCAGGGTGCAGGCTGCCGTTGTGGATCCCGCCCTTCTCCCCCGGGTCTGCAGTACCGTTGGTTTTGCTCTAGAGATCCGACGCGGTGAGACTGCTGAGCGGGGCAGCGCCAGAGTATGTATCCCGACAGTTAAAAGTATTTTTTACGTGCTGTATTAACTGTATTGTGGATAAACTCTTTTGTAAATAGATTTTATGTTGATTGTCCAGCTTTTGTGCTGGAAATTATTTATTAAATGAATACAAACTGAACTTCAGTTTTTTACCGTTAGAGCCGTTAGGAATCGTTGGCTCTTTCTGGCAGTTATTTCAGCTTGTTCTTCGTAGATAAAAGGTAAAATTTAGGCTTTAACATAATTTTATTTTATTAAGTTTATATTATTTAGATCAAATATGCCTTGTTACATCGTTTAGTGCCCCACGCATCCGGATTGAGACCCACTATACGGTTGTCTGAAGTGTGTCGCACTGAGATCGGTGAGCATATTCGGAGCCTTTTATTTGTGTTTTTGTCGTTTGTTACATTGTTGTTAAAAAAATATCCGTTGTTTTAGTAACTAGGTAATGTTTTGTTACTGTGTTGGAAAGAAGGATTAAAGCTAGAACGGCTTGGTAAAGTCCTGTATTTCTGCTGGTCCTGTCTGTTGACAGGTCAGGTTTTTTTTTATACTGGATCATTCCTGAAGTGGATCCCTCCTTTGATATTGATGGCGAGC
Source organism: Xiphophorus maculatus (assembly GCF_002775205.1). Lineage (NCBI taxonomy): Eukaryota > Metazoa > Chordata > Actinopteri > Cyprinodontiformes > Poeciliidae > Xiphophorus > Xiphophorus maculatus. The sequence continues at coordinate 16,553,112 of NC_036458.1, read as the reverse complement.
CTTCCCACCTGGACCTAAAGAGAGAACCAGATTTCGTCTACCCCATTTGGAGTCATGCTGCACCCTGCGGTGTGGTAGGAGAGCAACATACATCTTCACACACGGTTATGTGTGAAACCTACAACTGACATTCTCCATTATTATTGTTTTTTTTATTTATTGATTTTTGGACAATACTGTTTGGATTGTTTTATTTCGGACATTGTGCCGCACAGCTGTGGTGGAAATTCTCCTGTGAATGAAGTTGAATCAAACCAAATTGGGATTAATTTGATTAATCTGCTGACTAATACAATTTGGAGTGCAGATTACCAGGGTGCACCCGAATTATTTGAAATTAAGAATTAGCACTTGGCCAAGTATTATTGTTATTTCTTTTTTTTTTTCATTTTATTGTGTGTAATTTTATTTTCATAATTGTGTGTTTTGTGCAACTGTTAATTGTGTGTTTTCTGTCACTAAAACCAGTTCTTTAAATACACCCAACTGCCCTTGTGTGTCATTTAAACACTCCACTGTGCTCCGATAGCCGAACCTATTGGCCCATTTATCCAAAATATATGTAATACCCTTCTCTACTGTGTTACAAGTACTTTTGGCTATCCAGTTATTAATCATTTAATCCAAAACGTAGTCAACAGATTAACCCTACACTGTACTGATGGGAACAGAAAGGGCTGAAATGTGTATATGTTGGTTGTTAGAACCATTATTTTTAGTTGGAGGCTACAAACTTTAACAATAATTTGTTTTTGTCACAAAAACAATATATATTATTTTCATCTTTTAAAGTATTTATAATATTGTATACAATACGTGGTTAAATAAATAATTTGTAGAATGTGCCGATTTTAAATGCGTGATTAATCGTCAAAATAGTCTGTAGAATAATTATCAAAATAACTGTTAGCTGCAGCCTTAATACACAAACAGATGAACATGCTCGATGCCCATTTTCATATATTTTTGATCAATTCTGCCGTTATCAAGGTTAATTTAAAAAAATCTACAGTTTTTGCTATTTCTGTGTTGTACTTTAGTAGTCATATCGATTCAATTACACATTTTATTTTATTTTATTTATTTATTTATTTAAATGGTGATTGTGCCACAGCGGTTTGCAGACAGCACTTTCCCCAAGCTTAGAAGATTAAAACTGGACCCTGGTGGGAGTGCGTAGCCGAAGCTGGAGAGGAAAAAAAAATAAAAATAAAAAAAAAAAACTGGAAAAGTGGAAAGACGGCAGGAAAGAGAATCACTGGAAACGATCGAAAACACGCGGTGAGTGTTTCCTCACCACAGTGACGAGCACTGACAGGAACACGCTTACAGTTTATCACTGCTAAACTCAGAGCTGCCGTTTATCTCCGCATCGTTACTGAAAGCAGCAGAAATCTTCGAGTTATCGAAGCAGCGGCAGGCTGCAGTCTAGAATGCGGGGGGTTACGCAACTCCTTAAGGAGAGGAGAAAAAAAAACAAAAAAAAAAAACAAAACAAGGCCAAACATCAGATATGTTCTGCTCGTGTTCCTCCGCTGGGATGTGTGAATCACACTCGGGTTCCCCCCTGGAGCGGCAGCCGCACCAGCATGGCATCACCATGCAAACGCCCTCTGCACACACACACACACACACACACACACACACACACACACACACACACACACACACACACACACACACACACACACACACACACACACTTCAGAGGTTTGTGGAATCGTAATCAACACGCGGGGTTTAAAATAGAAGAGCCGGCGGCGAAGATGTTGCATAACAGCGTCGTTTCTGGGGTCTAACTCCACGAGTGCGTGGAAGATAATCATACCATCCACTCTGACCCCGAGGAGTCAAAATCTCTGCGCCCGTTTTTGTCTGGAGGGCTGGAGGGAGGGGCTCTAATCAGCTCAGGCATTTAACGTTTTCGACCTCAGATCGGAATAATGGCGACATCAGAGAGTCAAGTCCACCTGATTCCCTCCTCTACGACGACGATGCGTAATGTGGCGATGAGATGCAAAGCCGCTTTGGTTCTCTGGGTCAGCAGGTGATCAGGAGATGGGGTGATGTTGAGGACGGAAAGGAGGAAGGGCGCTCTCATCTGGCCTCTGAGGAAGCTCTGCTCCAGTTAACTCATCAGGGAAGGATTGATCTCTGTCGCAAGCCAATTATACTTGGACCAGAGCACCAAAGCACAAATTCGCAAGTCGGTTCTTCACGTGCATTTCGATAATAAACAGTTGCATTCACGTGCATTTATCGACATTTGCCCTCGATCCACAATAGACATTTTAGATCGTTTCAGACAAGTTATTTTACGATTGATTAGGTCACGCAACTCCAGAATAATGCCTAAAGGGAAAACTGGGTGAACAGAAGAAAACAAGAAAAGCACAAACAGCAACAACGCGTCAGATGAAGGGATTCTCCACAAAAAAAGACATCACTGCTACAGAAATATAGCACTTGAACTCCATGCAGCCAGTTTCCTCACCAGTCTTATTCTGAATAAATAAATAAATAAAAATGCCTAAATTGTAGCTGCGAAAAGCTAATTTGTCACTCAATTGTGAATATCTGCAAACATTTTGAAATTAACGAGATAATATTTCATCTTTGTTTTTATGATCGGTAATCATTACTGCGATGTTTTGAATCTATGCATAGGAACAGATTAACTTTTGGATGCCTAAAGTTCATCTTCACCAGTCATGTTTATTAGGATTTTGTCTCCAGATATATACATCTTTTTTTAATAAATTCTTCCTAACTTTGGGATCTAAAGATACGACTCACATTTGCATTTCAGATATCATATCTGTGAAACGCACATGTAAATCGTAAGAGCTCCAACTCTCATAGCTGCAAAGTCTACAAATACTTTAACTTTATGACACCATCTCAACATCTGTCTATGCAACGTATTTTCAGCCATCATTACCAGCAGCTGATATAAATCATGTTTAGAGTTAATTTAATAAAATGATTCACCTCTCTTTGATTTATTTTCAAATGTTTTCCACTTTGACATTTGCTTGAGAATTTAAAGTACAACTATAGCTGCAAAATATATCACCATATCCCAGATGTCATTGCACAGAACTGTTTAGATGCAAAATTTGGTATAGGCAATAATATTTCAGATTTGTTCAAATTTCCAAAAGCATGTTTGCCCCTCTTTGCAGCCCTTTATGCCCACCGCTGATCCATGTCGTGATAGAATCATCATATCCAGCAGTTATACTGCATTGTCATGTTTTCCTGTTGTGCTGCAAAAATAACCAATATTAGAGCTAGTATCTGGACAGGAAGGTACAATAAAACTGATTTGTGTATCCAAGTAACTTGATATTGGAGGATGGTCTGAATATATGATAAAGTGGCAGCATATTCTAAATTAGTAATATATACATTTCTTATTGAGTCTGGCGGATGGATCTCTGAAATAATGTGGAATCAAAAGGAGATGTTTGCTTTCCACGCTTGGAGTAGCGAGCAGCGTGAGTACAGCGATGTGCCAGGACGGAGGAAGGAGCTGAAAACAGAGGCAGCATTCACGCAGGGTTATTCCGGGATGCCTCCCTGACAAGATCCCAATAATTAGCGGAGAAAGGGACCGGGAGACGACGCAGGGAGGCTCATTCATTCTGCATTTTGCAACCCTGCGACCCACCCATCACCACTCAGATGACCTCACCTTGCTCCAGGTCCCGCTGGTCGTACCACGGCTCCTCCTCCTCCGTTACAAACTCCTCCATCCTCCCAGCTCGAAGCATCGATGCCGGGTGAACTTCTCCTCCTCCTTCCGCTCCTCTCCTTCTTCTTCTTCTTCCACCGGCGATGAAGAGCAGACCCGCCCGGAAGTGGAAGCAAATGCACGCAAACAAACAAACAATAGCGGCGCTGCCTCTCGGAGTGAGTGAACGAATTAAATCCTGGCAGAGCAGCTGCTGCTTCTGCAGATGTTGGAGGCTCCAGAGAGATGCAGCAGCGCTGGTAGTTCAGGGAGCCTCTGCTAGCGGGGGCCGCTGCTGCTGCTGCTGCTGCGGCGGCGGCGGCGGCGGCCTTTAAAGACGCAGACTGACAGCCAGCAGCCCGGTGACCAACTACTGCTGCCTTCACGAGCCGTGGGAAATACCAGCTCCGTAGAGATCACAGAGCAATAATCAGTAGGTTGTTGGATTAGTAGTGGCGTGGTTCCGCCCACAGGAAGGAAGCCAAATAGAAAGAAAGAAAGAAAGAAAGAAAGAAAGAAAGAAAGAAAGAAAGAAAGAAAGAAAGAAAGAAAGAAAGAAAATTGCTCTGCTAGTTATTTTATAGCTTGTGGAGATGCAAATTAACAGTAGAAAATTACCTTGGTGTAACTGATAGAGTGCTTGTGATTCCCCTAAACCCATTTCACCCTGGTTATAGAGCCATGTGGCATCTAAACGTCCCACTGCACAAAAAACATAAATCTGTTTAGAAAAGAAAATCAAACATACCCTTATTTTTTTCTTAGCAAAACGATGCAACATCCAAGTTTACACTATTTGCTGTTTTCCTGAAAATACACTGCTTTTCTAATCTTTTTCAGCTGCTGACCATTTTCTAAATTTAGAGCAAGTATTTCTTCATCAAACCAGTCAGTAAACCAAGTTTAGGTGTTGATGGAAACAAGATAAAACAGTTTATTCCGTCTTCACATCCATTTTTTGTTTTTTGCTATTTTAAAACATATTTTGCAACACAATGAACACTTGATCAAATCATAAATAGCCGCTGATAAAAAATGAACCAAAGACATTTTTTAAATATAATTTTCTCCCTAGCTGTGATTTTGAACAGTCTCTTGTGATTAAGCTTATTTGCTTCTCTTAAATCACACCAAATGTATTTTTTCTCTAATTTTGGCTTTTTTTTTATAAATCCCTGCTAACCTAAGCTTATGTCAATAAGATCGATTTGCGTTTATGCATCTCGTATGATTCTTCTGCCTTTCTAATTTCCTTGTTTATTATTTGTAAGCATGTTCTCTGTCTTGTACTCAACTCTTCCAACCTGCCTGACATAGGCTGCATCATTTTCTCTGTAGCTGATAGTTTTGACCGTATCCTGGCAACCCGAATGCTGGGAGCCGATGTATAGACACCAATATTTACTGGATTTGTTCATAACCGCTTCCATAAACTTCAATTTAGACATCAGAAACCAGGAGATGTTTTTTTTCCACCACGTGAGACACACACTTCCTCTAGCTTATTTTATCATAAACATGAATGAATCTCTATGTTTATCTTCTTGCTTTTCGTTCACACATTCTGCCATTACCAACAGTAAAAGTAAAACAATCTTTTATTTACAGAAGAAAAGAAACAGATTTTATGAAATCACACGTTTAGTTGTTTCAGCAGGACAGATACAACATGAGGAAACTGTTAAAATATATTTTTAGCCCCAACAGTGAGCTGCAGCTTTCCCCATGTTTTAAAAATCCAGCAGTGGCTTCATCCCCATCTACTTTAAATATACAGACACATACATGCTCGCGATGTTTGGAAATTCTGAAAAATACAAACTAAAAAGCCTTTTAGAAACACAACAGAAGCTTTTATTTTATTTTTTTTTAATAAAACACATTGAAGGCTGCTATGTGATTTGGTAAACACGTGGTCCTCAGAATGGGAACCTCTGTTTTATTAAACTCTTTCTGATGCAATTTAGTCTGAAAGCTTTTAACCGTTAAAGTAGGACGTTGATGCATAACGAAGATGAGAGTGAGTGTGTCAAACATCTTTCCTTAGAAAAGCTCTTAGCATTTCCACATTTTACAGAGTGGGATCTTTGATCCTCTTCTCCCAGTCTGAGTTGATCACCCAGAATCCTCTCTGCTTTTCAGCTCATCATAGATTTTTCAGAGGATTTAGGTCTGAGAACTGAAATGGACTTACAAGGTGTCACATCTGACCATATGATCTGTATCACTTCCTGTTTTCTGCCAAGCATGCATTTCAAATATTAAAGTGTTTGAATGACCAAGGTTCCCGCCCCCAGCTCCTTTAGAAAACAAACAGGCCCACAGCATGACGGCTCCTCCGCTGTGCTGAACAGCAGACATGAAGGGCTTTTCAACATATTCATCTTTTGTTGCTTATGATAGCACTTCAACCAGATAAATTAAATACAGCTGTGTGAGTGATGTAACCTGTTCACACCTGCGCTTTTATTTTTGCCACAAAGAAAAGAAATCCTGTTGACTTCTTGGATTCAAGTTGAGGATCAGGCTGTAGTTTTGCTGATCCAAGCGGACTCGGACATCTTGCACAGATTTTAAACATGACTTGACTCATGGGGGCTAAAACATTAAGAGCACTTGTCTCATCATTACACCGACAGACTGTCAGTTTTATTGCTCATGTGTTGACATGACATGCAAGCAGCTGCAAAAGCCCTTCATTTTAAGCTTTTTGAATAAAAAGCCAGAAATCAACTGCAGGAACCAGACAGGCACTGATAAAGAAGACTTTGACACAGGAAAAGGACTGCATGTCCCATCAGTCCTTGCTCTCTGGGGCTTTGGAGTTGTGCGATCTCTTCAGGTGCGCCCAGTCGGCCTCGCTCTCGCAGCGCTGGACTCTGCTGAAAAACGTCTTGATGAGAACTTTAGCTTCACCTTTAACTGCAGACACAGAGGTTATAGTTACTGACAAGTAACTATACTGACAAAACAAACAAAAAACAATTTCATATGGTGCCAAGTGTTTAATTACCTTGGCTTTTTTCACAACTTTTACCCTCTGTAAGAAGGTGAGACAAGTATCGCGCAAAAGACTTAAACAGAACCTGTGAAAGCATTCATACATTTATTAAACACATTAAATTTAGTTCTAATTTGCTAATATAGAACTCTGCACACCTTAGTAGCAAACTTTCCCTGAGTATAATAGGGGTTGAGATAATGGACCACAATGTTAGCCGTTTCCTGCAGCGTCACGGCCTTCACAGGTTCACCGGGCGGCGGCAGCGACCTCTCCTGCACCTCCGGGTTGAACGTCACTCTCCTTTTGCTAGAACCCAGCGTCCGGCTGCGCTTCGCCGCAGGAGACGTCTCCTTCTGCTCCGTTTCCACGTCGTCTGTAACCTGCAAACACACAGCGCTGTCATCCATCGCCGAGAATTAAATGAAAACGCAAGTCCTGCACAAAGAGCGACATTTTATATCATGGACCAACACGAAGCAGTGCATAACTAAGAATCAGAAGGAGAAGTGGAACCTGTTCCGGCAAAAGCAGTTTAAGTCCTTCATGGACTTTGACTAGGCCGTTCTAACAAGCGAATATTTAGCTCTGGCTGAATATTTCATATTATTGACCTGCTAAACAAATAAACCTTTGTCTAAAGGAGTAATTAATAATGTAGGTGAAACCTCTGCTTAGCCCGCCTCTATGATGCGAGTGGAAACTGGGTGTTATTGGTTAAATACGGGTGAGCTATTTAACCAATAATAGTTGGCTAAATAGCTCTCTACTTAACCAACTATGCTAAAATAAGTTTTTTTATATGTCAGATAAAATCTATTGGTCTAGAAGTGAGTTTTTTTTTACTTGGGCATATCACCTTCTGCTTTGCTGTTTTAGTTGTTTTTTTTTCACAATGGAGCAGCGTTTAAATTTGCTCTCCCTCATAAATTCACAAAACGTCTCAAAACTTGGTCCCTCTTTATGCTCATTTTTTTCCTGAGTTATTCTGTATTTAAATCCAATAATCTAAATTAGTTTTTTTTTTTTTTCGTGTAGTGAAGTGAGTGACTAAAAACTGTTTAGATAACTTTATTTCTGGTGTGTCTGCCGTTTTTCTTGTCTTCACATCTGTTCTTTAACGGACCTCTGATGCTTTCACAGAACATCTGCATTTTTACCGATGTTAAATTAAACACAGTTTGAATAACCAGTTAGGTCATTTCTGAAGGCAGTCGATTCTATTTAGAGGTATCAAAGCAAAAGGGGACTGAAATCAAATGCATGTTACACTTTTCAGATTTTTTTATGGGTGAAATAATGTGAAACCATGTATCATTTTCCATCCACTTCACAGCTGAGAGCACCAATAATCTCCAATAAAGCATGTTAAAGTGTGTGTCCATAATGAGACAAAAGGTGGAATAGTTTAAGCGTTATGAATATTTTTGTAAGACACTCTACCTCTTGAACTAAAAGTAGACTAGAAGATGCTTCTTCTTCTTCTTTAGGTTGGTTTGGTCTGAAAATGGTGAAAATGTAGTTAAGGTTGTAAAAAAGACTTTTGCCAGTAAAGTTTGATAGAAATGTTTACTGAGGTTAAAGTACGCTGTGATAGTAGTCGTATCCTCATGAGGAATGTCTTCAACCAGAGTCATAGCTGCTTCTCTTCCCGCTTCCTGCTCTTCATCGTCGGACAAAACGATGACTTCCGTTTTAGGTTCTATCAGGATCAGATCCTCGCTCTCTACAAGCGCAGGGTCGCTCGGCAGGGAAGGCAGCTCCTGCCTTGAGTTCTCTTCATAAACCTCACTGGGAGTCTCTGACGACAAGCCGCCTGCCTCCGGGCGCAGCTCTTCCTCCTCCGCGAGTTTCTTCTTCACAAAGTACTGCGAGATGTTGCGAGAACTCTTCGCCGCTTCCGCCATCTTCTGCTGCTTCCTGCTCATGACTCTGCCTGCTTTGGCCGGGCTGACGGCTCCGGTTCTGACGGATGATGCCGTCTCTGTCTCCGACTCTTTCACCCTGATCCGTTTGACGTCTGACTCCACGGAGGAGTCGCCGATGAAGCCCCCGTTCTCCGTCACTTTGCTAGACACAGGATTCAGGAGATCCTTGGCGGACTGGAAGCAGTTAGAGGAGCCCCTCTGGCCCGCTCCCACTCTTTTCCGCTTCATCTAGAGCAAAAAGGAGGAGAATTAAATCGTGCTCAATGTTCTGTGATGATTGTGTAAAAAGCCACTCGTACCGAGTAGATCTGAGAGGCCGAGGTGAAGCCCTGCAGCTCCTCTGGGTATAAACACGAGGAATTTCCATCGGCTTTATGCTTCGTCTCCGTTTCTCTGGAGTCGTTGCTGCTGCCTTCTTCTGTCCGAGGTGCTGATTTTGTAATCTCCGACACCTTCAGGACAACAGATGAGTTAAACAGAAAACATGCCTGGTTTTATTTTATTTTTCTTTTTTTAAATCGCTCATATTGTGGCGCAGACATTTTCAATCTACCTTCTTCAAGATGGCAGCTTTGTACAAGTTGGAGGTTTTGCAGCTATTGAAGACCTCGTGCTCTAAATCCACCGCTGACATCAGACTGCTGCAGCTGAGCGACAGAAAGGAAATAAAGGAAGACTGTTATTTATTTCACTCTATCGGGTTTCGGCTGAACGGTTGTTGAGAACATCTGAATCCTCTGACCTGAATATGTCTTCTGACCCCTGGTGGTCACGCAGAGCATCTCGCAGGCGGTACAGGCAATGCTCTCTGGTCTGAAACGAGACTCAAGTTTACTAAATTAATTTTTTACATTTGTTATGTCAACATTTATTTATTACAGTTCTCAGGCTGCTTTGTGGCATGTTTTTAAAATGTAAAAACAAAAACTCACCTTTTATTTACTGTAGACTTTTTTTTTTTTTTTTATAGAGGAAGGAATTTAACTTTTCCATACTTTTTGATTAACCCTGGAAACCTCTTTATTAAACTTCATATCTTAATCTGTTCATATGAAATGAACGTCCGTTGAGAGGTAATACCTAAATAAAAATATAGATTTCACATTCTTGTATCAATAGAGCAACTACTGTACATGGTGGACACATGTGGGAAAAATGCATTTCAAATAAAGTCTACACATTTTACTGCAGCTGGACAGGCATCTGCTAACCGGCGCCTTGCCTGCGAGTTAACGAGCGTTCGCTAATGAATGCAGGCGAGGAATGTGTTCCAGTTCTGTCATGTACCTTCACCGTGAGCCGGGGGATCCTCTGGCTGCTGGCCTCTCTGAGCGGACAGTCAGCATCTGCACAACAGGAACAACTTGTTACTCCACCAATAAACCGCTCTACTCATCTCTGTGTCTTATTCCACTGTTGGCGGTACCTGGTGGAACAAAGTCCTTCCTCAGGCCGTCAGAGCCCTGAAGACACACGAGCATCGACATGAGTTAGCATTTTCACACTGACACGTCTTTTAACCACGCCGTGTGAAAACGATACTGTAATGGTTGTTTTTCTATTGGACTGCACTGTCAGAAAGGGGTTTAAGTTTTTATTCGGCTCCTTTTTCTTTCACCATCTTTGACATTCCTGTGTTATGTTGTTCTGTAAAGGGTTTGGCTGGCCGCCGCTTAGAGCAGTTTGACTCAAACGTTGTGCCAGCTCTCTCCAACATGTGGGAGTGATTTCACAAGACGGGCTCCAACAGGAATGGTCAGTCTTTGCTGCTAACAGCTTGCATGCAAATGGTAGAGAAGCTCCAAAATTCAGCAAATGTTGATTGAAACTAATAGGGGGGAGGTAGGAAATGCGTTGGGGCATATTTTGTTCTATGCATTTTTAATGTTTAAAAATACATTTAAAAAATCCCATTTAGGAAGAAAAAGTCTAACTGTGATGTGATCAGCTAGGCATCAAATTGTTGAATAAATATTAAAAGTCACCTTTCGTAGATTCATCTGCTTCTTGAAGAGGTCAGAAAACTCTTTCTTCCTCTTTTTGGTCTCCTCTTCAGCATTTCCTTCCTCCCCTTCATCGTACCTGCAGAGGTAGAATGCAGCATCATCATCATCATTACCTCACACCAAGTCGCATTAAAACTGCATTTCAGAAAGCGTAACAAGAGTTCGCCCTGCCTTTCGAAGCCGTAGCCCTTCTTCCCTCCTTCATATTGCTCCGGCAGGTACCCGAACGGCCCCTTGGGCTGTCCACTCTGGCCCTCTGCGGTCTTGGTGCTGAGAGCGGCCGCTTGCTCCAGCTGGGCCCGCACCACTTTGGGATTGAGGCAGAAGTCGCAGGCACCCGCGCACTTCGGTGTCTTGTCCCCAAAAAACTTGGAGATGTTGGCATGGCGACATCTGATGAGAATAAGGATGCAAGATAACGATTAATGAGCTAATAATCTAAAGTTGACGGATCTTTTCAATTGACCAGCAATTTTCCTAAAAGTCTGAGTTTTCTTTCGTATAAACAGGGTTGACCATATTTACATAACATGAACTGCTAAATTTTTCATAATATGCTTAATTTAAATAAATCTATCTATCTATAAATTACATTTTAACATTAGTAAGTGTCAGCTGTATTAAATGCTGAATAAATTGTTGTTTTCTCATGTTATTGAACTTTATATTTATAAAAAAAATAAACAGGAACATCTAGCTGCTGAACCGAAAAATAAAAGATAAAAAGGATCAAATATAAATAAGCACTGGATATTTATATTAAAATATAAATATAAATAAGCACAATAAAATAATTCATTTTATTAAATAAAATAAATAAAGATGTCAAGGGTTCATATTTCTAAACAGAACCACATAAAGTGCATTTTGCATCCTAAACCAGACTCTGTTTGAAACGTTTCTCTTTCCCATTCTGTTACAGTCCGGCCATCTTTGCTTCTGTATCCACTAAATCCACTTACGGATGACCAGAGGCGCCCTCATCTGGATGACGTCCAAATTATAACACTAAGAGAAGGCTTAAGTGGTCGTTATTAGTGAGTCGATTGAAACCAATTTTAATCTAATAAACCATTAATCGACAATTAACCGTAAGTCTATGAATCGTTTGCATCACTGGATGAGAGGATAAAAGATGAGAGAAAGAGGTCCAGCTAATGACCCTGCGTTATCCAGTAGAGCCTTATTGATCATCAGCTATTGTGTAACCATCACATATTTAGAATCAATGCTTGTGTTATCAGGTCAGTCAATAATTATTGTCTTTTTTAAAAGAAAAAATATGAGTTTGTCACAGAACTCACTTTCACAAAATGTCCTTATAAAATTCAGATTATAAAGTTTGTTAGAAAAAACACCAGACAGTCTCGCTTTGGAACCGCGGTTACATAACCGCTAACATCCACACATCCTCGCAGCCGTAGAGCCCGTTTGGGAACCAGCCGCATCAACCCCAACGCTGGAAATGGGAACGCTGCCACTTCCTTTTGTGTGAACAGGGAAGCTTAAGCAAAGCAGGCAGAGGAGTAAACCAGAGGGCAGCTCTAAGTGTAAAGCAGCAGTCCCTCCCAGTCCCAGACAGGACTGTCAAAGAGAAAACTGCAGCTTCTGAGCTAGACGGGACAGCAAAAGGAAGAACTCAAGAGCAAAGGTAAAAGATGACTTTCTGTCCTACTTTAGGACCTGCAGCAGCGTCACACAACACCAACTAACTAGTTCTGCCAAACAAAACCCTCTGCAGGGGAACTGCCCCTGGGAACACACTGTAGCATGCTCACACGGTCTCCACCCTGTCCTCCTCCTCTTCTGTTGGCTCAGGAACTTCTGACACTCAGTGTGGGCTTGACTAATTGTGGGAAAACTGCTGAGACTCTCACAGGTAGGTGTCTTTCAGTCCTTCTCAGCACTAATATGACTTAAAAATAGCGACAGCTGTGAAAAAGTTCGAAGAATGTCTTAAAAATAAGTATTTAATTGTAAACATATGCTAGAAAGTCAGAGCAGCATGCATCAAATTACATGGAAATCACTGATTTACAGCAGTATCTTGTACATAAAGGTTATTTCCAAGTGAAATAAATCCATCTGAGATTTATAGACCCATCATTGTGGTGCTACCCCAATTGGCAAAAGCATCCTGCATCCTTTTTTGTTGGAAAAAGCAAATAAACTGTCCTGGTACTTGCGTTTTAACCTGCAACAGAAAAAAAGTTCATCTAGTCTGTAAAAGTTTGGAGTGAAACTAACAAATCTGACTCCTCTCTTACTTTCAATGTATTAAAAAAAATGTAAGTAAAAAGTCTAAAATTACAGTAAACTCATGCGGATAGCTCTGCTCAGAGCTGTTTCTGATTATATTTGGTACATGCTGTCCAGAGAAACATATGTTTGTGCTTAAAGTCACTTAAGCAACGCCAGCTTCTCAGTGTTTTCAATGATCACGCGTCCCTAGCCATGAAAACAGTTAGCTAAGGCTCTTCGATACATGTAAGTTTAATAATTGTAGAGTTTTGTTTAAATTGTAATGTAAATCTGCAATCACAAAAGGAAATAGAGCGTCACACCCATGTGAGTAATTCAGCAAGAACACGGCAGCACCGTCAACAGTAAACAACTGGAATCAGTTTCCACCTCCCATTATGCTCATTACAGTGTGAAACTTCAAGGCAGAAAAGACTACACTTATAGTTAAAACATCTTACAAAATTATTCCCAACTCTTGAATCTCTCAGTGTGTTCTGACATTACAACAACAAGCTTGATTTTGTTTGTTTATGTCTTTTAATTTTGCGTCAAAAGCAGAGCGCAACTGCACCTGATGCATGGCTCCTAAAAATGTCCTTTGCATAAAAATCTGAAATGTTAAACAAGTATTTGTGTTACTCTAAACAAAACCAGAGCACACAATGTCTTCTAAACACCCACACCACTGGGGTGGAGTTTCACCTTCCAGCCGAACAAAACCAAACATTCAGCCAAAACTACAAGGAATGCATGCATGCATTAGAATAGCCTAGCTCAAGTCAAAGTCTAAATCTTTTAAGAAGCTATCTGTGGTAATAATTGATCAAATAAATGTTTACAGCTTGAGCAAAAGTTTCAGTACCCTTCATATTACTATCTAGGCAACTTCTGAAGGCAAGTGGTTGCACTGGATTTTAATTGGAGGTATCAGAGTAAAAGTGGTTACATAAAAACAAACAGCTTTCTTTTTTTTTAACCCCTCCAGTGGGTCTTTTGTGGGCTCTAGTGTCCCTTATATGATAGTAGGCTGACAGGAAACGGGGAAGGAGAGAGGGGGGAAGACATGCGGCAAATGTCGTCGGGTCCGGGAGTCGAACCCGCGACGGCCGCGTCGAGGACTCAAGGCCTCCAAATACAGGTCGCGCTAACCGCTACGCCACCACGGCACGCCCCCCAAACAGCTTTCTTATGGTTCTTCCACTTATGAGAGACGAACCAATTGGTGTTGCTCCATCACACCGCTGACATGTAAGACGACAAAATAGTAAAAAAGTTCAATGAGTATGATTATTGTTGCAGGTTACATTTGGGCTTAAATCTGCACAGTGTTGTTTTAGAAGTAGATTCACATTCAGACACACAGGCAGTAAAACTCCCGGGTTCCCTTTTCCTTAGTGTACAGAAACTGACAACAGACGCACACTAATGTGACTCAGATATGCTCTTTGTCCTCAGCAGGATGGATGCCAGAGAGGAGACAGTGGGTCTCCTGAACAATGTCCTGTTCAAGCTTCAAAGTCTGCCCAGTGCCCACCCTCTGGAGCTGGGAGGCTTCTTCATCCTCCTAATCTTCATCTGTGAGTCATGCCTCATTTAAAAAAAAAAAACCAAACACATTTCTTGGAATTAAAAAAAAAAACAACTAAAATACATAACTTTCCAACAGTTATGGTGATTTTCATGATGGTGCTCACCTGCGTGAGCCACTGCTGCTGCTGCTGTAAGTCCAAACAAGACGAGCTCGACGTCTAAGGGAACATTTTCACTTTCCGACAGGTTTTTCCTGCCGATCTGCTCACCACAGTGCTTAGAAATCCTGCCTGGGTTTCAGACATAAGCTGCACAACGTGTGCACAGGAAAGGAGACGGTGCCACAGCACAACAAAACAAACTCTTGGATTGCGTTCTAGACTAACAAAGCACACCGGTTAATGCTGCCAGGCCTTCAGGAGAAGCAGCATTCCTTTGGAGCATCCCTCCCTGCGGAGCAACAACAGCTCATCTATCATGAGGAGAAGGCAGGGCCGGAAACAACTGACTTATAAACAAATACGCAGCACCGAACAGGCTTACAGGTCTTTAAAAAACAACAAGCTGCTCAGTGTCAGATGAGCGGAAAGCCATATGTTTGAGAATGATGACCTTGTATCATACCTCTGTGAGGAATATTAGAATGGAAAGTTGATGTTTTAATTTTATAAGCAAGTAAATAATTGCATGTTGGGATACACCATTAGGAAAATAGGTTTAAATTTTTTTTTGTTGTTGTTTTCAGGATTTAAATTAAAATAGAATCATTTCAATGTTTGAATTGAGAAACGTAAAAAAGTGAGAGAGAGGAAAGAAGGCAGCACAACACAGGAACACAGCTGAAAGCTGTTTAAGGATCAGATAGCAAAGTCTCTCGTTCCAATTATAGCTCATAAAGTAAAGATTTATGTGGAGATTTGTCCAGTGAGGAAGAGGAAACCAGGAGAAATGTCTTCTGAAAGCGACAGATTAGAGCACAAACAAAACACTCTATTGAGGAATTTATAAGATCTGTGGTGAGGAAACATTTTTGACAAAAAAAAGTTACACAATTAAACCTAAACACTGCTGAACTCATTTTGTACTAGAACTATCACGGATATGACATCTGCTACTCTCAATAATCAGTGGTTTAAAAAATAACGGCTGTAAATTTAACTGTACTTCATATTTCTGAGACTTTTAGGCGATTTGCCTCTAAAATAAATTTGCCTTTAAAGTGTTCATTGAAAGCAGGGAATAGGAGGCCAAGTCTGCCCCCTGCTGTTCAGAAATAGAAAATTGGATATTCAAAGAAAGGAATAATGTTCATATCTGAAACTGTTAAATGAGCTCAAGTATACTGATGTGAGATTTTAACTGCATCGTAATGTAGTGAAGTGATTTTTATACAATAAAAGTTTTTTCTAAAGGATGTGTGCGTCGAATACTTCTCTTACCCTTCATGCTCACAAAACAAAACCATGGCTTCCAAATCCGTGAGAGCTGCTTTGTCAGTTTCCTTAAAAGAGCCTCGTTTCTCCTAAAGGAAATTAAAGAAACCTTCAGGCAAATGTTTTGGTGATAACATTTCATCCTCCTAAAGCTCTTCTGCTGCTAATCCGACCTGTCTCCGGGTGACTTCCTGCCGAATGAGGAAGTTTAGCTGATCCTTATCCTTCCGACTATAATATGTGCGACACAACGAGGGCAGACCGTCTCTACCTGCTCGTCCGGACTCTTGGTAGAAACCCGCCAGAGACTTTGCCAGGTTCCAATGTGCAACAAATCTGCAATAACATCAGCATGTGTGTAAAAATAAAAAATAAGAGAACGGGAAAAACAGAAGCAGGATATTTGCTCCCTTACCTGACGTTGGCTTTGTCCACTCCCATGCCAAAGCTGATGGTTGCAACAATAACCAGCACCTTCCCCTGCATCCACTCGTTCTGCGCCTCTGTGCGATCTACTGCCTTCATACCTACAAAAAACCTGAGTCTTGTCACTTGAAACCCAGAATGCATGTGGGGTTTAAAAACCTCGGACACATTTAAACATCCTACCTGCGTGATAAGCCTTTGCTACGACTCCAAGCTTGTTCAGCTGATAAGCAACCGTTTCACAGCCATCCCGAGTTCGACAGTAAACAATCCCACAGCCCTGAAAACAAACGGTGTAAAAGAAAACAACAAAACTCATTATGTATGAATTGACTAATTTGTATCTGATTTAAATACATATAGACAGGAAATAAATTAGGAGCTGTGGCATACTATTGCTTTAACTCTGGACAACAGAGTTAAAGCAATAAAAGCTGAGCGAGCAAAATGATTCTCATGGATGGGGGGCAAAAAATATTACATCTGTCCATTTCTGCTAAAAAGCTTTAGAGAGTTTTCTGTCTTCACCGATCAAGACTTTAAGAGCTTGTGACAAATTAAAAACTTTGGCTTATTTACTGATAGAAACGGAACTGATAACAAGCAAGGCCACAGCTGCAGACCCGGAGCTGAGCAAACTGAGATTTCTTTGTTATAAGCATGAGGGAAAAACTCCCTAAGAAGAGGTAGCTGAGCAGGAAGTACTGTGTGTACGTGACTGAAAACATATTAAAATATTAAATTGAATTGAATGGTTTTAAGTTTCACTTCTTTCTCTAGCTTGACCTCTGAGAATCACTGTTCATTTTGCTTTGTAATAAAATAACTAAAAGGCAAATGCGCATTTCTCTGATTGATTCAGCGTGTCTCTCTTTATTATATAAGAATATTCAAAACAAGTTTCAAACTGAGCATTTCTATTTTCTAAGTGGGAGACATAAAGGCGCAACGTGAACCAAAAGACTCCAAAGATGCGTCATATCATTTCCATTGTGGTAAATAACACCAGGCTTGTGCAGTATGTTAATATAATCCCTCAAAGTTCTATTTTACAAACCTGTCCAGCAGCTCCACTGTCCATAGCCAGGGCTTTTTTGATGAAGGCATGGAGGTGAGCATAAGGGTTCGGCAGCAGATCCCTGAAGATCACGTCATAATGAAGGTTGCTGCGGAAGACAGGCGTGACGAAAGACATCGGACACTGCAGCTTAAGCGACTGAACAATGTCTTCTTGAACGTTCTTGGGAGCTGTTGCCGTCAGCGCCAAACAGGGAACTCCTGGTATGCGAGCCCGCAGCTCACCCAGTTTGAGATAGTCTGGCCTAAAATCGTGGCCCCACTGGGAGACGCAGTGAGCCTCGTCCACAGCCAGGTAGGACAGCAGGCCGCGGGAACACAGGTCCGTCAGACAGGGATGGAAAGAGGGCGAGGCCACCATCTCTGGAGTGATGTAGAGTAGCTTCAGTTTGGGCCGCTTGCTCCTCAGATCAGCCAGGATCAGACGGCGCTCGCCCACCGGAAGCTTGGAGTTGATGGAGCAGGCAGCGATGTTGAGCTCCTTCAGGTGATCCACTTGGTCCTGGAGAATATCATGCAGTTCAAATAAAATATCAGCAGTGTGTAAGGTGAAGCAAAACCCCACATCGATATTGTCAATTTAATCTGCGATTATCTTAAAATTGAAAAAGATGAGCTAACTTTGTTAGTTAATTGAATGACCTGGTCGTCTTAGGAGGAAATCTAAGAAAATCTGTGGACAATCTAATAACTTTGAAGAACTATATCAGCTAAAGTGGGTACTGTCTTGTCAAAATGTGATTTCTACTAAAGAAAACTGACTAGTTATTTTTAAATAGAAAAAACATCCTTTAAATTGTATTTTTCAATATCAAAAAGCTAGTTATTTTAACAAGAATATTCAAGTTTGAGAGGCTTTACAGAAAAAGTTGAACCAATGCGCTGACATAATAACAGAAAATCTAAGAAAACAGAATTTCATAAGGATAAAAGGATTAAACTATCAACCTACCAAAATCATTGCACATGCAATAAAATACACAATTAAACTCTACCTTAGTAAACTTTTATTGGGTAGAAGTAGATGTTATATTGTAGATAGTTAATCAAAAAGGTGACCAGCAAGGCTCTGTATATGATCACATTCAGAAAGCACAACAGCAATAACTTTCTGCAGTATCGTTTTTGTTGTGCGATAGCTTTTACAGAAACCTGTTGAGATTTTCTTTTGTTTTTGAATTGTGAACAACAGAGCTTCGACAGATTGCCTTGCAGAGTCAGTATGAGGAGAGGGAAGAGTCTGACCTGAATGAGAGCGATTAGCGGGGATATAACCAGAGTAATACCCTCAGCCAGCACTGCAGGCAGCTGATAGCACAGAGACTTCCCTGCTCCGGTTGGCATGCACACGAACACATCCCTCTGACCTAAAACAAGACAAGAAAAGTCACATTTTTTAACAATGAAAGACAGTTTGACTTCCTTTCGTAGCCTGCTTCAAATGTTACATGCACTGAATGGGATAGCACTTCTGCTACTCTGCTGCTAGGGCAGAAAGACGACAAAGACTGAGAAGAAAATGTGAATTAACCACACTGTTTTTTGACTTACCTCTAACGACAACGTTAACAACATCTTCCTGAAGCTTAGACCTAAAGCCGTCGAAGCCAAAGTGAGATTTTAAAGCCTGTTTTAAACTTGTTGACATCCTTCGTCTGACTACAGACAACTTTCTCGTCGTCGCACACCTATTACGTCATTCGAACCGGAAAAAAGACGAGGAAATAAAAGTAATGGTAATAATGATCTGTTCTCATTGTATTTACATATAGTAGCCATTACGTTATTTACTTTGATGATTTTAATATTTAAACGAAAATAAAGAAAAAGTCAGCTATGATATAGTTGGTAACAGTGAACTCGAGCTCTGATTGGTTCAGCTGGGTGCACCTGCTAGCCTGAAATTTTAATTACCTGTCGTCATTCTTGACCCTTGCTTCCTGCTGCATGAATTTATTGTACATTCATAAAAAAAACAATGACCTGCTGTGATTTATAGGTTGCTGTTCGTTGCACTTCAATCAAGTTTCAACATGAATTAAAAAGGATTGTAAAATGAATGAATGAAGGCAATTTTATGTTACACTCTGATGAATTCTAAGAAAATTGGCTTTATTTGGTGTAAGTATTTCAATTTTAAAACAAGTTGGGCTTAGTGTAAGTTGTAGATGATAAAATACTTCAGTAATCACTTACTGATTGATGTTAGTTTCTAAATGACAAAAACGGCTATTTTGTTGTACAAACATTGTTAGAGTAAACTGTGACTGTTCATTAGTCTTAAAATTCTCAAAAGTCAAAATACTACATATGGAAATTATAATAAGGCTTGGCTCACGCTCTACTGTGGCCACACGATATTAGAAAATCCGATGTGTCTTCCCCGTTTTCAATACATTTAGAATGAGGAAGGCGAGCGCTGTTGGTATCTGACAGGCTTATCTCTGATTATTTAAGGAACTGCTGATCTACTGGTATTTGCAGACACAACCATCTTTTGGGCAAAACAAGAATACTCTTAAACAGAAATCAGAAATGTTCGATTGTAAGTAAGTTGGTAGAAACTCAGAGATCTATCATATTACTCTCCACCATCAGTTTTCAAGTTAGCATTATTGACGAGATTGGACAATATTAAAATTGTAGATAGACTTGGACTCTACATGAATATGGTGCTTGTTTTTTCCCCTAGGTAATTCTGATAACTAATAAGGTCAGGAGAGAATGGGAAGGAAATGGTAACTAACAGTGGCTAAAATAAATCAATTCAATAATTTAAAGATATTTTTTTAAGGCTTGAAGGAGAAATAAACAGCTCAATTAAAACTGAATTTGGTTTATTCTTTATTCACAGAAGTGCATTGTTGTCATCATATTAGTATTGCACATTACAGAAGATTTTTACATTGGGAGTTTCTGCTTAAATGTCTGAATACAGAAAAGACCAGAGAGTGGTGCTCTAACTCTTTTTTGAGAAAATAGCAGCAGAAATCACATTAAAGCAGAAGCAACATACAGAGTGGTCATTTATATCAGCATTTCACTGCTATTCCGGGTTCTTATACTCTAACTTTACTGGCTCATAGAGGAAAACTTGACTGGTGGGTGGTGGTGGGGGGTGAGAAACCTAGGCCCACAGGCAGGACGTGGGGCAGAGACAGTGGGACTTAGCTGCTGGAGACCGGATCACGAGATCCTTAACAATCTCCACTGTACCAAACAACGGGAACAGCCTTTCGGTGAAGGTCTCATTGTAGGTGTAGATGTGCAAGTGTTTGTCCACGTCGTAGAAGGACAGCTGGCCGTTGTCATAGTCGAGGTAGATGCCCACCTTACGGGGGATCAGGCCAGGTGGCAAGGCGGTGAAGGGGACCGTCAGGGCTTTAAACTCAGTGCCCCTCTCCAGCCGCAGGGTCATGTACCCGGTGCCAGTGTTCAGCGACTTGAAGCCTTTCCTCAGCGCCGACTCTTTGGCCACACCCAGCCGCCAGTCGCGCTCGCCGACCTCCGCCTCCCAGTAGTGGCGGCCGGAGCCCAGGCCGTGCACGCCAACGGCGCACCACCACCCGTCGAAACGCTGGTGGAAGTTGGGAACATCTTTCCGCTCGAAGCCGCAGCGCATCCTCTTCTCGTCAACAGAGATGAGCAGGTCTGGATTGGCTGTGTCCAGATCCAGAGTTACCTCCACTTTGGGTGGGAAGGAAGACGGTTTGAATATCAAGACGACTCATAAAACTGACCAAAATATTTCCAGGAAACATGTTCAAGTACCTGCAGCATCTCCAATCCAGTCCCACACTAAAAGAACAATAAAAAAAAGATTTATCTCAGCATGAACATAACTTTTTTTGCAACTGATGCATGTGAGGAATATTTCTCGAAAACATTTGAGTTTTCGAACTAAAATTCATCCAATTAGCTGCTTCAAAACAAAGTGTACCAGGGCCATTAGATATCTTGAGATCATGGTTGTCTGTTCTCTCATTGTGGTCTAAAGTCTTGGGAGGATTTTGAAAATAATTCTCACATAGGAAAAACTCTCATTTCTATTTGGCTGCCTAATTAACCGGTTTTAAACTTCAGTACCCATGTAAGGGCACTTCTGACATGGGTTGTTTTTCCTCCTCTGAATAAATGTACTCAAATTAATATTTATTTATGTTACTGTTGGATCATGCTCATGCGATAAAGTTGAATCTGTGTTAATCCCTTTAATAAATTTCTATCTTAGAGTGCCAATAAGAGTGCTAGATGCTGTAAATAGCAATATTTCACAGATATTTCTACATGTAAGCAATGTTTCCTGCGTCACTGTAAGGATAAACCCTGTATGCTTTTCCTAAATTTTTTGAGCAAAACAATATTTTCATCTTACTTGTACTATAATAGCAATATAACTCCTGTGTTGCTTGGAAATTGTTTCTATTAAATAATCTGTAACTTACCGAATCAAATCTATAAATTTAAGCTGTTTTGATTTCTGTCTTGAAGAGATTTGCCAGACAAATTTCAAAGTGTACTTTGATATTCTTGGTCTCATTTACCTGGCTGAGGAATGTAGGATATGGCACCTGGAAGGGAAACGATGAAACTGATGAAAACGAACATTTCCTTAAATTAAACTGCATCAGAATGAATTCTGGAGGGATTTACGAACCAATCTTGTAAGTTCTCTGCTTCCACAAAAGCCACTGCTGTGGGATGGTGTCCTGCAACAAAAAAGGAGGAAAAAAAGGGGGGTTTTGTTGGATTTTTGGCCCAGAAAATGTTCAGCATACTCTGCGATTCACAATACAAGCTGTTACCTTGTCAGGTCGCTGTGACACTAAAGTCCACAGAACCAACTCCATAGCGGTCAGGAGATTGGGCGCACGCCCCCAGCGCCAGGCTGACTGGAGGTCCTCCAGGATCTTGGCGACTGGTTCTCCGGGCCACACGCTTTGCTGGACATTCATGTGTTTAGAAAGAACAGCTTTTATTTTGAAGGTCCAGTACAACAGGAAGGGGTTAGTCGCATACTTAAACTTCCCACCTCAGGCTGGGCCCTCAGGTCTTTGATCCAGTTAAGGATGACAGCTTTGGCCCGCTCCAGGTCCTGTCCGTTAATCAGATCAGGCTGCTTGCCCTCATCCATCTCTGGCCAGCCATCAGTCTGCATCAGTGTCTTCTGCATACAGAAATTCACCTTAAGCAACACACCTTAGCTTTCATACCGCTATCATTTTTTTAAAAATAAGTGACATGTTGTCGTTGGGGGGTTTTTTTTGCATCCTGGCTTGGCACCTTGTTCTCCAGCATGGATGCCGACTGCAGGATGAAGAGTCGGCAGAGAGGAGACGACCAAGTGTCGTCTTGATTACAGATGTGCTCCAGGACTTCTGACCTCTGCAGGAATTAACAAAAAGAGAGAGAATAAAACACAATAGCGAAAGACAGCAGATAATTCTCTTATTCGGAAAAATTTAATTATTTTGTACGGCGGCTTTCCTGTCGGACTATCAATTAGCTGCGTAGTGCCGTGTGACGTAACAGAATAAGAAAGTAAAAAAAACAAAAGAAAACAGACAAAAAAACAGAGAAGTTGAGGAGAAAAAGAAAATACTCTAGATTGCTCTTGCAAATATGCTTCTTTCATGTTGAAGCTGTACCTGGCAGACCCGGCTCAGGTCTTTAGCCAGTTCCACCACAAACAGCTGATCCTCATCCAGAGGCTCCTTCTTCTCTCTCTTTGCTCTCTTGTTCGACTCCTGTCAGAAAGAAAAAAAACAACACACAAACAAAGGGGTTTCTGTTAGATACTCATTGGAATGAGAGTGAGGCTTCAAGACCCTCATTGAGGATGCCAGTGCTCATCCAGAAGTGCTTTACAAAGTAATAATGTCAATCTGGAGAGGAGGCAGTGGCTTGGCCTGATCAAAATGCACATCAAGGCTCTGATGGTGTTAGCAGAGACATCCAACTGGCTCTTTTCTGCAAAATAAAAGCAAGGTGCGCATCCTAGATGGCCATGATAACAATGTTTTCAAATGAATTATCTACTTGAGTAACAATGTGACCTAAAAAAAAAAAAAAAGTTTGAACATTAAACATGTTGAAGAAAACAACGCTGACCTTAATCTTGGCTGTGAGGTTTTTGGCCGGCTCGACCATGAAGTGAAAACACTGCATCATCTTGGCTGCTGTCTGTGCCTGTGTCCTGCAATGACAGATGTAAGCAAATACTGCTTACCGAAAGCATCACGGGTAGGTTTAATAAAAACAAACATGACCTCTTTTATTTATTGTTTGCCAGCCTGTGCTGTTGCCCTGACATAAAGGATAACCAGTTTTTAAGGGGATGTTAAAAATCTGAATGGTTTGGCCAACCTGAGGCCAGTTTACCTGTCACATTTTAAGTGAAACCCTAACCCTGAAATACTTGTTTTTAAATTGCATTTCTCCTCATAACAGAATTAATTATTCATGGAAAGATCAAATCAGGAATGCTTCTTCGAAGGAGGTGGACTTTGTGCAAGAGGTGAGCTAATGTTTACGGAAAAAACATCAGAATGGAGCTTATGACACGTGATGGAAACTTCACCTTTCTACCCAGCGTGATCACAACAGCAATGCCTTTGTTGCTTAGAGCACCTCTGCAACATAAACAAACTCAAGGAAGTGCAAACAGTTCAGAAAATAAGTTATCAAGCCAGAAGCCACTATTAACCAGAGCGGAACCAGAAAACTCTGGATTTTTTTTATCAGTTCCCTTCCGTTTACTATAACTTTCAAACTATTCAAGTTTTTCTAATGATGTATACAATTGCTGAATGTGTCAATCTGTTCTCTTTCAAAACCCCAAAGCAGTGCAAAGTTTGCTTATATGTTGGGCCTGCTCTGGTTGTGTCCTTGTTAAGGTCCTCTCTCTGTCTGAAATCCTTACACTCTGTTTATGCCACATTCACATTCTCCTACAATCTGCAGAGCAATACAAAGCAGTCAGATTGTGCATCAGAAAGCCATCACTGCAGCTCACACAGTCCAGCCCCATGCTCAATTATTAAGATGCAGCAACAAAACCTGAAAATAAAGAAGACTATCTAAGTTAGGGTTGAATGACGCTTTTTAAAAAAAAAAAATTAAATATTTCATTTTAGAATAAGTGACGGTTCACGCGGATAAGAAACATGCCGGATTTTGATTTAAATGCATGCAGCACATCCAGTGATCGTATTCATACAGTAGGAGAGCATGACCACGTAGTTTCAGCCCCGACCCAGTTCGAGGTCAGCTGATGACTGCGCAAGAAGTAAACACAGAGCCGCAGAGCGACTTTGCAGCAGGTCTGCACCAAAGCATCAGTAACTCTCTTCATACACTTTGCAAACTTATTTTGTTTTTCCACTATCATACAGTCCCATTAAACGCGTTTTTCTTTCAGGCAGCGCCACACAATTTCACCCCTGCAGTGCGTCATGCAGATAAACCTCGCTGGTTTTTCCGAATCGCTGAAGCGCAGCTTACCTTAAAATTGAGATTTTGTTGGGTCTCTTCTTGGTTTAAAAAAAAAATCAGGAGGGTTCGGCTCGGGAAGAAGTCTAGTCTGTGTGCTGCAGAGTCTGACCTTGTTTACATACCAAACTGACGGTCGGCGGCTCGGGGAAGTTCGGTTTTCTCCGTGAGTGACGCAAGCGGCTGTCCAATTGCCACAGCGCTGAGTCACGCTGGAGAAATAATAATACTGTCGTTCACAAAGTGTAAGGAGCTGAAAAAGAAAAACCTTTAAATCCATACATTACTCGATATTTAAAGCCCTGGGAGTGAGTCAATAGTGTTTTTTTTTTTTTTTTGGCTAGTTCAGTTGGTGTTGAGTTGAAAACATAACAGAAAACAAACGAGTGTCTTTTATTACTATTCTTAGCATCTTTATAAACAACTTAGTTTAACCATTTAATGAGGTTGAAATGCACAGTGAACAATTATAAGATACGACACATGGCGTTACAAAAATATCCGTATCCTCTGTCTGCATTTTGTAGTTTTAACTACAAACATCAATTTGTTTTATTGGGGTTTTATGTGACAGACCAACACGGAGTGGCACAAAACTGTAAAGTGGACAGACAATGACACATGCTTCTCGAATTTTCCTACAAATGAAAATCTGAAAATTTGGGTTTGCATTTTTGTGTGACCTGAACTGTCAGCAAATACTTTTTAGAACCACCTTTTGGTCCAATTAAAGCTGAAAGTCTGCTGCCGGCTTTGCGGATCTGAAATTTGCATCAACTCTTCTTTATTCCATGCAACTGGATATTAAAATAAACACACCTGTGCTGTTTTATTTCTTTTTGTTGAGCTATAATCAGTTGCACCATTATTTTATTTAGAGGTACAAGTATATATGGGCCTGAAATAAGTACATGCCACACTTATCAGATTTTTATCTGCAAGAATTTTTCAGAACCATATATCATTTTCCTACAATTTCGCAATAAAGCTCTACTTTCTGTTGGTCACATAAAATCCCAATAAAATAGCAAAAAAAAGAGAAGTTTGTTGATGCAACATGGCGCAATGTGAAAAAAGTTCACTATTAAATAACAAGAGGTAGAGTTCCTAGCAAAGTGTTTTGGGGAATTGGATTGAATTTTCATTACAAGATTTTTAAGACAGTTTTGTGTCTTATAATCTAATTATTTTAATTAGAAATACATGAACAATGCCATAAGAGAACTATTGATGGCACCTGCATGTGTCTGAGTTTGACTCCTCTGCTCCACGCAATTATAATCCATAAAAGCGTTAGTAGAAGAGAGGAAGGGGCTGTGAGACGTCTGCTGACCAGGTTGTGTATTTACTGTTCTTGACTTTGTGGAAAACTGGAAGGATATGCTGTGTCTCTCTAACCTTACTCATTTTAAGAACATCCTAAGGAAAAGCAAAAACAAATTCGTTTAAAAGCCAAATTTCATGTATTAATTTTGGACAACAAAACAATCATTTTGTGACCCATCCACATCACAAGAGAAGTCTTCATAATCAGAGCAAAACAATTTATGCGTTTTCCTCAAAGACTCTCTGTTCAGTTTATATTTAAAATGTTCTCCTCCTATTAAAGTCTCACACCTGTACAGACAAATCTCTTTACACTGCAGCTTTGTTGTGCACATGTTTTTTTTTTTTTTAATTCTCTCTTAATCATATGAAACTTAAATTATGACAGGCCATCAACAAAATAGTAAAACTGTTTATTTCTTGCGTTTCCACAAAGTAGAAACATGAGGGAAATTATTGTTCTTCAATAAATACAATACAGAACGAGTTCAAGATTAAACCAAGCCATGAACACACAGTGAGGTAAATGAACACAATAAAAACAGACATTGTTGCACAGTGGGAAATATAAGAATTTGATTTTTGTATTTAAGTTGTGTGATTTGCTCATATTACATTTTGCATTTCTTTACTTTTGTTTCCCTCTGTAAAACATACTATTTGATTGGTGACTACAGAGGACGATTCTCAGACTGTTATTTTAAGTTGTGTTTTATTGAATTTTACAAAACTAGCTCCTTGTTGTTCATTTGTTCTCTGGGTTTGAGTTGTTCCTCCCACTTTTATAGAGAACATAGAGATTTGGGAGCATTTAGCTCAACTTTCTTAAAAGTGAAAATTACTTTTGTCTCCTTCTCTTGTGGTTGGCTACACAAACAAATATCTGCTTTACAGCACATCTGAATAAAAATATACAATGTGTTTTCACTTTATGCTTCATGATAAAAAAAATCTTTAAAAAAACAAAACAAAACAAAACTATGAGCAGAAGCGCACCCACACCACTGTTATTAATGGGTTTTTTCGTTTTGGTCATTTTCCTTCGTTAAGATGTCCCAGCCACCTTCGTCGTTGAATGCTCCGTTTTTTGAAGTATTCATATGTGCCTCTGATTAGATGGGATGCAGCTCCTCTTTGGGTTGGGTGTTTGGCTCAGTTTGAGGTATCTGGATCAGAAAGTTTTGTTGAACTCTTTCAGAAACTGAGGTACAGCTTCCCTTTGCATTCTTTCGCCGGCTTGAGGACTTGTTTGGCATCATACAGGAGGTAGAACGGTGCTGTCTGTGGCGTAACCTGGGCTCTCGCTCATGTAAGCTCTCTGAGGAGGGGGAACATCCAGGTCAGATGACAGGATGTCGCACGGCAGCTCCACAGACTGGCGGATGCTCTCTTCGTATGATGGAGGAGACTGTATGGATCACAAATGACAGAGGAGGTCTGTGGCTTGTTTCTCCAAAAAAGCATCTTCTTAGGTAATAGGCAATAGATTTTGATTACTTTTCACTGAAAATATTTGGAGTTTGTTTCAACAATGACTTAAACAGAGGCAAATTTATGAGCACATGTATGTCTTGAGTTTTGATTCGCCAGAAATGCGAATTTGTTTTTAAGAAATTCCAACACCCATTGAATAGACTGTTGCAGGCAGAACCAAATTAATCTCAAGAGTAAACATCAGCAATTCCCAACAAAACTGAATTCCAACATTTAACAAAAGAAATATTCTCAAGTTTTCACAACCATCCATAAAACCTCCCATGTACTTCTTAAAATTGACCAATCAGGTTTTTACTGTTAGATATGAACCTGTAGGTTTTGTTAGAGGTGTGATCTGCTAATTTAGATCAAATGCAGATTCTGATTTTCTTCCAAAGGTCTATAATGCCCACAGCTCACCACATTGGGGTGCAGGCTCCTTGACATAGTGGTTCTAGACCTATCAAACAACAAATGGATTATAAATGTATGTCTATTCATATGTCAAACTGTGAGTTCCTAAATGTTATCAGTTGGTTTTGTTCTGTGCTCGAAATAATAATACATCTTGTTTATTGATACATTTACAGGTGGGAAATTTGGGAGTTCAGGTTGTCAGTGTTTGACCAACCACCAGTCAGAGCTAATTAAAGGAAAACAAGCTCAATCTTTGGTAAATTGATAAAGCATCAATTAGTCTTTAAGGTTTTGTCTTGTCTTGAAGACAGTTAATACTCTTGAAAATTTCAATCTAAAACAAAGAAGAAGTCATCACGCACTGGTGACTTTAGTGACCTAAAAATAATACAGACTGACAGCAATCTAATATCAACTGCTGATGTCTGTTGACAATCACAAAGGTAACTGAATAACTCCCAGTGGTGTTAGTGGCCTCCATTTGATTGGAGTTTTCAGAAAAATTCCACACAATTAAGCCCTTAAATAATCAATGTTTCCGAAAAATGTTGCTTTGTAGATTACTAATATAAGTTTTTGCTGCAAAGTAGGGTTTTTTTAGATATAAGTCCTATTAACGTTTTGTGAGTTTAAAAAAACTGAGTCAGTAGAATAGTGGGATTTTTAGCTACTTCCATCCACTGCATTTGTATGTTATACAAAACACTGAAATGCAGGGATCATCTGAGATGCTATCTAAGGGATACACATTTCTAGTAAGAGTTTAGATTGTGGTTTTTGGAGTTGGTTTAGGGTTAAATGTGTCCATATAACTTTGCTTTGCTTTGTGCCAATAAAGTTATATTCATAAACATCAAAAGGACAGACCAAATACAGCTGCTGGACCCAATCACATTTCCTGATTAAATTCCTGGATTGCGTGTTTGTGGGAAAAAGGGAGTTAGAGAACATCCTGTGGCCTGCAGGGCATGAAGCCTATTTTTAAAGAACAAAAGGAACATGTTTGTATTTACATTACCAATTAATCCGGTCCCACTCCAGCTGGCTGGAACGTGTTTTTTTCTCTTCATTATCTGCCTGATAAACTCGAGCAGATCCACGCTGCCTTACTGAGTTCTCTTATCTTTTAATTGCTCTGGGACCCTCAGGCAACACGAACAACCCCACACCCTGCGCTCTGTCTCACTCCACACACATGCGCCAGCCTGCAAATGTTTCCTTGCCGTCCTGCCTCAGGCTGCAGGAGAGATGGGAGACAATGAGCGGGCACCACTATCTGAATTCTCGCTCACGTTCAGCCCAGAAGGGGGAGGAGGCGGGAGGGATATTTGCTTCTTTATTGACCGCTGCTGTGATGGGCAAAAAGCAGCGGGTGTGAGCTCACTTTCATGTGTGTGTGTCATGTCAGGGAGTGTCTGATTAAGAAAAAGGAGGGAAGACGACAGGAGCACAAAGCTGCTTTCTTGGCCACTGTTTGCACTCATGGATGCAGCCTCTAATTATGTTCGATGTGCCTTTTTCTAATTACCTTGTTTGCTGGAGCGTTGTGCGAACCCAAAGCTCAGCCGTAGATCAACAAGGTAAAATGTTATTAGTGGTAACACAATGCAGAGGCGCTGATCGTGCTTTCTGATTACCGCGATGAGACTGCTGTCTGATCTCTTGCAGCAGAACTGTCTGTCAGTGAAACAGTGACAGATAAAAACGCACTTTAATGTATCTTTATTTAGTGCTAAGCCACACATTGAGCAGACCTTGCATGACTGAAGTGACAACTGTCTCCAGATCCCATTACAAAAAGCTCGACACCAGTCTCCGAAGGACTTCATCGTCACGGGATCTGTGACTGTATCGCATGCTGCGGCGAGGTCTTGAATCAACTCACCCTACCTCAGTAACAATGGGTCCATTGAGGCCGAAACGGTCTGCGATCATCATGTGAATCTGCCGCTGGCGGTCCTTCTTTCGGACGCTCTCGTAGGAGGGGAGCTTCGGCAGGGTGGTCTCCAGGGTGGGCAGGCTGTAGCTGGAGGGCAGGCCCACGTAGAACAGCTCACCCGGCAGCTGAGAGGCACAGAGGACACTGGACACTTAAGGCAAAAACAATGACTTTAAAATGAAACACACCGAGTTATGATCCAAGGATGTGATTTCAGCAAAGGATTGTTTTTGATAGAAATGATGAGTGCACAGAAGTGGGGTTACCTGGGTGACGCTGTCTTCAGGGATGTGAGTCTGCTCCAAACGAGGAGATCCAACCAGAGTCTGTCTGCTGCTGTAGTACTGAGGGGCAGCATCCTGAAACAAACAGCAGTGACTTCAGAAGATGCAGCTGATCCGGTGCCTTGAACAAGTATTCATACAAATTAAGTCATGGGAACCACAAATTCCAATGTTTTTTTTTTATAGAAATGTAACGTGATAGATCAATGCAAAATGCAGAATTGTAAAGGAGAAGGAATATTCTACGTGGTTTTTATCATTTTTGGCAAATTAAAATCTGAATAGAGGTATTTTAATCTCTTAACCCTTAAATACGACAGGACCAAACAAGGTGCTCTGGTCAGACAGAGCCAAAATGTTAACCTTTAATACCCTGGACACAACATGCCCACTGTGAAACATGATGGCGGATGCATCACACTGTGGGAAGTGTTTTTCTTCAGCAGGCTGATTAAAGTTTTTGAGAAGATGGGTGGAAGAAAAGCTGTTACAGGCTGCAAAACATACAACCAGAGCTCCAGTCTAAGGGTTTAGAAGAGTCCTATTAGTGTTACAATAGCCCAGTAAAATTCCAGAGTTAAATCTAAATGAGAATCTGTGGACAGATGTTCCACCTTTGTCCTGATTCAGCTGCGGCTATATTTTGCAACAACAACAACAAAAAAACACAAGTAAAAATGTCAGTCTGAATGCGCAAAACTCTAATTTCTGTTAAATCCCCCCAAAATACATATATGCAACGTGGCAAAAGTAACAGAGTTCAAGAGGTAAACGTACTTTTATGGGGCTCTGTATTCCGACAAGCAACACTAGTTGTTGTTTCCCCATCTGCGATTAGCCAGACAGCCACTAACTTCAGCCCAATTGACCAATTTTCATGCCTTGTTTCATCCCTGTGGGCCCCGGACGGTTTAGTAGCACCATAAATTATTAGATCAATAAGGCGACAACATGACCACCCTCTGATTTCTGCACCTCCTCCTTCCCACACCCCTTTCATTAAACAACAAGACCTGTCAGCGTCTCACTGTATGTGGTTCTGGGATGCGGGAAAAAAGGCTGACAGAAAAGCGAGTTAATTGCCTTGCGTCTAAATGAGTGTCCTTTGTGAGGAGAACAATGTGATGTACTGACTGTGTCAGGAGGGTCCAAGAGGTCTTTTCAGTGTTCTCCTTGTAGCTGCGGCAGGTAGCTGTTAATAAGCACACTCCAGTGAACATTATCTCCCTGCATGTCATGACCATAACAATGTCAATTTGTTGCGTGGATGACACTAAGTCTGAGTATTAGGAGCAACAGGCTTCTTCTGGACTTCAACATTTTATGTCATTTAGCTGTTCTGAAGTGTTAAATTGATCATTTTCTGTGGGCAGAATAAACTAACACTTTTCTCACACTCAAAAAAGACGCACAACGGCGACGTTTGGCTTGACCCCTCGCAGCATTTTGAGAAGCAACAGAGGACACTCGGAAAAGGTGATGGCAGAGGTCTCTGGTCTTTAAGGTCTTTAAGAGGTCTTTAAAGAAGTAGAAGAACGTCCTCAGGAAAGGGGAAAAAGAAAAGAAGGTTTGTCCTTTTGTTGCCTGCCATTGATTCGGCCAGTGTGAAAAAGCACAACCGTGTAAAATCGGTGTTGAAGTCGGGGGAGGATCCCAGCAGCGGCTCGTTTTTTTTTTCTTTTTTTCTATTGCTTCAAACTAAAGGAGATCCATTGTCTCCGTTGTGTCCCCAACACCCACAGTGTGGTCTGTCCCCTATTCATGGGGGCAAAGTGAAGCAGGGAAAGGTATGTGGCTATGAAGTTGAAGACGTGAAATATCCCTCTGAGAAACAATGAAAGAGGGCTTCTGTTTGTTCTGAACTTTTTCTTAAGTATAAGTCCAACAGACAACAGGGTTCTCTGTTCCTGAGTCCTAAATAGATGAATCATGTTTGGGATTTATGATTATTTAAAAGCAAAATCTCATCTTATGCGTGCGTATGGACGTAACTGGAGGCCAGAGCGGCCAGTTTAGAGCTGTGAATTAGGCTCTCTTGGTTCCTTAAGCTAGGCGGCAGGTCTATCTAATCCAGACCATGGCTGAGCACAGCTTCCTGTCTTGCATGTGCTTGTGCTCCTGCAGTCCAAAGATAGCGCTCAAGCCTCACCCCTGGGACTAATGAAGATGAGAAGCAAGTCAGGAAAAGGGAAGTGGAGAGAACGGTTGCCATCTTTGAACTGTTTACATTTCCGCACCAGTAACGTCCTGGTGCACCAAGCTGATAATCGAGCGTGATATCCGGCAAACATTTGTATAGCATGTAAAGTAGTTTAATAGTAGTATGCAACAGGAAACGCAACAGGAAAATCTGCTCCCACAGCATAATGCTTCATTGTAGGGTTGGTGTGTTCAAGGTAAAGTCCTGTGCTAGTTTTCTGTCACACACTGTGTTTTGCATGAAGGCACACCTGACCAGAGACATTGTTTCCTCTGCTTGACTTGTTCCAGACTTCAACCACAATTTCTTAAGGCATTTCCAGTGGTACCATAATCTTTCTGAGTTTAGGTGAGGAATTGAACACTTGGAATATTCACACAGAGTGTCAGTAAAAAAAAAAAAAAAAAAAAAAAGTGATTTGCTCTGATTTAATTACATTGGTGGTGAAGTTGCATCAGTATGCACGGTAAGAGCTAATTCTGTCCAATTCCATTAGAATCACTGAGTCTCTGTGAGATATTTCTGGAGGGCAGTTAATTCACACTGAGGCGAATCCATTGCTGCAGAACGATGATATCAAGCTTATTCAGTCCTTTCGCCACAGCCAGGCAGAACTTAATCTGACACTTGTTAACGGTGCTACACACACACTTCTCTCTCTCGTCAGGGTGTCCTAAACCACTGAACGTACAGATCACCTTCAGAAGAAAGCTCAGCACAAGGGAAACTTTTCATACCGTTGTGTGTTTATTTATTTTTTTGTTCTCTCTCTGAATTACTCACCATATCCGCATGTGGGTCCTGGTAGGAGCCGTGTTTGCAGCACTGGGGATCTTTACGGTAAATAATGGAAAGCAGCAAGACGACAACGAAAAAGAACACCAGAGAAGAAACTGTTTCGAAAGAGAAAAAGGGAAATAGTTCATTAGTAATTACTGCTTGTTTATGAGAACACATTGTGGTGTAATGGTTCACATTCTAACAAGGACGAATCGATATTCAAAACCTTCACTTTAGACAGAGGTGGAACTTACAATCTGCAATTAATTGGATTTTCTCTAATCAGAGACTAATCGGCAGATCAGTTGCTTATATTTTTTGTTTCATTAAATGCTTCAGAACTAAAACATTACTTTCCTGAAACTCAAATGTTACTCTCTGAAACTTACAGGGTATTTTCTGAAACTTTCCTGGAAGTTGCAGGTACTCTTGTTGGCTCACCTGTGACTCTCCAGAACGATGTGGCACTGAAAGTATCATGGGATCTAATAATTGCTTTTTATGAAAACTATTTGCTCCTTTTTTCAGAACTCAATAAGAACATTTACCTTACCAGTTTACTAGTTTACTCCTTGCACTTACTAGTCACTTTCCATGAATGCACCTGCTGCTTTCAGACCTTAGCAATTACTTTCAGGAAAATGTCTTCTAAAGTCCAGCAAAGTATCAGAATAAGAATGAGAAAAAAATCCCTTAAAGATAATTCCCCTTACACTTCCCCTCTAGTTTGTTTTGGAAAGGGATTTGTTATGTTTGAGTATTAGACAGGACATGCTGCGATTTGAATAATGTAGCAACACCCTCGTTTAATTTAAAACTACTATTTACTGTCAAAAAACATGCAGAACATTTATGTTTCACTCAAATAAAACCAAAAACTGATGTCAGCCCAAAAATCTTTTTTGACTGGTGCATCTCTGCTCAGCTGTTCAACAATTATCGATAAAAAAAATAGACACAAAATCACATGACAACGTGTGATAGCAAGTTGGATTTAAATAAAATAATCTCTTTGGCAGCAGCTGAAATACATAACTGATCTTGATGCTGCATATAAAGCAACATCGGGATGTTTTCTTCTCCTTGTAACTTGTTTGACGAAGTTATGAAAAGCAAATATTGAACAGGATTGGCGTTTAATGATCTACTTACAGGAGGCAACGAGCACCGTGAGCTGATCCGAGGTCAGCTGTGAGGTGGGAATGGTCGGGCTCGCAGATGTGGACATCTCCTCTGCTTGGAAATTGAAAGTTTCTTCCATAAATCTTTCCGAGCTCCCCAGCCTCAGTGCAAATGCTCTCATCTTACACCTCAGGAAGAAGAAAAAAAAAAGAGAGAGCGAGAGAGGAACTCCAGTTTAGCGGCTCCTCTTCACGACTGCCATCTCCGCGGGGGGACACATGCGCTCTGGAAGTCAGGATCCCAAACTCTCCTCCTCTCCTTCCTTGTAAACACGCTGCCGCTAAGGGCGCGTAAAATGCGCACTGACCGACGCCCTCCAGCAGGCTGCGTGGCAGCAAACGAGGCCGCCTTCACGCACTGACACAACACACTTATGATGCAGGGATTGTTTGGGAGCGGTTTGTTTCAGTTGGTGTCTGTGTGCACATGAGATTGCAGAGAGAGCGGCTTGTAAACACAGAGAGTTACTGAGCTGCTTCCTCCGCCGGTTTAATTAATGGCATCCAGACTATAGCAGGGAAACACACGACGTGCCTGAGGCTGAGTCCCGTTACCCTGGAGACGGTGGGTGTCCCATCCTGAGGGGATTTCTATGCAGACAAAGAACAAAAAAAAATGTAGCAATGGTATTCATGAGTGGATTTCTATATAATCGGACAACTTGTATTATATATTTAAAAAACGTGAATTAAGGAAATATTTTATATTGTGGCAAACCTTTGCAGAGCCAGTGAATATGAGATCTAGCCTCCCATAAAGGAAAGGCAATAATTACATATTTGTCATGAAATCCATTAACTGTGGATTTGATCTGCTGACAGATCAACAAATTAAAGGTTATGGAAGAAGTGGTGTGTGTTTACATTCTACTGAATAGATATCACAAATTATTTAGTATGTGCAGTGCCTTGAAAAAATTGCTTACCTTGACTTTGAATCACACTACTTAATAAAATAATTATAATGATTTTGAACTAGTAGGTAAAATACACGGTTTTCAAAGTTGCTACAGGAAAAAAAAACTGTAGGACTAAAATATTGTAGGTACCTTTTACACTGACACCCAAAAATAAAATCCAGAACAAACAATAGTCATCAGGTATGACTTTATTTGTAAAAGATTCACAGCTTTGTCTAATCTGTTGATAGGACAATTTTATAAGCACTGCTTTAAAAGGTGTTGGCCCTTTACAAATGTCGTCCTTTTTGTTGCAGTTGTTTCAGATCATCAAGTTTTATTTTAAAAATGAATTAAAAATGAATGCGTTGCACTTCTGGCTTCAGCCCGATTGAGGTAGGACCTGAAGGGGTCTATGGATGTTACATAAGGGGTCTGCAACATGCAGTTCCAGAGCCTCAAGTACCTCTTTGGTTCTGTGTCTCATTTAATATTTTAAACAATAAAACATTTCCCTCATTTTTTACTTTCTACTTTTGTTTTGCGAACCGATTATAAAAAAAGAAACGCTGGCTCGTCCCTTATAAGTTTGGTCCACTGAACACCGGCTGTATGTTTTCAAGTGAAATTGTAAAAATGAATATCTAGATAATAATATTTAACTTGAAATACTTTTGTTGTAATAAAACTTTAACTATAGTAAAACAAGTTAAAAACGTGATTACAAACAATGGATTGCCAGGAACAAATGTACAGTGCCATTGTGTCTTAAATTTATTTGTCCAACTTTTTTTAATCGCCCCACTTGTCTCCCTCCAAGTTTCATTTAAAAGTTGGCAACTCTACTTATCTGTATACTTTTGGAGAAAGACTGAGAGAACATGCTGTATAGTTTAAGTTTAGACAGGAGGAAAGCAGTCCCATAAGAAGTACACAGAAACATAACCAAACCCAATCCAGTTATTTAATATCAATGCAGCTCTGAGAGTGAAGAATCGTTTGAGAAGCAGAAGAGCCGATTCTTGCTCGTGAGCCGAGCCAAATCAGTCGAATCCCTAAAACGAACCGGAAATCTCACCCTGAGCACAGAGCGACCCCGCGTGGACGCTCTGCTCAGAACGTGCCGTGCTGGAAAAATGGTGGCCAGCGTGCGAGTCCAAAAGCTGCTTCGACGGTATAAACTAGTGATTTCCGCTGCTTTAATGATCCTCCTGATCCAGGGACTTGTGGTTTGGAGTCTTAGGAGCTTGGAAGAAGGCCCACCAGAGGTGAGAAACAGTCCCACTGACTATTTTACAGACACGGCTCAGATTTTGTTTGGATTAGCCGTTGGCGTTTAGCTCATCGCACTGTGCGTTATTATACTGTAACGGTAGCTTATGTTAGCTCTTAGTAGAAACATGTTACTATTGCTGGATCAGCCTCGCCTCTGTTGTCATTTATCACAAACGCTCAAGAGAAACAGGAGAGAGCAGATTGCTCTTCTTGTTTTAACTGCACATTTTTGGTTCTCACTGTGGAAAGCTGAATGAAAACGAAGTTGTTTCAGAAGCAACAGTGGGCTGTGTGCTGCTTGTTGTCATGCTGTTTCATCTGGCTCTTTCAAGTAGAGAAAATGGGAAGCAAAGAGAGGAAACAGAAAAAACATCTAATAGGGAAGTCGGTTATTAAGTAATTCAGTTAGTCTGCGTAAGTCTGAGTACTCAATTAAGACCCTTCATAGGAAGCAAACTATCAGTCAGAGGCTCTGTTTATAGCCAGAGTTCATGTCCAGGCAGGGAAAACATGGAATATTGATTACAGTATTTTACAGGTTTGAAAAATTCTGGAAAAAGAAACACCTAAAATCGAAACACAATTTTAAATCCACACTCTATTCCCTGACACTTTGTCTAAATTTAATTGAGTTTGAAGATGCTTGAATTTCATTCTGGAATTAATAAATGTTATATTAGTCAAGGTTGTTCAAAGAGTTCTTGTAGATGCTGGTGACTTTGGGCTGGAAGGATGTTCTGTAGCAATCTGTATTACACAGGCTCTGATGAAACTTCTGACTGAAGACACACGGTTATTGTTGTAACTTTTTTCCTTTTTAAATATAAACTTGTTCTTGGCACCATCATCTCCTAGTTCTCCACAGTGGTACTCAGAACAGAACCAGCCTTTCTTTATCAGGTTGTTTAGAGTTTGGTTCTGATGCCGTTACCCCAACAGATGATTGCACTGTCAGCAAAAGACTTATAGAAGATCTGCAGCACACCTTGAAGGATCTTAGCTTCCTCAAGAATCAAAGTCTGCTCTATCCTTTCTTATAGACGACTTCACTGTTGCGTCTCCAGTCCAGTCTGTTGTCCAGATGAACACTGATGTGTCTATATTCCTCATCCACCTCCACTTCTTCCCTCATAATGGAAATAGAGCTTGTTTTAACCCAGTTTCTCATGAAATCTACAATCACCTCCTTTGTTTTGTTTACATTTGAGATGAGATGATTGTTTTCACACCACAAGGTGATCCACCAGCTCTCTCAACTCAGCTTCTAGACCATCAATGATACACCCCAGTCTCATCTGAGTATTTCTGTAGATGACAGAAGTCTGACTTGTGCTGGGCAGTCTGAAGTGTACAGAGTGAAAAGTAATGATGAGAGTACAGCGCCCTGTGGTGCTCCTGCGCTGCTGACCACCTGGTTAGACACAGTCCTTCAGTCTCAAGCTATAAATTCACCTTTCTACATATCATTTTAAAGTGGTCTGAAAATGAATTAATAACTCTGGAGCTGTGAGCTTGGAAGTTCATATAACTCCTAGAATACCCAGAGTGCTTTGTAGTTTAGTTTTTTACATCCCTTTTCGTCAGAATCTGCTGCTTTATTTGTTCATAAAGAACATGACCTGAATACGAGCTGAAGTTGAAAAGTGGCTCAGCCTGCTCAGGTTGTGCTTGTCCGAAAAAAAAAAAAAAAAAAAAGAACAAAACCTGGAATGACTTCACCACGTTGAAACCTGAGGATGTGATGGCCTGAAAAGTGTGGAAGGTGCATTATTTCCCCCCAGTGTGGAGGGTAGATTTGTGGGCGGAGCTTTGAGGGTTTGCAGGGTTGCCTGACCTTTGCCTCAGATAAAGGTAGACAACCGACTTCCCAGGTCTTCAGAGGAGATTAGTGCTGCAGATCATTTCCGTTTAAACCCCTAAGCTCATCAGAGAGCTCAAGGCTCAATTGGCCGTAGCCTTGGCTCCTCTCCATTTAGTCAGGATAAAATCTAGCATCTTAAACAATGAAACGCCTCCATTTGAATGTCAAACGACTCGTCATTTGTTTTATTGACTAAAAGGAAGGGCGAATCAGTTTTCCATAACCCTCTGTAAGCCCTAGCTGGAGGCAGAGAGCGCTCTCCTTAGTGCGGAGGTCAGCCGTATATTCCACTGTGTTGGCAGACAGCTATGCAGATGTCAGCACCAAGTCTGTGTGCGCCTGATGCAGAACGCTGAAAGACCATCAGCCCTGAGCGAACACACTCAGTCACATGCATTTCATTAAACCCCTTTGTTGCTCGAGAGAGAAGGGACAGACGAAAACCACAGAGTCTTCCTCCTCCTCCTCCTCCTTATCTTCATCCCCCCCTCCTCCGTTGTCGAGTCCCGCTCCAGCAGATGGTGACACTGATTCGTTCTCGCTCCACTTTTAATTGGGAAATAAAGTCTCTGCCTCGCCTGCTTCTCCTTCCATGTGTTTTTTTTTTCTTTTTTTTCCGAAACAATGACTTTTTTTTCTTTTAAAAAAAAATTAAAAGCCACGAAAGCCAGTTGATAAGAATAATTGAAACTTCAGCCAGTGGGTCATGCGTGCTGTATGTACGAGATTTTCTCTCGTGGCTGAAAAAAAAAAAAAGAAGAAACTTTTGCAAAAATGAAATCCAGACAAGGATCATTATGAGCTGCTTCTAAAAGCAGAAATCATGGTTGTAGCAAATTGTCAACGTTTTGCTGCAATTTGCACTTGGAAATGAGTCATAATTAAATTTTTGCTGTAAATGAAGAATGCTGAATATGCTAAGCCACCATTCTAAGCAATAATTTTCCCAGATTTTGTCACGTTGAAACTGCAAGTTTCTATTTATTTTATTGACATTGAAGAAAAATGGCTGTACCTCCACCCCTTTACTCGGTTATCTGTCTGAAGTTACATAATTAGTGAACAGAATCCACCTGTGTCTAATCACTGATATATTATTCACTGATATATTGGTTTATTGGTTGAAATTAAATCAGGCAAGCCATACTTTTCTGATTTTTTCTTGACAGAAAATGGAAACGATGTATCATTTTCGCTTCTCTGTCACATAAAATCCCAATAGAAGTATTGAAGTTTGTTGCAGTAATGTGACGAAATGTTGAAAAGTTCAGAATGTATGAATTAAACCTGTTGCAAAAAGTCAATTAATACCATGATAAATTAAGATGATTTAAACTGACTATTTTATTTGTTGGTTTAGTTATATATTTTGAATATTTAATTAAAAAGTTCCAGTGTTAAACACTTGATCTTTGAGAGGGCGTATTTGCATTATATTGGTTGGAAATAGTCTCGTAAAACAACACTATTATCATTTACTACAGTAACTTCTGAAAATGTATCATAACGGTACGATGAATAAAACTTTCAAACTGAGTGTTTCACATCATTCCTGAGAGAAACTGCGCAAACTCGTCTTTATATAAAACAGTTGAGGTATGTTCTGAATGTTTGGATCCGTCCTGCAACACCTCACTGATGATCCAGTGGCCGCTATCGGCCGGCAGCAGCTGACCGTCCTGCATCGGCTGTCAGCTACTTTCCTGTTGGCCGGGGATCATCTGGCCCCCGATCCTACCACAGAGCCGCCGGCCTGCCTCCGTTTCCCAGCATCCCCCCTGCAGTCTGCATGCCAGCGGTGGGAGGCGAGCGATCCTTCGTTCTGCCATATTGGTTTGAAGCGTCTGAAAGCTTTCTGCCTACTCACTACTTTTTTTTTTTTTTTTTCATGTGCATATTTTTAAAAAGCCGCTGCAGTGTGCCAACACTGTGACGCTGAGTTCTTCTTTCTTGTCCTTTCAAAGGATTTTGTTAAAGTGTACGCTTTGTGCTCCTGATTCGTTGTATTTCTACTTTAAGTCTTGCACAGTAGAGTGGAAAATTAACCTCAGTCCAAGTCCTAATTGGTTCCCCTCATTGGTTCCAACATGCAGCAACTCTCATTATGGCGCTTTAGCAGTTTATGTCTGAGTAAAACACACAGCTCCTTCGTTCCAGTCACTGCAGTACCAAAATAATCCACACACAAACACACACACCCCATCTGTTTGGATTTTAATGTTGCACACACCTGACCCAAATTTCACGAGTGTGGAATTTGCCTGCCAAAAAGAGGCAAGTGGGTTTTGTTGGTTTGCGTGGTGAATCACTGGATTGTTTGTGACTCTCCACGAAAACACGGAGGCGCTGCTAAAAATAACTCAGATGAGAGAACTGGGAAGAAAGCCCCCCAAAAAAATAAGAACCAAGTAAACACATCGTCGCCTCTAGGGCTTTCTGCTGATGCCTCAGTGGCCATCTTTGTTTACCTTATGTCAGAGTATGAATCAGCATCTGTAACAGGATTACAAATGTCTTTTTTTTTTTTTTTTTTTTTTTCTTTTCTGGTCTCATTTTTCAGGGAAAAACAAGACGGTCCAAGCTGCCCGACCCCAACAGCCAGGACTCCAAGAGAGACAAAGCAAATTCTTTGTCTGGGCAGAACAGGGGCAGATGGAGCACCAGGTTTGAGAGGCAGAGGGGAACGGCAACCCTCCCGCAGAGGAAAGGCGGCAACCGGCGAGCCGCGAAGCCCGGCGTCAGACAGAAGACCCCCCAGGAGAGGGGAATGGCGGCGGCCGGGCTGGACGGCGCGGTCTCTCACGATCTGTCGAGCAGCCGCCGCAACTTCAGCCTGGACGGAGCGGCAAAGATGCAAGCCGCCGGGATCCCCGGGGAGCCCGGGAGCGTGGACGGCGCGCACCAGGCGCCCAACGGTGACTTCATGCCGAAATGTGACATCGTGGGCAAGGACGCACTGTCGGCTCTGCACCGCGCCAGGTCGCAGCAGTGCCGGCAGGAGATCGCCAACATCGTGTGCCAACATCAGGCGGGGCAGCTCATGCCAGAAGCGCTGCCCCAGTTCTGCCCCCAACTCGGTGAGCTCCAAGCTGCGCTCACAGGACTTTACTTTATGGCTGCAACTATCGAGTATTTTAGTTATCAGTGAATTGATCGATTAATCGAAACTGACACAATGTGCAGATTTTTCATTGTAAACAATTCCCTTACTTTTTAGGTTAGCATTCTTTGAGCGTGAGCTGGATCTTTTGTAGTGAAGGATTCATGTGGAGCTAAAAAATACTTTGAACATCAACATGTAAAGAGATCAGGCATTTTGGCTGGACCAGGCATCAATATAGCGTAAGGCTGATCTGTTGACAATTTTTTGGACCGACTGATTAATAATTGAGTAGCAAAAACTGCTTAAAAGGAGATTTGATTTTTTTTTTTTTTACAGAATTTGAACAAGGTGAAGCTAAAACTGTCACTTTATGTGTTTTAGGTTGAACATATTTACAGACAAAGTTTTTTGTTTTTCCTTAAATGCAAAATGTATTTCTGTTTTGTTCAATCTTGATCTGATTACAGTTCTGAGGGTTTTGTTCTTTTAGCCATTGTCGTCTTTTTTTGAGTCTGCATACTTCAATTTACGATTAATCGATTACTGAATTAGTTGACTGGTATGTCAATAATCAATTCACCATGATTAATCTGATGAATAATTTTAGCCCTACTTTACTTTTAGATTGTTTACAGTGTATGATCATCATTTTCTAACCTGCATCTGGATTCTGTGGCCAGGTGTGTCTCAGCCGGTCGAGGCTGCAGGCGACGTGGAACTCAGCTTGTCCAAGGTGGAGAACCCGGTCAGGGTGGCGTTCGTGCTGATGGTCCACGGCCGAGCCGTACGGCAGCTCAGGCGTCTCATCAAGGCCATATACCACAGAGATCATTACTACTACATCCATGTAGACAAGGTACAGCCAGTAGATGAACCACCACACTGTTCTATGTAGGTCAGGGGTGTATAAAGTGCGGCCCGGGGGCCGTTTGTGGCCCTCTGAAGGATTTTGTGCAACCTGTTGCGGCCCAAGGCCTTTTCTCTGGGTCTCGCTAACATCTTTGTTTCAGAGCTCCTAATTAGTGCTGATTGGAAATGGAGGCAGCTGGCCAGTGTCTCCAGAACAAATTGAGATCCAGCTTGAGATCCACCACCGTCTCTCACTCACCTCGCCCGTTCTCTCTCTTTTCTCCCTCTCCTTGCCCCCTTTTCTCCAGCCATTCATGATTTTTGTTAGATCTAATCTTAAGTTATCCCTTGCGTTGCTTCCCTTTATTTGTTATGGTTCTAGAGCCAGACCATAACAAATTGGGGGCTTGTCCTGGATTTGAACCCGGGACCTCCTGACCACAAAGCTGGTGTGAAACCAATCTGGCCTGCTAAAACAGCAAAATAATTACAAATTTATTAACCAGACTTCTGCGTTAATCTTAACCCAGAAAATCAAGAAACAGTGTGTCGGTTTATTATTAACAGTTAAAAACTTTCTGAATGCAATGATTAACAGATCCTTCTTGTACAAAAGTATGTTTTGTTTGATTAAACGTAGTCTTGCATATTTAGTTTATTATTGAGCAGATACAATAAAAAAGTCTCAGGAAATGTATTTGTAGACTTCAAAAGAGAAAAAAAAGATTTTTTTTGTTCATATTAACAATTTTGTCCCTCAAGGCAAAACGTTTGCACACACCTGAATTAGGTCCTACTTCCTGGTTACATTAACACCGTTAGGATTGTTTTTCTTACTGTGAGCTTACAATGACCAGCTCTCCCTCTGTCCCAGAGGTTGCCTTTACCCTGCTCTCCTCTCGCTGCAGTAAAACAGGGATGTCACGGTTATTCTTCAGGAATCCGTCTTTTGCTAGAAAACTTGCTGTTGTGTACGAAAGGAAAGCAGATGGCGAATCTGTTGAGCAGAGAGCCGGTTAGGTTCCTGAAAACAGGACTCCTGTTGTAGCCAGACACCTGGTCACTTCCTCTGTTCTGCTGCCAACAGACGGCGGCCGGTTTTCACAGAGAGAGACCATTCGTCTCTGTGAAAACTCCTGCTTGAGCTGAACAGTTGGGGTTATATGTGAGTCTCCAGCTCTGTGCTTCATCACCCAGCCTCTAACTCTACAGCTGAAGGCTGAGTTTAGGCTGTTCCTTTTGCCTTTTTCTTTCATTTGACCTTATTTCTAAACACCAGGCGGGAAGCTGCTTAATCTTGTCAAATCCCGTTAAAGTTCTTGCCCACTTCTGCTGACCTCGATCGGTTTCTCAGAGCAGATTCATTACACACCATTTGTTCTTCTCTTAACAAAATTGGACTTTATGTCCCTGGACAATCTATTTTAAGGCGTCTGTTTCCCTTGAACTGCCCATTTATCGCTCCACAATCTTGAGTAACCTTTTTTAAAGG
Source organism: Xiphophorus maculatus (assembly GCF_002775205.1). Taxonomy (NCBI): domain Eukaryota; kingdom Metazoa; phylum Chordata; class Actinopteri; order Cyprinodontiformes; family Poeciliidae; genus Xiphophorus; species Xiphophorus maculatus. Next base: position 16,509,158 of record NC_036458.1, on the reverse strand, counting down.
AGCTGTTTATAACAAATCTAATTGATCTCCAAGGAATAAATAAGAGCTTTTATTTCCTCCTATTTGGAGTCCACAATTTTAGCTTGTCAAAGCACGCTCTCTCTTAAGTTCAACATTTCCTTTTAGATGATAAACAACCGTTTTCGTTTCCCTTTTGTCATTATTTTGATGAGTCACAGTAGAAACCAGCATTCAGCGTTTGGGTTTTTATTTTTTTATTTTGTGTGATGAAACGCTTTGAAGCTGAGCCAGCGTTTTCGGATCTGCTCCGTTTCCTGCAGCGGTCCGGCTACATGCATCGGGAGGTGCTGCAGATAGCCGAGCAGTACCCCAACGTGCGCGCCACTCCCTGGCGGATGGTCACCATCTGGGGAGGGGCCAGTCTCCTGAAAGCCTACCTGCGAAGCATGCAGGACCTGCTCGCCATGCAGGAGTGGAAATGGGACTATTTCATCAACCTCAGCGCCACAGACTTCCCGACCAGGTTAGCTACATGAGCAGAAACGGAGCAAAATAATGTTGAATAAAGTGATGGATGTTTGTAGAAAGAGGCTGTATTGAAAGGTTGAAAATGGTGTCTCTTATAGTATTGTAGTTTTCAAAACACAAATAATATGGCCAAACTGCTTTTATTTAAAACTGAAAAGTAGCAATAATTTTTCCAAACATAATATGTTGTTTATTACAATTATGATGCTTTTTAGTACACTGTTTCCTTCCACTAAACTTTCTATGAATATACTTGGATAAATCTGTGAGTAGCCAACTTCTATAGCACTGACCTTTTGTAGCATGCCTAATTGTAGATAGGTCTGGCACAAAAACAAACTTTTATTTTAGCAATTTTTAAAAACACCTGTATCTATAAATAGCTAATGCCCAGTTCTGCAGTAATTACTTCATTTTAAGGGTTTCTTCCTGTTTTGGTCTCTAACTGACCCCGGCAGCTTTAGAAAGTGGCAGCCGTAGCATTTCTCCTGATGGAAACATTAATCTGTTTTGCAACGTTGTGGTTAATAAACCGTTCTGGTCACTTAGTCACAGAGCCGATGGTAAACGGTCTCCAGCTGGGTTTTTGGGGGCAGCCAACTGAGTCCCAATCAAAGTAGTTGATTGTCCACCTGGATTGTCCCCAGAGAGGTTCACTTCCTGGTCCTAAGTCTTTTCCAAAGTAGTTTATTACTCAAGCTCCTTTATATTCAACAAAATCTCCTATCTGCTGTTTTTTTTCTGTCTTTTCCTCTCGCCATATCGAATTCATGTAGGACCAACGATGAACTGGTGATGTTTCTGTCGATGCACCGAGACAAGAACTTCCTCAAGTCGCATGGGAGAGAGAATGCAAGGTGAGCGTGCTCATCTTAAAGGTAGACCCCTTACCAGAACTCCCAACAATGCTTTGGTATGCGCTCTTTCTTCCAGGTTCATCAAGAAGCAGGGCCTCGACCGGCTTTTCCACGAGTGCGACAACCACATGTGGCGTCTCGGTGAGCGCAGCATCCCAGAAGGCCTGGAGGTCTCCGGCGGCTCCGACTGGTTTGCTCTGACCCGCCGCTTCGTGGACTACGTGGTCGGCTCCCGCGACCAGCTGGTGTTGGGCCTGAAGCAGTTCTACACCTACGCTTTGCTGCCCGCCGAGGTAAGAGAGCCGTCTGCGGTTTTTGTGTCTGCCTTAGCCGAGGCTCAGAGTGAGGAAAGAGCCCGTCTCAGGCTCCACATCCCTGCCAAGTCAGAGCAGCCTAGCGGCAGAGATAATGGAGGACTGTAAGCTGCGCAGCACAGCATGCAGCAGCGGCGCCGCATGAGAGGAACTACTGTACAGCTGTGACCTTCTGTAATCCAGACCTCGTGTTTGGAGCCAGTTCATCCAGACTTTCTGTTTGACTCATATTTATCTCTCCGTCCCTCTCTTTTTTTTATTTCTTCTATAGTTTGTTGATCTTTCTGTGTCTTTTTTCTTAATTTTTTCTTTGTCATTTTCTTTTTGTTTCTTTCTTTCTGTCTCTCTTTTTCTGTTTTTTGTCTTTCTCTTCTCTTCCTTGTTTTCTCCTTTTTCTGTGTTTCTGTCACTTTTCCTATGTCTTTTTTCTTTCTGTCTGGTCTTCCTTTCTTTCTCTCTTTCACTCAAGAAGAAAAAAATAGTTGTTTAAATTTTCTTTGGAATTTAATTGAGCAGAAAACATAAGATTAACAACGAACAAAATTCTGAATGTGTAAAGCTTTTCCAGGGTATAATTAAAATCAAGAGTGATGTTAGAAAAAATTTTTTAAATGAATGAACTGGATGTTTTCCAAAATCTCTGTGATTATAAAGGTATTCTGAACTTTCCTTTATGAATGTGTTGCTTTGAGTTGACTGTTTATGTAAATCACTAATGTTGAATAAATGAGTTTTTAAAAGTCTGTCTCCCTCTCTCTCTCTCTCTCAGTCGTTTTTCCACACAGTGCTTGGTAACAGTCACATGTGTGACACCCTGGTGGACAACAACCTGCGTGTCACCAACTGGAACCGTAAGCTGGGCTGTAAATGCCAGTACAAGCACATCGTGGACTGGTGCGGCTGCTCCCCCAACGACTTCAAACCACAAGACCTCATTCGGATTCAGGTCAGGTCACCACAAGAGGGCAGTGTCTCATTCTTCTGAGATTACACTGCCTTGCAAAAGTATTCATACTCCCTCAAAATAAAATCCTGACTGGTGTTTTATCTATTAGATTTATTACATGTGGAAAACTATTTTATTATTATTTTTTTTTTAATCTACAGCAATTGACTCGTCCGACGTTTTTCGCCCGAAAGTTTGAGTCGACGGTGAACCAGGAGGCCATAGACATCCTGGACACCCACCTGTACGGCCAGTACGCCCCGGGAACTGTCGCCATCAAGGCGTACTGGGAGAGCGTTTTTGAGCAGCTGGAGGGCGTCGGCTCCCTCAGTGACGTGGCGCTCACGGCTTACACCTCTTTCTTTCGCCTGACCCTGAAGGGCCTGATGACCTCTCAGAGCCAGACAGAAGCCTGCAGGTTCATTTTCTGTTTCCTCTTTGAATATTATCTGACTGGTAACAGAATGTTGTTACAAGGAACTTCTTCTTTTGAAGGTTTGAACCAGTAGGTGACCCTCTCTCCGTCCATTTGTACTTCTACGATGACCGTTTCCAAGGCTACCTGGTTCGCCAGGATGTGCGCTGCGTGGAGTCGAAGCGCAGGGAGACGCTGGAGCTGTGGGCCATGCCTCAAGCGACGCTCGTCTTCGAGACAAACCTCAAAGAGTTCGAGAGGCTCAAGAATCTGGAGGTTTTCATGGCAACATTTTAAACATCGACGACCCCTAAACCAAAATGTTTTCTAAAAAAAACCCAGATTCCAGAAAATGCTAATTTAACTGACGTGTTTTTCTCGGGAACAGATCGGGACAGACTGGGATCCCAAAGAAAGGATCTTCCGTAACTTCGGCGGCGTCATCGGCCCGATAGACGAGCCGCTGGCGGTCCAGAAGTGGGCCCGTGGGCCCAACCTCACGGCCACCATCGTCTGGATCGACCCGGCGCAGGTGGTGGCAGCGTCCTATGACATCACAGTAGAGATGGATGCAGAGTACACGCAGTACAAACCACCTCTACAGCACCCCCTACGGCCCGGCGCCTGGACCGTGCGGGTGTTGAAACAGTGGAAGCGTGTAGCGGAGGTTCGATTCCTCGTGATGCCGCTGACTTTTAATAATAAAGAGCCACTGCGCAGAGGTACGTTTACTCTGTTATAATAACTCTAACAAAACTCAATGAAGTGTTGAGAAAAAGTTGAAGGGCTATGAATTATTTTCTAAAACATGTTATATTCCAGGTTCGTATGCTTGCTTGAAATCCTTCAATCAGGTGTTTTCAAGGTTTGGAAAGTAATTGATTTCTGTATAAAGTCCTTGAAAGTGCTTGTTATTCAAACTGAGCAGTTTTGTAATGGAGTGCAATCTTGATTAAAAGCCAAAATTTGGAAAATTTTATTCACAGTTGAAACCAGATGTTTTCATACAGCTAATAAAAAGACTTTCATTGTCTGAATGCTTAATCAGACCAAGCATTTATTGTTTTAGGTTTGCTAGAACTGCCAAATTTATTTCTTTGATAAAAGGAAAAACATTTTTGTTTTTTTATTATTATTTTTTGTGACTTTTTTTTGTATAAAATGTATAAAATTTGAGTAGGAAGGTCATTTACTTGTAATGAATATTTACTATTCCTAATGACTCAATGACTTATTATTTGTCTTCTGTTTTGTATGTTCAAAATGATCAAAACTGTGGTGTCTTTTTTTCTTTTTTTTAATTAATGTTTTGTGCTCAAGCTAAGGTATGCAGGAGACATTTCAAAACATAAAATGTTGCTACATTTTAGATGACCTTTTCTGTGCTGCAGAATGTAGAAAACAAGATTAACAGCACTAATAAATGACATCTTACAATAGTAAATTAAAACCATTTCTTTCAGTTGATTTGTATTGTGTTTGTCTGCAAAGTGCGGTGCTGGAGAAATTTGAAAAGTGCTTGAATTTTACTGGGGGAAAGTGTATGATCCCTCTATGTGTAATCCATAAATATTCTGAGAAAATGGTGATTTTTACAGACTAATTCTTGTTTTTTATATATTTACTTTTTTCTGTTCCAGAGGAGGACAGCTGGCTGCATTCGGGCCCTCCTGGTAACCTGTATCTGGACCAGAGCTTCCAGCAGCTGAACTCCGTGCTGAAGCTGCCTCCTCAGGAGCCCGCCATGCAGGCGGCCCGGCGAGCCGCTCAGCTGGTGGGCCGGCCCCTGGACGCCTGGGTGGACAGCCTGGTGGGGGCGTTCTGGGTGATAGGTGACCTCTGTTCCACCAAGACCTCCTCCTGCCCGGCCGTGGGGCTGTGCACCAAGACTACCTGGAGCTCCCTCTCCCCTGATCCAAAGTCCGAACTGGGCCCAGTCAAAAGCGACGGGCGGATCAGGTAGCGCGAGTAGAAACACTGAACACACAAAACACTGCTGGAAAGCCTGAATGAACCCGATATCTGCACACATACTCCGAGGAGCTGCTGCTGCCACAGGCAGAAACGACGGGAGGACTGCAGAAAATTTGCACATTGCCTGCAAAAAAAAAGACAAACATATCATGTTTTGCTGAACGGGTACATGAAACCCCACATGTTTCGGTATGATTTTAGCTGCCGCACACATTTCCAGTCACACAACTGTCTCAGTGGAAATGCAAGGGTCCTCGTTCGGTTGTCCCCTTCAAGCAGCTGTTTCCCTTCATTTCAAAGGAGAGTAGAACCTCTGGATCTTAATAATGTGCTTATTTTGAAGCATAGGAGAGATGCATGAAGTGCACTTTACTGCAGGATGTTGTCGTTGGTTACGGCGGGAGGGGTCGAGGGCGGGACGTTTTAATACGTCTGTGCAGGGTCACATATTTTTTTGCAACAACTCATCACTAAATACAAGGACATGTTGGAGAAAATAGCTGTAATGTTTCCTTTCAAAAGTATCTACACCCCTTATATTTATCTTTTACATTTTGTCAGGTTGCAAACACAACATTTTTATAGGAAACTAACATGAAATAGTTTACAGTTGTGTTGCGTGCAGCCTCTTTAACTTTGGTACCCCTATATAAAATGCATTAATTGCTTTTGATTTTGTTTGGTGGCATCAGATTGATACAAGAAAACTTTCCTTCAACTTGATGCTTATCTAATGATTTAAACCAGGGGTGTCAAACTCCAGTCCTCAAGGGCCTCTGTCCTGCAGTTTTTAGATGTGCCACAGGTACAAAACACTGGAATGAAATGACTTAATTGCCTCCTCCTTGTGTAGATCAGTTCTCCAGAGCCTTGCTAATGACCTAATTATTCCATTCAGGTGTGGTGCAGCAGAGGCACATCTAAAAGTTGCAGGACAGCGGCCCTCGAGGACTGGAGTTTGACACCCCTGATTTAAACTAAAAGGTTGTAATGCAACAAAACGTGAAAAACGTTGAAGTGTGTCAATACTTTTGTGAGGCACTTTTGTTAAAAATATATATTTCTAGTATTTTTTTTTTATCTTAGTTGGTGTGTTAGTTTTAAATAGTTTTTGTGTTGCAAAATTCCTCTGAGGGTTTTTGTTTGTTTTTCTTTTGGTTTTTTTTGCATTCAAATCAGTCTGAAAATCTTAACCCAATCACCTGAGGTGAAAGATCAACATGAGCTGGAGTCATTTTAAGTATCAAAGATGAAACTTTATACTGAGATTTATAGCATTACTCTAAAAACTATAATGGAAATAGTTTTAAAAACCACATTTGTTATTAAGTTTTGTTATGCTGTGAGGAAGAAACAAAATGTCGTGCTACCTTGTCTGCAAAATCAACGTCTCTGCATCCATCAGGGAACTTTAAAGCTCGTTTTTTCCGTTAGTTTTGAACACACTGACCTCAGTGTTAAATGTTCAGATTTTGTCTTTTTAAAGCAATCGGGCCTAAAGTTACATATTTCCACTAAAAGTGTCATTCTTTTACATTGCATGGTAGGCATTGAAACAACAGATCGTTATACCTCCTGTTTGCCTGTGCAGATGCTGTACTGTCATGCCTGTTTGTGGTTATTTCTTACATATCTGTTTTATTTTAGTATTTTTACTCCTTAAATTTTAAACAGTCCACTGTATTTTTTTATTATGTTTTTATTTTTTTTTTAACGCTAATTGTTTTAGTTTGATCAGGAAGAATCTAAGCTGCCTTTATGTGGAAAAAGGTTGACGTTTGCAGAATAGTTTGCAGAAACGAGTGTTTTTACTTTAGTTTTTTTTTTTTTTGTTTTTTTGTGTTCTGAAATAATGACCGTCCAACACGCACGTTGTTTTTAAGTGACCTTGTGTAGCTTGCACAGTACAGTCGCTTCAGTGAAGCCCCGGTTTTATTGAGAGAATAAGCAGATTAATGGATCTTTGTAAATGTTATTTTTCTATCCAGTTGGAGGGAAGCTGTACGCTGTCTGTTCGTCTCTTGGCTCCCTGAGCTGTTAAAACTGCTCTCTAATTGTGTTGCATTCGACAGTCCACCTGTTCGGTGTCGCATGACGCGGCTCCTCTGGGTTTTGGGAGGTTGAGATTTCTGTCCGTGCTGTTGTGATAGTCGGGAGCAGCCCGGACGGTGACTCATCCTCGGCTCCGTCGCTCCGATCTGTAGGGAACAGGAGCCTGTCGCTGCTGTGGAGAAGATCAGACAGTCTCACTGAAAACTCAATAAATAGATGACTATATTCCAGCTTTTGTTGTTATACTTGTTTGTACCTTGAAGCATGTCTGGATTTAATCTAGTGGTTATAAAACAGCTCACTTTGAACGGGAGTTGTCCTTGCTAGGAGCAGATTTTTGCGCACATTAAGACCTTCTGAATCCTCAATGAATTTAAAATGATAAAACGTGAGATGCAATGTATTTTTATTAGGATTTTATGCAACAGACCAAATTCTGCCATGGTGTCGCACACCCTTAAAAGGTCTTAAATGTAAACATCTAAAATTCAGGCCTTAAAATATCTTAAATTCATTTAAAAGATGTATTTATACTGGCCTAAAATGCGTTAATCACAAGTCTTAAATGTTGTTTCATGATTATTTAGTCGTTAGTCTTTGTTCTTATGGGACTTTTCTGTCGCCTGCAGATGCCTTCACTGCGTTCTGTGACTTCAAGCAGTTCATGCTACCGGTGACCAGATGCTAAAATACCGTTGCTAGCTTGATTCGTAAATTTCAAATGTTTTGTTTAACTAAATAATCTGAAAAGTGTGGCGTACATTTCAGTTCAGCTCCCTGAGAGCATACTTTGAGAATTAACTTGGTTCTACAATTACACTTAACAGCTTTGCACATATAGAGACTGTCATTTTTGCCCGTTCCTCTTCGCAGACTAGCCAAGTGATCAATCTAACACCTGAATATTTGACCTGAACTATTCTTTTATATCTCACCAGGTTGTGTGTGTGTAGAGTTGCTGTAGGTCCTGCATTCCCCTGCCTGTTGCTTCATCCATCATCTCTGCCCCTGCTGAGAGGAAAACGTCCCTTCAGCCTTTCATGGTGTGTTTGTGGTGATCTGCTCGCTCGCTGTCACCACAGGCGATCTATGAATGAATGATTTTCCTTCATCTTCACAGTTGTGCTCTAGCTATTTTTGATGCAATCCACAGACATCACAATTTAATGTGACAAAATATGAGAAAAAGTCAAGAATGAATAATTTTGGATTATATAAAGGATGTAAACACACTCCGGAGTGCTGAAGCTTCCTTCCTTCATAAATACTGTAAGCAACACTTCTGAACTTCCCCGTATAAATATTTGAAGTGTTTTCCGGTTCAAGTGCACAGTTCAAGGCAGTTTTCCCCTCTGTGCACCGGATGTGAACCATATGGAGAAAATGGAGACCTGTGGAGGAGGAGGGCCAGGTGTTGGGGACAGCGGGCTGTAAACTCGACTTAAAAGGAGTGAGGAGTGGAAGGTCTCTGGGTTGAGTTGCCGGTTTCTGAGCAGAGATCTGATTTGTGTGAGACAGAGACGCAGGAGACAATGGACAACCTGTCTGGATCATCTGTGATTGACATGGAGGACATGCAGACACCCTATAATGAAGAGCTAACACATAAGGTAAGCTAAGGATTTTATTAGTTACTAGTTTGCTTCTACTTATTAAATTATTGGTTTATTTATAGCTAAGAGCTAATAAACCAATAATAGTATTTTCAATTTCACCCAATAGCAGGTTAACTCTTAGCCAATCCCACGCTTCATGTTCACAGATGACAGAGCATTGGTGTCAGCAAACAGCTCAGCTTCTCTCTGCTGAGTTTTTGTTGCTTTTGTCACAATAATACGTCCAGATTTTCAAGTGATTGGTCTGGCAGGTTAAAGCTCGCTTCTATCAAACAGATTGAGGCTTTCGCTGCGGCATGCAGCTAACGGGATTAGAGGATATCTGAGATTGTAATTACTGGATGTTGAAACAAGTATTACTTTGTGGCGAGCTGAGATGGAGCTCCTGCCTCTCCACTGATTAAATTTCAGCTTGTATTTGTTGCTTTGCCCAGTCAAAAACAACAAAAGGCGCCACACTCGGATGGCTCCGGCTTTTTTTGTTTGTTTGTTTTATATTTACTTATTTTTATTTTGCTGGCAGCTGAGCCAGTTGGATCTCAGCTGATTCAAATGAAGCTTTGGGTGCTTTCTAAAAATGCTGGGGAGAAATTAGCTTCTTGAGAGAAAGAAAAATATCAAATATACAAACTGTGAATTTTACTGTGAATTTCAAGCAAATAAAAATAGGTAATTACACATTTGTGCATATATTTTTTCCTTCTGCAAAGATATCAGTCAGGAGAAGATTACAAAAAAAGCATCCAAAGCATTTTATATTTGACAGGAGGCTGCAGGAAGATATGATATTCAGCATTCCCCGTATGACAGGAATGAGAAGTTTGACATCTTCCTTCTCAAGAAAACATTTACAAAAACTTGACATGAAAAATTAGCATCATATTTAGTGAAGTGTGGCAGTGGCAGTATCATGGTGTGAGGTTTTGTGTCACACAAATGTGGCATTTTAAAGGGGATGTTCACTGAAACTATAACTGTAACCTGTGTAATTAGGGGCTGGTTTATGAAAATATATCTAGTTATTTATATAGGCCGTATTTCAAGACAGAAGGTGAACTTAACATCTAATTCACCGCAGGATATTTTTTTTCACCATTAGTATACATCACCAAAAAGTGAAAACTCAATCGCTTATTATCACCCTGAGAGTTATTCTTATCCGAACTGTGAGGTTTTCACAAGCTCCACAAACCATCATCCATGGATATTTTTTGTTGCTTTGCTCCCATCATCAAAATGCTAGCATGTCTGAATCAGTCTTTAACGCGGGAGCGATGAAATGGTAATACTCTGATTTCACTCGGGCCTCTGAAACCCAGCACAGCACATCCCCCTCGCTCTGACTCATCAGCCTCTCCTCTGGTTTGCATCATTTGCTCTCCAGGTACGGGTTCGGCCTGTTACCTCCTCCTGCTGTTCGCCGTCATCAGCCGCCTGCCTCTGCATCCACTTCTCTCAGAGCGAGCCATTCAGGAAGAGAAGTCCTGCGTTTCCAAGGAGTCCAAGGACACAGAGGGTTTAAAATACACAGGCTGTAGCAGATGTTTACATGTAAAGAGAACACAGAAAGTTTCCCCATGCAGAACGGTGTGGGCGCTGCCGGCATCTTTATTGGCTCTCTGAACAGTTTCAGTCTCATCTATTCATCAGGTTTAGGAAAATTTGGAGTTTTAGTAATTATCAATGACAACATTCACTCTGAGCAATCTTCCTGACTTACACGTGGATATTTTATCCACGGTTAGATCTAAACGGCATCAGATAAACAAAAAATATCATAAGGCCCAGACAAAGTCCTGTAAATAACGCTGCACAGATTGCATTTTGACAACAAGGCTATTCCTCCATGTTGCTGTAGACAAAGGTACGTTTTTCATTTTTAACAATGGCAGTAGTTCAGGATGAATCATAATTTCCTACTCTCATTCAGCGGCAGCTTCTCTGTGTTACTGAGCTGCTTGCAACACAAAGCGGCTGCAGCGGCACATGAAGAAGTGAGTTTAATTTGTATTCCTGAAAACAAACAATAACAGTAATCAGTGTTCCTGGTGCACAAAGAATACTCCTACACACGTTTCCTTTCTGCACCACGAAGCGGGCAGCCGTGTTGCTCGACGAGTTAATATGTTAAAAGTTGAAAGGTCTTGAGTTTTTTATCTTTTTTTCCCCACTGCCTTCTACTCTGTTTGCTTTTAAAGCATGACTAAACGACGTCTACATGTAGACTGCAAATAAACATCTAAAAAAAGAATTAATTTAGACTTTGTAAAAGCGTTCACTTTCTGATTAAACATACACGTTTTTGACATTGTTTACTTATTTTCAACTATAAAAACTAAATTCACTGGGTTCACTGTGCCATGCTGTATTTATATATCACGACGGATTTGTTTCTACCCTTCTCCTGACTGATAGCGTTGCAAAATGAGATACTCCTGAAACATTTTATCCACTCTGCAAACTTGGACGTTACAGCTGCTTCTTGCCAAACTATAGAAATTACGTATCAAAGTCTCCTGGCATTTTGAACAGGGCTGTGCAGACATTTGAGAGGCGGTGAGTGCGCTTGTTGACAGTTTGTGTCATCTTATGGTATTAATTATCCAGTTATCTGGTGTGTTTTTTTTTAGTCTCCATAGTCACATTGTTATTTCTTCATTTACCTGAGTGCGGTCAGCTGCAGCTCTTTGTGGAGATGTTGTTGTCCACTTAGCAAAATTTTAGCTTCCACTGATAAATTCATCTTCCCGGCCTCTTTCTTCATTTGATGAATGGCCACTCGCTCTATGCTCAAGTGTGAGTGAAGAGGCGAGCAGAATGCGACTCCTATGGACCGAATAAATTTAGATCCGCTCCAACCTTCGCCAACTTGTCCGTTGTAATGGAACATCAAAGCCGACGTGTCGTACATGCACGAGGATGATTAAAGCGAGCGCATTACCAGCAGTGGAGCCCGGCATGCTGTCACTCTCTGCTGTACATTTGCTCTTGTAGGCAGCAGATAAGAAGCAGGAGACTCTGGCTTCCTGCATGTGGAGTGGAAAAGAGAAAGAGAGAGAGAGAGAGAGAGAGTACTGTGGCTGTACGGTGATAAATTTCCACAATAAAAGTAAACATCTGCTGCCAAGTAGCTCTATTGGTGCTCCGGCTCTCGAGAGAGGCAATAACCAGAGATAAAAAGGTCAGCTGATGCCCACATCCGGAGCAACGCTTTCAGATCTGCAGACCGCTAAATGTGTTTGAGGCTGGCTTTCAGAGGAAGTGGTGGAGGAAGAGAAGAAGATTCATTGCTCAGAGTCTAATAAAAAATATGGTTTTCATTAGCCCCACATTTAATTAGCTGTAATATTGAACAAATTTTAAAGCTTTACGTGGTTCGTTAGCGGACAGACATTTTTACACGGAGCCTCGCAAAAGTATTCATCCCTGTAGTATTGGTAAATGGACTAAACCTTTATATGTTTTTAAGACTTTAAAACGTCATCTTCATCTTTCTGCAGCGCTGAGGAGGAGGAGGAAACCTGGAATCAAACCTGCAACTTTCTTTAATTTTCAGACCTGAGTCTGAGCTGGAAGGAGATTAATATCAAAGGCCAACCCGATGAATGTCAAGCAGAATGTTTATATATATAATTTTGTTCCAAATAGAAAAGTAAAATGTGTTATAAATTTATATTCAGTGGCCTGAATCTGTGCTCCTATAATCTCCGTTGCTTTAAATACAGCTGCATGTGGTTTTCAGCTGTTTGTCTAAGATTTTCACCACATCAGGCCCATTTGCAAAGTAGCTCAAGAGGCCTCAGAAGTCTTGTTACAGATGGGTAATCTGCACTTTGACTAGGCCATTCTATTTGTTCCTGTTTTAAACTAAACCATCCTATTGTAACTTTAGCAGTGTGAACTTCTAACTTTTATTTTGCTTAGTTTTCATAAGATTATTGAACAGTTTTTTTTTCTTGGACCTTGGTAGCTTTTCAACCATTTTCTGCTTAATTCTTGACCTAAATCAAGACAGCATGTTGTCATGTGTGCGTGTGTGTATGTTTGAAAATGATGGAACTGAACAAGTTGAGATCAAATAAATAAAATCTACCTGGAACAGTAACAAAAAAGAAATAAAACCAACACATATTCCCCTCTGTTCGGGAGCCTAATGAGTTATTTGGCTTTACAAATTGATAAAAAAAAAAATTCCTCTGAACATTGTTAGGAGCTGGAAGCCAAACAGAAAAGAAGCACTCTGAAACATCTTCAGAAAGTGTGAGGAATTATAGCTTAAACCCACTTCTATGACTTTCCCAGAAAGTCTGGAAGGAAATCGTAGATCTGTGAAACTTTTGCACAGATCTGAACATGCACAGAGCAGAAGGATAACGGAGGAGAACTTCTCCATGTTCCCCTCAGGGAGATTTTTTTCTTTCTGACCCTCCAGCTCATTGTGAAGCAGGTCCAGCCTTCGCGTCAACGCCGACCTTCCCTCGTGAAGACACCGAGCCAACCTCCAGCTGTCGCAAAGCATCAGACAGCGGCGCTGAGCAACACATGATGAACTCGTACAATAACCCGCTCCTCATGCCCACACAGCGCTGCGGCCTCGGGCGATTAAAACGGCGCGAGGCTGCAGAACATGACGTCTCCTGCGTGCGCGCGTGTGTGTGTCTCAATCTGCAGACCATCCTGGTGGGAGACAACGGCGTGGGCAAGACCTCTCTGCTGGTTCAGTTTGACCAGGGCAAGTTCATCCCGGGGTCATTCACCTCCACTGTGGGCATTGGCTTCACAGTTAAGTCAACACACACACACAACCTCCCTCCACTCCCACTGTCTGTGTTTTTCCTCCTTCCTGTTATGTTGTTGACTTCATCCCAGTGAGAAGGACATGTCACTCCGCTGGGCTGTTTGTACTTAAGTCGTGACATAACAGCACGACTGAGCAGATCCTCTCTCTGAATCGCCCATGAATCAGTGGTGCTCTCCTGAGTGGGATGCCACTTCTTTTCTTTTTTCTTTTTTTTTCTCACTGCATTAATTACGATCCTTAACAGTTCGTTAGAGGAGAATTATTATGGTCAACAATCTCAGCGCTGCGATTAAATTACTGGCAAGAAAGCGCGTCTAATGAATGTCACTGAGCCCGAGCTGCGTGCTGCGGGAGCCGTGTAACAAAGCTGTGCCAGACGGGGCTGATTTTATGCTCTGTGACAAGTTTTTAGGTGGGAGCTGATGGGCGAGGGACACTGAGACGCGGTGAGACAGAGCGGCAGAGGTGTGGGGGGGTTTATTTAAGGAGCGATTAATCTGCTGTGACACTGAAAAATCTGTGACCGTCACAAATATAAGGCGAAAAGAATCAGCGAGGTTCTGTGAAATTGGTTTGCCATTTTATATTAGCATATGCTTATGCATATACAGTAAGAGTGTGCGTGATTCAAGGTTTGTGAGAAGAAAAAAAATGACTGGCAGAGAAAGGGGGGCGGGGGGGGGGGGGTGTTTGTGGGAATTAAGACACTTTGATGTGTTTAATCCAGTTGGATTTAGAGTCAGAACCTGGGAAGAAGAGTTTGATCACATTTATTGTGAAGCCATCAGGTGTCATTTTTGATTCAGAGCACAGTAAAAAAAAAAAAAAAAAAAGAAAAACTCATCCATGGCTGATTCCTGCTTTTCTCTGCTTCAAAACATTTCTCATCTTTAACATTTCAGACCTTTTCAGCCTCCATGTTTGCTGGAACCGATTTGTCTTTACAGCAGTGGTTCTTGCATGAATAGCGCCTCCCCCCCTTTGAGAAACCGCCCCGGGCAACTGCCCTTACAGACTACTGGGCTTAAAGTTGAAGACAACTTTTTTTTATCTATCAAGTGTTTTGCTAGTATTTTTTTACAGGATGTTCAATGGAAGTGTATTAGTTGTAATGTCAAACTTGCGTAACTCTCTTGACGTTTTAACTGTTTTTAAGACAGAAGCATCCAGTGTGTAGCCTGGGGGGAATTTGCAGGAAATTCTGAGGTTGTTGTTTTTTTTTAGGTAAAAATAAACTTTTATATTTCAAAAGATTTCCATTTTTCAATAAAAAAAAAAAAAATCTGTATACAGAATTATAATCACCATCGCAATATCAGGTGTTGAAATTACAAAGGAAGGACACAATATTTGAAAGAAAACAATATTTAAAGTGTCAGGAGATCAAGTTATTACCGATCATATTTCATTTTATTGTACCATAAATCTTCATATTTTAAAGATCTTGTCAGCTCTCCTCAGGGCCTCTAATGACGTTTTCTTGTTCAGAAATTTAAATGCAGCCTTTGGTTATTCTGCACGTCTGATACAGCTCCCAATCCTTTTGTTTCTTATTTATCGTTTATGGAATGAAAATACTTTCAATAATCTTTGTTACTCTTAAGCCAGTAGTTCCCCAAGGTTGTGTTCTCAGACCTGTTTTAATTGTGCCTCATTTGCTTCCATTAAATAATTTCAGACAGTTTATGACCATCTCCTGCTACTGCTCTGATGGTAACATTAATGATTAGCTTTTTACAACTTGTAAATTTCAACACAAAATTGCCTTATTGTTGCTGATTTATCTGCATTAGTTTTCAGCACAAAATTAACAAAATTTAAATTTTTGAACAAGTTAAGTCTCCGTTTTTATAGAGTTTTTATACGTTTTTGAACTTCTGCAGCCATATACTACCACCAGGACTCTGAGGTCGACTGATCAGGGTTTGTACCTCAATCAAGCGCCAAGACTAAAAGGAACAAAACCCCTATGCTCTTGAACACCTCGCCCTATCATCAATGGTCTGACTTCATCAGAAGAACAGGTTAACGTTTGGTTGTGTGGAGGCAGGAGAAGGAGCAGCGATTCCTGCGAGAGCGGCCTCTGGTTCCCTGACATGACTACGAAACTTTAGCTCTTATTTTGTAACGTTTACACCAGGGGTCTCAAACGCCAGTCCTCGAGGGCCGGAGACCTACAGTTTTTAGATGTGCCACAGGTACAAAACACTGGAATGAAATGACTTAATTACCTCCTCCTTGTGTAGATCAGTTCTCCAGAGCCTTGCTAATGACCTAATTATTCTATTCAGGTGTGCTGCAGCAGAGGCACATCTAAAAGTTGCAGGACTGCGGCCCTCAAGGACTGGAGTTTGAGACCCCTGGTTTACACCTTCAAGTGATTTCCACTCAAACCCCCCAAGCAGCCGCATACTCTGCTTATCCCTCGGGCCGGCTCAGATCACGCAGGGAGTCAGGAGCTCATGTACATGCCAGTTATGTAACTTTAATGATCTCTGCTCCTGTGTCATTGACACAGAAGGAGAAAGGGACAGCTGAATGTCTGATTGCGCCCCTAGGGGGAGACAAACACTGCAAGAAAAAAAGATTCATTCACGGGCTTCTTTATGAGGAAATTGAGTCTGTGAGACCATTTTAGATATGTATGAAGTGAAGAGGTGGGGTAATCGGTCATTTGCCTGCTGTGACCCAAAAAAGGTAGAAGTCTAGATGAGAATCACTTGATGGCAGAATGAGATGTTCTAGTCCAGTCTGTGCATGCTCCGTGGGGTCAGATATGCGCTCTGAGGTGTTAAACTCTCACCTCCTCTTCCTGCCTCCCCTCTGGTGGGTGTGAGACCCTGTGACCTTTCCACCTGTAGCAGATCGGATGAATCTGACCCCTCTCTCATCCTCAACTCCGCGCCAACAATAACAAAAAGAGAGAGAGACGCGGCGCAAATAAGCGAACCTGTCGACGTCCTTCAGTGCATCTGTGGCCACAGCTCTAATTATCTGCCCACGCCAGGATGCGCCGCGCCGCTTCGCCAAAGCAGAGAAATGTTTCCGCCTGCTTGTCATTGCCGCTCTCTTGACTGCTGGATGCAGACGCGCCTCAGCCTCAGCTCGCCCGCCGCGCAAGTTTCGCCACCGTGCGCCTTCGTGTTTCTAAACACTGTTCAGGTGTGATCTTCCCCGCTTCTCCCATCTCCCATCTCGCCGCCCCTGCAGGAAGTGTCTGTACTGTACATTACTATGCGAGCAGAGGGGCTGGAGGTCGGCGCAGCCCGGGACTGATCGCTCTCTGACACCGCGCGCCTCTTCCTCTTCCTCGGACGCGTCTTGGAGGTACAAAAGCTGCTGCTCCGGATCGCCTTGGTTAGTGCCATGTCCACGCGAAAGACGTCGTTGACGGACAAGCAGGCTAAAAACGGCACGTCAAAATATGTGTTGGAGAGATGCGCCTCTATTAACGAGTACTATGATGTTGCCTTCAAGGTGCGTATTTCCGCTTTAAGTGGGTCGTTTTTCTGCATGTTTTTTTCTGGGTGTAGACGCCGTAATAAACAGGCATTAGGAGAATGTGCACTAGTCCTGGGGACCTTACAATACCAGCTGATTGGTTTCCCTTTTGTTATTATTGCCTTCGTTAACACCAAGTCAGCCAGCAGATGGTTGGGAAGTCTTACTGATTCAAATATTTACCAAGGGTGTACTTGTTGCTTCTCTCCTGAATATTTGCTTGGAGACTCGAGCAGACAAGTGGGTGATCTCTTTTTGCATCTCTCATCTGACGTGTAATATTTTTAATCAAATGTAACTGAAATGATTGCATAATTGCTCATCCTGCTGTTGCAATTATTGTTGATTAGTTGTTGGAGAGAGAGAGATAGAGATCCATGCTGTAAATGCAGAGTTGACAACGATCATTTTCTCTAATTATTTATTAGAAAGCTGACAGTTTGTGGGCATGGGTCGGTGTAAGATTCTCACTGCATGATGACACAAATATGAAAGTATATGTATTGAAAACAGTTAAAAAGCTTTATTCCTACTGCTGCTGAAACAACACAATATATTCATTGTAACATTTACATGTTGTTTTATTTTTATTTGAATTTTTACTCTCAGACAGAAGCAAAAATGGTCTAAAAAGTAACTTATTTTGCTGTTGAGGCATAAACAAACTGAACAGCTGCCCTCCAAACAGACAGGGGGAGCCCAAGAGTACTAGAATTCTCAATTAAGTCAGGTTTACAAATGTATTTCTTAATTAGGTTAACACATGTATGATGATTGCGCAAAACAAAATTTGCGATACCTTAAATTTAACATTTGACATGTAAATCAGCAAAGAGAGGCTTCCTTTGTAGCAGCTAGCTTGCTCCATGGGGTCTAACATGTTTGTTTGGTCCAAGCAGATACCGCTCAGGCTAACTGCATGGATTTCTCGTTTGGAAACTACTTTTGTTGAGCTAAAACCATCGACGTGTGCAAAACCAGGCAGGCACCATTAGACAGAATTAGCTGGGTTTCAAATTGGTATTAGGACATATATGGCTTTTTACCCAGAGATGTCATGGTAACTTTGAGGAAGCTACAGAGATCCACAGCTAGTTGTGCACTTCATGGCTGACCACAATGCAAAAGAGGCATAATCAAAGTAACTCTTCGAGAAAATCATAAGAATTCCCCTTTCAGATTGACACAACAAACATGTTAAAGGAGGTTGCCATTTTCTCCATCCAAAACGATGTGTGCAGTGGACGTCACCCTGAACACACCACCCATCTAGTGAAGCTCAGTGGTGGCAGCATCATCCTGTGGAAAGATTTTTCCTTAGCAGGGACAGGGAAGCCCATTCAATCAGAGCCAAAATGAAATTATTCAGATCAGACATATTTATGTCAATATGTCACCTGCACACAGGTAAATCTGTTGCCCAGTATTCAACCTATGTGGCTCAAATATGGAGATAAATTTCAGAAGTATTTGCTCCACCTTTTCATGTCCTTTAATCATTGATTGATGCATGACTGATATTACCTTGTAATTGTAAACTATAAAAATGTTTATGTTGTTTTCTACAAAGACATTTAAACATGGATGTTAATATTAGTTGAGCTGTGAGGATTGTCAGCATTAAAGTTCTTGAAATTTAATGCCTCTTTAAAATGGTTAATTAGTCAAGCTATCCGCACATGTGGCCTGCAGCTGACTGATGAATGGACATGCAGCTGGTTACTTTTCATCATAAAACATTGCAGTGGTTGGCGCTCTACGACTGTTGATGTTTTTCATAGTTTCCGTAATTAAATCTCTGATTGTGAGCTGGAATCTGTGATCTGAGGTCGTTCAGTGTGACACCGACAGCTCTCCTGACCAAAGATGACCTAAAATTAAAACTAATAGCTTGCTGTCTTTTCATTAATGGACTGATAACTGTCAAATCTTTCTGAGTGTTTCGTTTGCAGCAAGAAATCCTAAACACAAACTGTGACATGTTCCAATCCTGTAGGATTTTGAAGTCAGACAATAGGCAGCTGGTGCAACTTTCTGACACTTTATCTTGAAATGTAACTTTTAAGAACTAGGTATGCACCACGCATATCTAGCTAACATTTTACTGGCCAACATTTATATCCAGTTTTCTGTAATGACCTTATTGGCCAAAACCTATTTATTTTATTCTAAGAACTTTAAGGAATGAAAGAGTATATTGTAGAAAGTTGCAATGTCTACTTGATTCCTAACTGAAAGTACAGATATTTTTGCCTGGCACCAATCAATTAACCACAGATGAAATCTTGCCAATTTGCTGAGCTAATAGGCTAACTAATGAAAATATTTTTTTTTCTTGTAAAATACACCAACCAAAAAAACTCCCACCATTCAGACCTCATCTCAGCATGCTCTTTGATGCCCATTTTTAAAGTTTTGTGAAGATCTGATAAATATCAAAGTTGCACGAGTCAGGGTTTCCCTATTTTTGCTTTTTTCTTGGGTCAAACCTGCTGATTCAGACTATTTTTTCTGGGGTTATTGTACCTAAATGCTGCTGCATGTTATTTAAAAGAGCTTTAATTTGACAGAAGGAATAACAATGCCTCAAAGTGCAGGTTCCTGAGCTTTATCGGATTTTATTTATTAAACTTGCATCAAAGTGCATGCTGTTGGCTGATGGATCTGAGTGATTGATTATTGCATCTCCACCAAAAATAGTGAGTTTTTTTGTTTGGATTTATTTAATAGCTGGGGGAGAAAATCCACATTTTTCAGTATTTAACCTTAATCTTTCAGAGCTGTGTAAGGAAAAATGTATTGATTTCAAACTTTGGTCTATTGATTGGTGCATCTCTACTTAAGGCGCTGATATAATTTGACCGCAGTAACTGACCCATGCCTACTCCCAAACATTTTAAACCAACTTGTGCAATTTAGTTTTTCACAGTTGCTGCAGATTCTGTTTAGATAATGTGAACCTGGTGTCGTAACATTCATTCCACTGACCAGATGTGACCTGTGACCCTTCTCTGCTGGCGGGGTGTCTCTAGGTGATGCTGCTCGGAGACTCTGCGGTGGGGAAGACGTGCGTCTTGGTGCGCTTTAAAGACGGGGCGTTTCTGGGAGGAAACTTTATAGCCACCGTCGGAATAGACTTTAGGGTGAGAAACGATACATCTGACCTGTGTGAACCATTGTGTGGGTATGTGTGTGTGTGTTTCCACTTATTAGTTTAATGAGGTAATTGTTTTTCTTTTCTTTAATGAAATCAACAAAAACAACAAGTGATCCCCCTGGCAGGAGTGCCATCGGGCCAATTAGCGCCTGTTTCCACGCGGAATGCTTCGTCACTCTGCGATGATAGCACCAAATGTACAAATCCTCTCGCCAATCAGTCAAGTTCACAGACCACTTGTGCTGCTAGGAGCTTTGGACGGCTTCGTAAATGTCTTGGCAGATGCCTGCCCACGTCTCTGTCTCCTGGAAAGATTGGCCGTGGCTCATCTCGGCCCTGGAGGAGTCACCCTGCTGTCGGATGAGCTCCTACCTCGTCACACGCATCTGTTGCACAAAGAGACACGCCACACATACGAACAAAGGCAGCGGCTGGTGGTGGATTTCAAGCAAATGACTACTGTGCATCATTCTTGTCTGTGCAAGAGTGGGGGAAAAAAAACAAAAACAAATAGGCGCCTGGGCCTCAAGCTTTGCTTCGCCTGCTGTCAAAGAAAAACATGTGCAATGATGGCAAGTGAAGTATAGGGGTGTTCGGTCTGAGAGGAAAGTGTGTTGCATTAGCCAAAGTGATGCCTAGTCTCTCAGCGGACACAAAAGAACATTGTCCGTGTCTGACAGATTTTATTTTATTTTTTTAAATGCCTCAAAATGTCCCTTTTGTTTGTACAAAAGCAACAAGTTTCCGCTGAAACGGTCCGACGATGTGGGGGCAAAGATGCTGGCTTGCATTCATTAAAAACCATAATTATTCGATACCATTCATTGAGAAAAAGTGGCTGAGGGTGTAATTGCCTTTCTGTCTCCGTGCTCGTTCACAAGCAGGGCTCTGAAGCTGCTTGGTAACAAAGCAATTTGAGATAAACAGTTGAGTCAATATGTTGAGGATGTCCTCTTTGCATGGTTAGGCAGGCGAGGCTGGCAGCTTTTACATGCCGGTCTATTTTAGGCCTGCTTTCCTTGTAGCAGTTTCTCAGCATGCAGGCTGCTCTCACGTCATAATTGGGGGGAGAGGGACACAAAAAATGGAAACCCATGGCAACTAATGCAAGGGTTGAACTGTGTTCCCTCTGCCAAGGCTGAGGCTTCAGCGGGTGGCGGTGCTCACTGTCGCCGACGGCTCGGCACGCAACACTTGGGCTCAGCGTCGTCGTTGAGGTAGTTTGTTGCTGCATTTCCTTGTTGAGCAAGTGGATGTTTGTTTTTGGGGGTTTTTTGTGGGCTGTTAGTCATGACCTCTCACTGATAAGGTCCTCCAGGAAGTGCATTTTTCTTGCCTCACTTCCTTCTTGTAAGCAATTTTTTCTTTTTTTGCTGTTGTGGTTTTTACTTTGCTTCTTGGTTGCGACCCGTTGCCTGTAGCAGGAGGTCATGACGACTAAGAGACAGCACAGAGCTTTTGCATCTAAACCGTGGTGCATTTACAGCACCGCAGAAAGAATTCACACCCTTTGAGCTATATCACTTTTTCTTTTTCACAAGATTTTCTGCGGTAGACCAACACCAGTTAAAATCTAATTGTGAAGCCGAAGAAAAAGGATGCATGTTTTTGTTATTTGTTTTTTTTAAATTGTTGCCCATAAAAATCACGAAAACCCATTTTAATCTGAGATAGCTAAACGAAATCCAGTTCAAAGCGATGCAATCAGAAGTCATCTAATTAGTAAAAGGATGCAGCTGTTCTTTGAAGACCTCAGGGGTTTGTTAGTGAACAACAGAGAACAAACAACATCAGGAAGACCAAGGAGCACAGCAGGCAGGTCAGGGAGAAAGTTAAAGAAGAGTCGGGTTATGAAGCAATATCGCAAGCTTTGAACAAATGTGGAAGGAGTAAGGCACAAAGACAAATACAGCAATCCACACTCTGTTGATAACTCTAGAGGAGCTGCAGGAAAAGTAGTTTTGTACGACACATTTTCAGCCACAAAGGGCTTTATGTGACTAAGAGGAAAATAAAACGACAAGAAAAAGAGTAAGAGAGAACGATGACAGGTGGAAAGACAGACAAGTTTATGATGTTCTAGTTATTAATCAGGCAAGTCTAATCTGGTGGGTTTTTAGTGTTGATTTAAATGAATTAATGCGTTATCATTTTTGGAGGTTTATTGGAAGTTTATTGGAGATTTGAGCTTAAAGTGAAATACAGGAAGATCTTGGAAAAATGACATGTTTAGTTGCTTTAAAAGATTTGAGGCTGGGACAGAAGTTCACCATTCAGAACATGTGGCCTAGTCAAAGTCCATACTTTTCTGTTTTTTTAAACATCTTGTATTAAAAGTGAAAACCACAGGCTGCTTTGTGTTGGTCTATTGCATAAAACCTCAATAGAATGCATCGAGGTTTGTGTTTGTGATGAAACAAATCCTGAAAAATCGCAAGGGGTGTGAATGCATTTACATGGCTCTGTACAGTAATACAAAATCCTCATGCTGTAGAGTATCCCCGCTCTTCTCAAAGCACCCGTCCGCAACACTTTGGGGGTCGTACCCTTTTCCAGACTTGCCTTGGGTCTGCAGGAAATCAGAGGGCACCCCTACAGGGCTGCAGGAAATTAATGGGGGAGTCCGTTGTTATGCTGCCAGCCGCCTTTCTCACTCTGCTGTAATTAAGTCTAATCCCGGGACCTTGTTATTGTGTGGGTGTTGCAAATTACTTTCTCTGCCAGCATTCAAAGCCACTTTTAGCCGCCTTGTATCTCCTGCCGCACGCTGAGTCGCTGTGCTTTTTTAGCCCCGCCATAAATGCTTATCAGCCGCTTCCGTGCCATTTTTCAAACATATGCCGGATTGTCTTTCACTCCCGGTCCCTCTTGTTTCCGCAGAATAAAGTGGTGGATGTTGACAACCTGAAAGTCAAGCTGCAGGTGAGAGCGCTGTTATCCTTTTGCACCTTTCAGATCCTATCAGCTCATCTTGCTGATAGATTTGTGACCTAAGCTGAACACTCATCCAGTAGGTGTTGCAGGAGCTAAATAAACAGATCGGTGTGAAACGTGCTTTAAATTCGTTCGCCCGGCTGCCATTTTTAATCCATTCCACCCGAGGCGCATATTCCCCCCCCTTTCATTCAACACTGAGTGGGAGGTGACAAAATTAGACTCCCTCCAGTGGCTCCTGTAAATCATCAGTTTCTCTTCCACACGTTTTTCACATGACATAATAGCTGCTCTGGTAATAAATAGATACTGACAGTAAATTTAGCCCCCAGAACAAAAAAAGGAAAGTGAGACTTAAGAAGTCTGTGTTATCATTTTAGACAAACAGGGAAGCAGAATGTAATGAAAAGAATCCTCCACACTTTAGCATAAAGGCCTTTCCCTCATTCCCTCTCTATCATGGATTTTTTCCCCCCACTTTTTAATTACTGATAAGGCTGAATTTCCTCTCTTGTGAATAATCTGATCATTTGAATGGAATGTTCTCTTTTATTTCCTATTTTGAAGAAATTTTAAGGAAATTGGTCTCTGTGGTTTCTCCTTATTTATGCCGAAGTGAAACTAGAAGTGATAAATCACTAATTGATCCTTAATGCTCAATGTAAAGTTGATTTTAGAAAGCTTTAAACACTTTAAATACATTCATTTTACCATTAAACAATGGTATTGGTATTTATAACAGCTGTGGTTTTGGTAAAAATACATATTTATTAACATGTTGTTTTAAAACAGTAAAGTTAGAATAAAAACAGACATTCCTGACATTTTAAGTCTGAGATCATGTTAATGTTATGAAAGCTGCATTTTATCTCGTCTGCCAATGAAGAGGAAGGACACTATGTTTAAAAGTTATATTTAAAACAGTTGTATTTATTAAACTTCTGTTTTGAGTAGTTTTATAATTTCTTCAGCTTTATGAAACACTAATAACATTAATCTTTGTGAAAATCTCTTTAGCGGGTTACTCAAAAATGTCTGAATAACTACAGTACAGTCACTTTTGTTCTTTTGTTCGATTTCCAACCAAAGTTTTAGAGTTTACAGTCTGCTATTGATATTTTATTCTTCTGCGGTTTGCACATTTCATGTGTTTTTTTTGGGGTGGGGGTTTGTCAGGCGGCCATGGTGGTGAGGGTTTACCAGCTATTCTCAAACAAATTAAGGAATAAATGAAATAAATGTTTATTTTATTTAAATTAGTCAGCTAAAATGCCTTTTTTCTTTTCCAGACATATCTGATGTATTGCAACATATTTGTGCGTGCTTTTACTTTCAAGTTCAGTTTCACCTTAACATATGTCACCTTTAGTGGCATATGTTTTTTTTTCCTACACTTGAACACATGGGACATAAACAAAAAATATTAGATGGTGAAAAGAAAATACATCTTTAGGAAACTTCAGATATTAGGAATTACAAACTATCAGGAAGTTACATGTTTTATGTTCCAGCAGTTGTCGGATGGTTTAAATCAGAGAATATTCTTATTTTAAAATGGTCTAGTCAAAGTTCAGACTGAAATTTAATTGAGAATCTTTCCAAACACAAAGACTGCTGAGGCTTGTGGTAATAATTTAAAAAATAAATAAATAAAGGGGTATGAAAACTTCTGCTAAGCGCTACGCCAAAGTTAAGAATCCCTTTATATGGTATTTTTACTCGGCAGTGTGCATATCAGATTATATTTGGTAAGAAAAAAAAAATCCTCAGACTGTGATCTGTGCTTTCTTTGTACTGCGTTTGTAGATCATTAATATTCCATGGTGCTGCTTCGTCCCTGGGCTGGTTGCGATTAGCTGGGAGGTCTTTCTGTGTCGGATCCTGTGTAATTGTGCCTCTTGTTCTGCAGATCTGGGACACAGCTGGTCAGGAGAGATTCCGGAGCGTAACGCACGCCTACTACAGAGATGCCCAGGGTAACCTTTGCTGTTTATATTTCACTTCTCCATGCCGAGCGTGTGTGTGTGTCTGTGATGGAGCAGCCGAAATTCACGCATGAATGAAGGCGCTGACGGTAAAATCTGCTGTTCTCTTCTTATTTTTTGCAGCGTTACTTCTACTTTATGATATCACCAACAAGCCATCTTTTGACAACATCAGGGTAAGACGCCCCTTCCACCTCCTTTCCTTATCATCCTTTTCCCTCCTGCTCCTAAAACTCGAGCTGAACGATTCCGCCTCTCCACATGCAAAGCCCCACCTGGGCCTGTAACTTTTCCTCTCAGACCTATTTAGAAATGACGCGACGCTGTCGTCTGCCTGGCTACACGCTCCCCGGTTTCAGTAATGAAAAGCAATAAAAGCGCTCAAGGATAAGAATGACTCAGTGTCGGCATGATTGATAAGAGCGTGCTCACAATGCAACGCAGCTTAGGAGAAGACCGAGGAGAAGAAGAAGAAGAAAGCGCATTCTTCAAGTGGTCCCTGTTTGTTTTGGTTACATCTCCTCTTCTGTCTGTACTTTTGAAGGCTTGGCTGACTGAAATATTCGACTATGCCCAGAAGGATGTGGTCATCATGTTGCTCGGCAACAAGGTGAGCAAAGCTTCATTTCTTTTTTTCTTTTGTGTGTGTGTGTGTGTGTTTTCCAGATGATGGGAAGGATATTGGTTTCTTTAGCTCAGTTTTAACACACTCTTATCACATTCGGGCAGACATGTGAACGCCTTAAAAGGTGGAAAATTTTTCCAGCGTGACACAAATGCATAAAGACAAACTGTGGTTTGCTTATTCCAACACAAACATGGGAAACATGGAAAATGTGTCCTGAATAATACAGCTCTGTGACAAAGCATTTCATAACACACAGGTTTACATCAGACAAAAATAATCAGAGTAAATACAAAAACTGTATTCGAGGATAATTTCATTTATTAAGGGATTAAAGCAAACCATTAATATGTGGCCCTTTGTGAAAACATACTTGCTTCTTTTATTATATCATTAGCTGTGATCAACCATATTTCTTTGGTTCATTTTCCCTCATCACACACATGTCTGATTACTCTAAAAGCAGCACAACATTCCCCAATATAAAGAAATTTAAGAACAAATGAGAAATAAACGAACAGACATCTACAAAGGGTTACTAAACCATTTCCAAGGTTTCGGTTTGTTACACACAAATGAAACCAAATCATGTCCCAGTGGTGAAGCTCCTTTTCCAAAATTACTCCATGAGCGGATCGACGACTCATCCAGGAAGTCATTAAAGAATCCACAGCAACGTCCCATGCACTGCAGGCGTCACTCACTTGCCTCGGGTAAGGTCAGAGTTCAAGGGTCAGCAACAAGAGACTGAGCAAAAATCTGCATTCAAAGGGGAAAATCAAATAGTCAGTTGCTTTAAACTTCCTGATGTTTCCCAAGATTTTCTAGAAAGTATTCCTTGGACTCAAGGGAGAGGAAAGTGGATGTTTTTGGACGGTTTGCATCCCAAAACTCCAGACGTAAAACGAACACACCTTTTCATATTAACAGAATTATTTTGATAGTGAAGTACGATGGAGGCATTGTGAGGTTCTGTTGCCATCAGTAAAAACCTCAGACAGGACAGAAGTTTGTCAGCAAAGCTTAAAGCTTCTTGGGTTATGTTGCAAGACAATCATCCAAAACACGTCAAGTCCACCGAATTGTTTAAGAAACCTTAACAGTAAATGGATTAAACTCATAAGATGGCTTTTCTGTTTATGCTAACAACTCAAAAATGTTTTATTCACTCACCCTTAGACACCAGAACACAGATCAGTTGGGAACTTGGGATTAAATAGCAAGGAGGAAACTGGAATCAAACCCATAACCTTTCATCGCTTTCGACGAGAAAGGTCTTCTAGTGGCCTAGCGAAAGTCTGGATTTGAATCTGATAGAAATGTTGAGGTGGGAGCTTAAGCAAAATACTGATGCTCAAGATGTGGACGAATGAAATCAATTCTGCCAAGAGAAGTGGGCTATGATTCCTCCTCTGTCATGTAAAAGACTATCACAAACACTTGATGGAAGTCGATTCATCGAAAGATGGCATAACCATCGAAACAATTTCTTTATCCCAGAGGCCAAGGTTAGTATGGGCTGGCATTTATCCTTAACAAGTACAATCATTGTTTTCAAAACTCCTTTCTTTAATTCAAGCAGGATATCTTTGTCTGACATCACACATTAAAGTGTGATAAAAAAGCAAAAACATGACTTCATAACAGACTCTATAACTTGCCCCCTCAGCGTTTCCCCCTTTTGTTTTAAACCTCTGCCCAGAGCAGAAAAAAACCGCTTTAAAGAGGAAAAATCTGTTCCCTCATCCCAACCAGCAGTCACTGCTAATTTATCTAAAAAGCTCCCTCTGGTGGTTCAGAGAGGACTCATCAAAGGGTCGTGGGTGTCACGTAGCAGCAGCTCAGATCATTTGCTGTGAAAGCAGCAGGACTGGCGGCGTCGGTCTGTGCGAGCGCTGCTCTTCTGCTGGGGGTGGAGCCGCTGACATCCCATCATTCCTGATGGAGCTGCGGCTCAGGCAGCCTGGCAGCCAGATAAGCAGGCTGACAGGACGGTGCATCACTGTGGCTAATTTTCTGGTGAATCTGTGACCCCCTGACATGTTTCTCTCTCTCTGTCTCTCACAGTCAGACATGGCTGCAGAGAGAGTGGTGAAGACAGAGGAAGGAGAGAAGCTGGCCAAGGTAATGAAGGATGTCCTCTAAGTGCTTACATCCACTTAGAAAACACTCCGCCGGTGCTCTTCTAATGTTTTTTCCGTTTTAGGAATATGGAGTGCCGTTTATGGAGACCAGTGCGAAGACGGGGGTCAACGTGGAGCTGGCTTTTCTCGCAATAGCAAAGTAAGTCCTAAATCCGACCACGAAATGTCTTGGGTTTAAAGTGTCGTTTCTGATGAAGAGCAGATTTGCTCGTTTCTCATTTCGTTCTTTTGTTCAGTGATTGCTGAAAGAGTGATTATGCGCCTCTTTTAATCAGCTTGCTGTGCTGCCATCAAGTGGCGACAAAAACTTTCCGAAGTTGAGGCATTAAAAATCGTGACGTCAAAAACTAAAAGTGAGAGGATTTATTCAGGCGGTGTGGCTCCGAGTCTAAGTCGGAGATTAAAATCACAGTTTGCAGACTCGGCTGCTTTTAAAGTTGCAAACAGCTTCAGATAAGACGCTTAACAATCAAATAAAAGTCATAAGCCTTACGTAGCTTGTTTCTACTGTTCTTGAGTTTTTCTACTGCAAGCTACACGTCACATGCATCACACTATATTATATTACAGCAGTGTCTGATCTTATTTACATTTATTTACACCTCGGCAAAACGTCTAAAGTATTTTTAGGAGATTTTGTGAAGGAGCAGCACAAAGTTTCTGGTTTTCTTGCGTCGCCTGCGGTAAACTGAGAAGTGGAAGTTTCAGTGGCTTTCTTTCTATGTGCCATATTTCTACAAAGGCCGGATTTGTGGAGTGAATAAGTAAGAGTTTGTCCTGTCAGCCGAGACCTGCATCAAACTTTTCAGCAATCTGAGTTACAGCGGATCATTTGTCAGATTTGTCGATGCAACTTAACCCGTTTATACTTCTCCATTCATCTCCACGCATATCCGATACGCAAGTTTCAGCGACAGATAACTAACTAAAGCTAAATGTTCAAAAAATTTATAATTTTTTTGTATTTATTTTTATTTAGTCAATTGTTCAGTGTTTCAGAAAACCCTTGTGAGAAATAAAATGTTGAAATCATACAAGATTAGGTAATCAGGCTGTGAGATACTTACCCTGGTTAAACTACTATTAAAAAAATCTCCATTAAAAGTATATCATTGAGGTGACTTTAAATTGTTTTATTATCACCAGATGAAACATTTCTCACTTCAAAAGCCCCAGTAGCTCCGAACGACAGTATAACCCGCGGTCACAAAGTTAATCTACCCACATATTGCACTAAATTTTGCACCTTTCGCTGCACATAATGGAAAAATTAAATTTAAATTGATGGAGAATCATTTATCATGTGGGTCAGACGACCATGTTTCGCATTAGGGGATTTGTATTTTAATCTCGCTCGTGCTCGCAGCTGACCTTCTCTGAGTTGACCTTGCAGTTCCTCTCGGGGATTCTCATTGTTGCATTTCGTGCACGGACGCCGTCTCGTCCCTGTCCGACTCCAGCATCGTCTAATCCAGCGCAGTGGTTCTTGACTAATTTGGTGTCGGCTGCTGTTGTCTCCTATTAACGGGATTGTGTGTGTTTGAGACTCCCACCTGGTGTCAGACATTTATGGTGTAATTTCTATTCCTTGTGTGGATGCCCTTCAAACTGAATGGCCAGAAATTATTTCTTTTTTTTTTCTTTGCTTTTCCTTTTAGAAGCCAGGTCGCTCTTGCTGCATAACAACAGCAGTAGATTCATTGCGGTTTTTGTTGTTGTTGTTGTTGTTTTTGCTTCATCAGACAATGTAGACGGCTAAGAAAGACTGTGATTCGTTTTGAAATATTTATTTAGAAAAGAATCTTTAAATCTTTGCAATAAAATGCAGATCAGCAAAGATAGTCCTAGTAGCATGTTTGATATGCAGAGCTTAGATGTTGTTCTGGATTCTTTTAAGATTTAATTCACCATTCCAATATATGCGATCAATCAAAGGGATTTCTTATTTAGCAAGAGGGAAAATATATTTTTGCATAAAGTCAGGTTGGTTTGGATCGGTTTTCCTCTTTATAGATCATTATAAAATTATTTTAAAATGATTTATTTTAAAAATTAAAAATAATATTATATTAATGTTAACATAATATTACTAATATTTGCATATCTATTATATACTAATATTAATTTATAATATTATCTATTAAAATTTTTTATTAAATTATTTATTTTAATAGTATTTCCTCTTTATTATTATTTTAAAACTATAATTTAGATTTACTCTGGTTATTGTTGTCTGATATTAAAAGGTTGTTTGATCTTTTTTTTTTTTTTTTACATCTGAGCGTGACAAAAAAAAAAGCAAAAAGAGAAGAAATCTGCAAGGAGCAGATGCTTCATCACAACACTGTTACTCTGGTGTGAGTCAGATTTATCTATAACAAGACAAAACTGCAATCTGTCAAATGTGATTTAAACCAGCGTAGTCCAGTTCTCCGGATCCAGGGGACATGTTCAAGACTCTGTAGAGGAATATTGTTTTTGACTGTATCTAATAAATCTCACAAGGCGCAAGTATGGGCATATTATTTCTATCTTTCATTTTTATAAATAGTTTGAAACCATAAGGTTCAATTTACACTGCAGTGGCTCACTTGTAAAATCAACCTACCTACCGTCGAAACCAGATATCTGGTATAAAATCGCAACCAATTTTTGCCTTATTGTGTGACAATGAGGTTTAGGTCAGTTAGTGTTACGATAAATATGTATTTCTAAATCCCCAATTAATTACTTTTTCTGTAAGTCAGAGGTTTGCATACACTAAGATTACTCCATCTTTAAGCACTTGGAAGCTCAGCTTTGGATGTTTTTAAGGGAACACTATGAACACAGTGTTTTCTTTTTTGACATTATGGGGAAATATAAAAGAAATCAGAACAAAATTTGAACCACCACCACTCTGGTTCATCCTTTGTCATAACTTTCAGATGCCTAAAGTTGCCTCATTCATCTGCTGAAGCAATTATGTCCAAGTATGAACACCAAAGAAAATGTCCAACTATCATCCTGCTCAGGAATTCAGTTAAATTCTGTTCAATTTGAAAATACTTTATTAATCCCAAAGAAAAACTAAATTCTGTTGTAGCTCATTTAATTAAAAAGTAAAATAAAAAAAGATGAACTCCTTCTGGAAGAAGTTTTAGAGGAGCTTGCAAGCCTGCAGAGCTGTGAAATCCTGGGGAATGGCAGCATCATGTTGTGTTGGTGTCTGGCCCACTTCCCAACGCTGAAGAATATTGAAGTGACATCTCAGCCAATAAATAAAACTCTGCTGGCAAATTACTTGCAGAGTGGTGTAAGGATCACATTTTAGAGTGGCCATCTTAAAGTCCTGATATCAATATTTTCTCAGGGAAAAATTTAGGGTGGGACTGAAAAGGTATGTATGGAAATACGACGTACAAATCTGACTCAGTCACCAGTTCACACTAGAGGACTGGGCCAAAATTCCAGCAAAGCACTTTGGAGATGCATCCAAATGCAATCCTACCCAATGCTAACGAGCGAACCTTTCTGACTTTGACAAAACTGTTTAAAAATTTGACGCAATCTTGGTAATCCTAACAGACCTAAAGCAGAAAACCTTGTTTGCTTTTATGCAAAAATATATTCAATTATGCAAACAGTATCAGCAATTTGGTGTTTATTTGTGTCTGAGTCTCAGATAAAGGAGTCAGGAAGTAGAGTCTGGTTTTTAGTTTTTGTTCACAACTGAAGGCCATAAAACTAATCAGTGAGTCATCATTTTGTTACAGAGGAGAGATGTTTGATTCATCTGCATATTACCGGAGGATGAGGTGAAAAAGGCTCTCACTATACAGGGAAATTAAAATGTAAAAGAAAATGTGGTAGAGTAGTAAAAAAGAACCATCGACTCTTACAGGAGAAATAAACGGATCATTTCTATAATGAAGAAATACCAGCCGATTCTGCAAACCCCTGGTCACCATAGATACTGTCTAAGGAGCGCTAACTTCACCTCTCCTTGCAACAACAACCAATCCCGTCGTAATGCGCCAGTCGCACAGTCTGCGTTTCGAACCGAGTTGTTTGGTGACGACGTTTTGTTTGGCAAAGGAGACGAGAATCATTCCACACCAAGAGCTTCGTCTCCAGTGGGGCTTCATTAGATTGTGGTTCGACAGAGTTTATTGTACATAAAAATCCGTCTTTGGGCTTAAATGTAGGCAATGTGTCGTCTCCATGTGATGTCAGTTTGAAGCACAAGCTGTGATAGATGATATTCCATCAGAGGCATTTTGATCAAATCTCAATGCTTCTGCTTTCCTTTCTCCCTCCTTCTTTTTTATATTCTTGATTTGTTCGCCCTGTCTGTGCTCCATCCCACACATCCACCCCCTCTGCTTCTAACTTCCTTTCTCTCTCTCCCTCCCTCCCTCTCTCCTTCTCCTTTTCTCTGTCAGGGAGCTGAAGCACAGAGCAACGCAGCTGCCAAATGAGCCCAAGTTCAAGCTTCATGACTACATCGAATCTCAGAAGCACAAGTCTGGCTGCTGCAGGCTCGGGTAGCAGAAGCTGAACGCCACGCAGAGAGATAAAGGGTAGAGAAAGGATGGAGGAAGGAAGGGTGGGATTGAAGATGGGGTCAAGGTAAAAAGAATAAAGAAAAAATGTCAGCTCTCTTTTATGAAAAGCCAATCCAAGCAACCATACACCCCACAACCCGTCCCGAGAGGCGGATGTTCTTCTGCGCAGAGCTTTTGGCTGAGTGGAAGCGAATCTGGACTTACTGCCATCCCTTTGCTGAAATGTGAATTTAAATAGTTTGTGTAATGTGTAGAAACGTTCGTGATCTTTGTGGTGACAGTTGTATCGGAGTACAAATCAGGAGTAACAATCTGAAATGCTATACCCGTCTGCAGGGACTCCCTTGAAAAGCGGCAGGTTTTCATGGACCATCAAAGCGACTGTTGATGTGGATATAGCATTTTATTTTATCTTATTTTCTCTGTGTGAACTGAACCCCATCCTTCTGGCCTTACAGTCTCCATCTTCAGTCGAGAGCTTACAGCCAGGTTGTAGCTAAATGGTCCCATTTGTTTTCATCTGTACTGCTGTTAGGTAGAATAAAGCCAATATTTTGAGGGTAATTACCAACCTCGTGTCTGTCTGTACGTTCATATCAAGATGCTGTAGATGTAAGGTTCCAGTTAGAACTTCACATATACTCGTCATGGATGTTAATGCCACGTTTATTTAGGCATTTAATGATATTTTTTAGCGTCCATTTTCTACGTGTGCCGCTTTTCCGACATTAAACTTCAATGATTTTCCAGGAAAGAACTGGAAGTTTAATTTACGGTGTCGTTCTCCAACTCGCAGGGTGTCGAATTGGTCATTCAACACTGAAGACGACTTAAATTTGATGGTGTCAAATTTTAGTCTACAATAAGTTTTCAATACAAAAGCTGTTCTGCAGTTTGGAAGAACTAATTAAGTCATTGGTGTCTAGAAAATGGACAGAAAATCCTGATTTTAGTGGTTAAATATTTCTAAGAGCCATAAATAAACTTCTTGTGTAATTCTGGCTTAACATACGTCTTCTTTTCTTATCAGAACGAGTAGAGATCAGCACTGTTTGGTTTCTCGGGGCAAACCCAGCACAGGGACACAAACTGTACATTTTCAGTAGAGTAGAACTACTTCCTTAGGTGAAGGGAATTTGAGAATATTCATAATAGCCAGCTTTATCCATTTAAAATCCAGTTTTATTGTGAGTGTTGGATCATTGTCCTGTTTGAACACTAAACTGTCACCAAAATTGAACCGTCTAGTTGTTGACTTTTAAGTAAAGTTGAGGAGTTTGGGGTTAGTCCTCCGTAATTATTCCCTGCACCACTTAAAGCAAAACTGTACAGTGTTCTTAGGTTTGAAAGTTTTACTTTAGCTCGTCCAAAATGTCTTCTGGTCATAGTCATAGGACTATGAGTAATGATGAGCGAGTTAATGTTTTGTATCGCATAAATAGTTAAAAATCATATATAATTTTGTTCACTGGATAATCTGGTTGCATTCATAGTGTAAGGGAACCCAATAGGGTCAATTTGTGAGTAAACTGAGACTGATGTTTTTGTGATTTGTTGTTCACCTTCTTGGTCCACACCAGTCTCCCCAAAGGCATCAAACAATCGAATGAAACGAACTCTGGTCCGTTTCACTTGTACCAAAGAGTCCTGATGCGAAAGTGCCCGAGTGAGCTCAATCTTTGCCCCATCTGACTATAAACCTGAAACAGTGCTCTAAAGTCTAAAGGCCTCGTGAAGAGTGATGCCCTCGAGCCTCAGTGTTCCCTGGGTTGTTTATTAACATCCTAATGAATTTGGATCAAGTGGTTAAAACTTGGGCACAACTTGTGAACCAACAGGACAATGATCTCAAACACACATCAAAACTGGGTTTGGATACGAGAAAAGCATGCCGGAATGACCCCTGATCCTAGCTCAGTTGTACATTTTACTGTCTGGGATTGACAACTGGGTTAGTGTCAGTAAACCGATCAATTTAAGTGAACTCTACTTATTCTGCTTTGAAGGGCATTCAGATATTCCACCTCAAGTTATATGTTGCACAGTCGGTCAACTCTGGAAGAACAGTTTCAAAGAAATCCTTAAAAGTGAAAGCTTACTGGGACTTTCATAATTTCTGAGAGCATACAAACATCTTACTGGTGCTGTAGTTTCACCTCATATGAATAATAATAATAAAAAACCATACTCATACAGATTCCCACACCCCCCAAAGCATCACTGTCTCTTCTAATGATGGATGTTGTTGTTGAGGCTGTGCCAAGCTGTATTTGTTGATGCACCACATTCTGTATTACTTTGTACTCTGTTCATTATGAATGTTTGGTTGTCTCTCCCTCCTCGGAGACGTCACAGTGATCACAAAGTGCCATTAAAGTGCTTTGTTATCGTACGAAAGATATAAAAAGTATATTTTGTAATGTATGTGATGTTGCCTTATTGAAGTTGGTCTTGTCTGTGCTGCTTTGTGTGTGTGAGTGTGTGTTTGTGAAACAGGAGTCTGGGTCCACCCTGAATGGCAGGGTGTGTTGAGGTTAATGAGCCACAGTGTGGCAGCAGCTCCCTGTTTATTCTCCTCTTTGCACAATAAGTCAATATTTACTACTGCAGGACAGATCATAAAAATTTTGAATCTGAAATTAATAGTAAACAGACAGTAATTCAAAAGGATATTTTTTTTAATTGTGGTGTTTTTGCTAACAGTGTGCTACTTTTTCGCTTGTCTTTTTTCCTGTGTTTGAAGTTTCGTGTGATTCTCTGCGACACCTGTACTCGGCTTCCCACCTCGCCCCCTCACATCCATCCATAGCATGAGTCACTCTGCAGATGCAGGAATTAGTTTGTGCATTTCTTTGTTCTTTTCTGTAAAAAACAACAACAACAACAACAACAAAAAAAAAAAACAGGAATCCGTTAATAAGCACAAGAAAACAGCACTAAAGCTCTGAACGGAGAACAAGTAGAGAAACTTACTATGTACCCCGCAGAGATGATCCTTTCTGAATGCTAGCTCACTCTAATGTGACTGGACATTTTTGAATGATTACCAAAGAAACCTGAGGCAAAACACACAGGCACTCAAACTTTCATCCCAGGGTTTAAAATATAATAATAATAATTAATAATAAAAATCATCCAACCCCACACTGGCTTGAAAAGAGCATCATCTCTGTTAATCGTGTGCTGAATCCCAACTTTTCAGCTAAGGGTGTTTTGCATATCACTGCTATTGTTTTTAATACACTTTAAAAACGGTGTTATCTTTGGTAGATTTAGTGACAGGCTCCATTTCAAACAGATTATTATATATAAATAAATTATAGAGAAGAGTTTCAAGGCTTGACAAAAGAACAAAAGCAAACAAAATCAGCCATCGATAGATGAATACAAACTCAGACTGAGAGAAGACTAAAACCTGCTGCGTTGTCTGGCCACACCTTGACTAAATTATAAATACGTTTGTATTTTATAAATAGGGGGGGAAGGAAGGGCTCGCCCTGGGCGCCATTCATGCATGAACCGCTACTGTTTCTGGATAGCCTCGGTTTGTCTTCGCTCATCCACTCGTCCCCCCTCTTTTGCATAAAGCAGCAGCTGGGCTGTTCCGTGAACGCACCTCCCTCTTCCTGAGTGGCTTTTCCACTTCTGCAGCAGCGGTGAAACGCCTTTACAGCTGAGTGGATTTAATCAGGCTCAGATCTGATCGGCAGACCCGGATCAGGATCCAGCAGAGCCGCAGTTTGGACTGAACCAGGCGTCCACGCAGTAACTTGTGTGAAAGTGAGGAGTAGAGAGTGGGACGCTCACCAGCGCGGTTCTCTGTCCCCCTCCCCGCCCCTCTCACGGACTTATCTCCCCAACAGGACGGGGGCCGGGTGTTTTTAAGGGATACCGCTCAGGCTAAAACAAACACACCCTCCCCAGCAGCATCCTGAGGAGTCTCAGTCACTTCCACTGAGAGGGAGCAACAGGTTGAGAAGGAAGGAGAGAGAGAAGCTCACCATGCCGAGCAAAAGCCAGTATCTGCGCCCCCGGCTCTGCACGCTGCACAAGGGGGACAACGGCTACGGCTTCCACCTCCACGGGGAGAAGGGGAAGACGGGCCAGTTCATCCGCCTGGTGGAGCCCGACAGCCCGGCCGAGTCGTCGGGGCTCTGCGCCGGAGACCGGCTGGTGTTCGTGAACGGCGACGAGGTGGAGAGCGAGAGCCACCAGCAGGTCGTGTCCCGGATACGAGCCACCGCGGGCCCGCTGGAGCTCATAGTGGTGGACCCGGAGACGGAGCAGCTGCTGAAGAAGCACAACTTAAAGTGTTTGAAGGAGTACGTCTCCGAGGGTCTCCCCTTACCTCTAGAGGAGGAGGAGGAGGAGGAGGAGGAAGGCGAGGAGGTGACGGTGGAAGAGGAGAAGGAGGCTGAGGAGGAGGAGGAGGTAGTGGTGGAGGAGGAGGACACGGAGGCAGACGGGACAGAAAACGGGGATGTGAAGGTGGCAGAGGTGGAAAATGAGGTGGAGGTGGCTGAGCAGGAGCAGGAACCGGAGGAGACACCCAGGGAGCTCACTCCGGTCCCGGTGGTACCGGACAGGAACGGAGAAGTCCATCAACAGGTGGAGAAGAAGCTGAGCATCAGCTCCGAGAAGGTGAGTCAAATACAGAAATGTTCCTGCATCATGTCACAGCCTCCACCTGCTGGCTGCTTTAATTAGGAAACACCTGATTCCAAAGACTTTATTGTCGAGCTTTGATGAGAGCTGGCAGGTCGGTCCATCCAGTAAGAATCAGGTGGGGGTTCAGAGAAAGGGTTAGAAAACGCCATCCTCCTGAGAAACAGAGACCCACTCTGTCAGTCTGCCTCCACTGAGACAGTGGCGGCTGTTGCTTAAACGCTGCCTTGGGCAAGCACATGACTCTGAGCCCCCATTACCCCACCCCACAAGGAACCAGCCCCTTACAGTAACATATAAGCAGGTTTTACCGATCAACATTATCTCAATCTAAGCTGGTGCAAAAGCTTAGGGAATGTTTTTTTGTTCTTCTTTTTCATAACTTAAGAAAAAGGTTTCATAAAATTCAAATTATGCTTTAAGGAATCTTTAAGAGTAAATAACCCAGTTCAGGGGCGTGCCGTGGTGGCGTAGTGGTTAGCGCAACCCATGTTTGGAGGCCTTGAGTTCTCGATGCGTACATCGCAGGTTCGACTCCCTGACCCGGCGATATTTGCCGCATGTCTTCCCTCCTCTCCTTCCCCCTTTTCTATAAGCCTACTGTCATATAAGTAGGCTTATAGAAAGTAGGCTCATATAAGGGACACTAGAGCCCACAAAAGACCCCCTGGAGGGGTAAAAAAAACTAATAATAATAATCCAGTTCAGATCTTCAAATCGGATATCAGCTTTAGTGCCAATAGGTAACTGTGATGAACAATTTGGGTCCACTTGACAAGTTGTATTTTTTTATATACATATGACTCATAAAACTCATCCCTATTCGTGACCCCCTGAATGTGCCACCCTGGGTGGTTAGCCATAATGCCCATACCACAAATATTGCCATTTCACAGAGGAATCACCTACAAATAAAATATGTTCTGGATTCTGACACATTTAGGTGAATTATTGAGTCAAATGAAAACAAGCAGAGTAAAGTTAAGGAGAATCAAAAACAAAACTTCAGATTCTGCCGACTACAGCAAGTCGACTTCACCAAACAGCAGGGAATAATTTGGTTCTGTTTATTTAATCTTCACACAATGAATCCCTTTATTTGATTTTGTTTCACCCTTTCATCTTTGCCTGCTAAACATTATGGGGGAATTTTGTTTTTTTTCTTCAGTCACTTGTCTATGTCCTCTTTTATTTTCTGTGTGTGTGTGAGGCTGTGTTTCACTCGAAGCACTTGAGAAGACGCTCCAGTCGAGGACAGCTGTGGCCCCTCGCTGAGCTTTGCTGGATGTTTACCCCCGGGGCTGTTTCTGTCCGTGTCCAAATAACGCTCATCCTCAGAGGGGCAGAAAAACGCAAAATTAAACCTGTTGTAGCTTCTTTTATTGTATATTCTGCAAACTGAACCATAAATGGTTCCCACTGTGCTGCAGGAGCCTGATAAAACGTAGAAAGTGTAAGAATAAAAGCGCTTAGGAATCACCTCATTGAGAAGACGCTTCAATTTTTAAAAAAAGTAGATTTGCTTTTCGTTCTTTTTGCTTGATGATTTTCAATAAAATATATTCATAAATGTAACAATCTACTAGGTTATTGTGGAGAAATCTAAAGAGGACTGCATGTGATTTACAGTTTGTTTTTAAGCTCTTGTTTTTATGAAATACAGCATGGGGAGATCTGCTGTTTCCCTCATTTGTATAATTTATCTGTCAGTGATGAGAGTTGCAATAATATCCTGGAGAGAAATCAACCTATTTTTTTCTTCTAGGTTGTTTTCTTCTCAGTTGTCACCCTATAAATCTGTAGAGAAAATCCGAATCTGTGAGGTTGTGTGTGTGTTTTCTCAGAAAAGCGTGTAAAAACCCAAAGGGACAAGAATTTTAATTTTTTTTTAAATTGATAAATAAAATCATTCTTAGAAATCGCCTACCTGATAAAATGGTGCAAACTTCAGCTGCTGTCTTATGTTGAACTGGAGAATGTCTTTTTCGCTCCTGCCAGATGTTTAAAACTTAAAAAAAAAGACACAGAAACCATTGTCTTCTAAGTTGAATGCAATTATGTTTATTGAATGAATCTTAAAAGCAGAATCCCCCGCTGCGCTACATTCGTCTTAGTTCATAACAACAATATAATGACAGCTTTGGGTTTTCCATTGCAGGCTCTTCCATTTGGATTCATGTTTCTGGTATTTAAAAGATTTTTTTCCTCTCTCTCTCTTCTTCTCACATGAAAATAGCAACTGCCCACGCTTGTTTGTGCTCCGCACTTGAGCATTGCTGGGTTGTGTTGTTTGTCCTACGAATACACAGCAATTGTTCTTGTGTTTACTCCCGATACTCTCCACAGATGGCCTAATGGAGCTGCGGCAGTTCACTTGAGTCTGGCACGCAAGCCAAGGGGAAGCGGCGTCGAGGCAAACAATGGCGCTCCCCAACAAAGTCGTTTTCAAGCGTTGGATTTTTAATTCAGCAGCTTCCCGTCGCCTGAACCTAGACAAAAAAACAAAACAAAAAAATGAGACCCTGAGTAAATAATGTTGAGCAGCAAACCCAGTTGGGAATTTTCTTTGCGTTAAAGATGATTTTCCGTTGACATCAGAGCACATTGTAGTGAAAATTAGACTCTAGAGACACCTTCAAGTCTCTAGTCTCTGCTTTGCAGGGGCACCTCGAGGCGTAATGTTGCGTTAACTCGACTGTTTCTGGAATTTTCTTCCTGCATCCTGTCTGGCATTCCTGTGTCCAAGCATTGTCGCTCAGCCAGTGACACACACACACACACTGATCGCATACACTCCAGGCACACTCCGCTCCTGTTCAGCAGTCCAACTCTGCTTGTCTGATCTCACCTTTTTTTTTTTTCTTTTTGCGGCCCGAACTTTGCATGTACTCTCTGGAAGCTGAGGAGGCTAAGCTTTGCGGTTGCCACGGCAACGCTGGGTCGAGCGTGTGCGCGCGCTTGCAGGCCTTGTGAAAGTGTGCGCGAGGACGGAGGTAGGTGGAAGTGAGAACGTGTAAGAGAAGGGAGGTGTGAAAAGCATGGATGAGCGGTGATTAAGGGTCAGAAACGTTCAGTTCGCCCCGGGAGAACAGAGTCCGCTATCGTCACTGCAGAGCGGAAAAACAGACCAAAGCACATCGGCCGTTCCAAAGGTCATTGCTCTGTTTACCACGCTGTAAAATTTTTACTCTGTCATCAGGCAGGAAAGTGCCTGGAGGATGTAGCCTCTGCCATTAATAAAAATATTGGGCATAAGGGTAAAATTTATAGAAATTGGAACGCAAAAGTTGAGTTATGTAGTCAAACACAATATTTTACTATTTAAATGCTTAAAAGTTGAGGAAACTTTATGAATGTTCGTGCCAAATTTATTTATATCAGCGTGTATCTAGGCAACAAAATATTCTAGCAGCACAAGAATAAAAGATTGGTTACAAAAAAACATAAGGCGTCCCAGAAACTGAGATATTCTGAGCTAAACTTTGTTGGATAAGGTCCAGGAAATTAACAATGCCAAAAATATGCTCTAATTTACATATTATTATGAAAAGATTTAGATAGTATAGATATCTTAAAGTGGTAGTATATGTTGTTGAAGTGGAGTTATGTGGAGTATTTATCAGCAGTCAGTGTCTGACCTGCAGTAAATGGTACTCGTCTGATTTTGGAAAAACATAAACAACGTTGGATTTAATTGGTAGTCAGAACTTCAATATGTGTATCACTAAACATCTAATGTTGGTATGTTCTAGATAGAAGTTGCCTGTTGTTAATGTTCGAAAAGATTAATTTAATAAACATGCTCACAAATAGAGGTTATACAGTATCATGGTTGCCTCTGGTGTAATACTAATAGTAGATGTAAATAACCTTGCAATAAATAATTCATACCTGCAAGATACTCACTGTTTTTCCAAGGTAACCCCATATAAATCAAATCAGCTGGCGCTTCCCTTTAAAAACAATAAAAAAAAGAGCAGTATTTAATGTTGAAGACCCTCAACGGTGCCAAAAAGAGCAAAATAAGGACCAGCAAACATCAAAACTTTTACCTGGAAATATTACATATTTAGACAAAATAAAATCTTTTGAGAATCCAGGCATTCACATTAGTCTGAGCTAGTACAAAATAGGTAACTCTCACGTCTCTTAATGCGAAAGTTCATTTCTGAGAGAGCTTGAATATTGAAAAGAAAAACATTCTTCATTGACAACACTTTCATTAACACACCTTTTTGGCTATTCTTGCATAGTGTGGTGTATTATTTAACACACAATGTGTTCAAAGTATTGTGTGCAGTACTATTTTTTTCTTTCAGAAAAGCAGCTTCACAAAAACCGGTGTGAGTAAATTTAGTTTGTTATGTAACTTGGAGCTGATAAGGCAGCTGTTGCGCCTACTAGGTTTAGAGAAACGATTAACTGTGTAATTTTAAGCAAAATCAATGAGTTTATGACTGCTGAATCATGTGTTTTCTTTTAGTCATTAGTCACAGTATTTGCAAATAATTAATCATCCAAATGAGCAACATTGTATTTTAAATTGTAGATTTGGACCAAATGTAGCCATTTCTAATAAAAACAGTGCCTATGATTCAGATCGCAGAAACAGGGTGTGATATGTTATTTTGGAAGCTCCTCTCTTCACCACTGGCTGCTTTCACAAGCTTGTCTTTAAACTGTAATTACAGAAGAAGAGCACTTGTGTCAGATGAAATTGGCTGTGCCGAGATGAAATCTAAAAAGCAGGGAGGCGTTTCTAAGTTTGTATCTTTGTGTGTGTGTGTTTGGGATTCTGCAGTCCTAGACACCACACACACACATACATGAGGTAGAGTTTGTGTCGAAGTGCCCTCTGTTTGCCATTTCTTCTCTCTAATCTGATTCCTATAAAAGCTGCTTATTAAAGAGCCTGGAACCGATGTGTCACCAGTCACGCCTGACACAGTTTTATTCTCACTTTATTTGGAAACCTGTGCAGAACGGCTTGTTTTTTTGCAGCAGACTCATCTTAACGCAGTTGTGAGAGGAGATTTAGTTTAGATTTTTATGCCCAAAGCATTGCATGGTCCTTAGCAATTACATTCGGTTCGGTGTGGTTGTGTAAGACAGCTGTGACTCATGTGAAGAATATTTTAACCGTCAAAGCTTTCAAACACGTTTTCAATTTCTTAAAGTTCTGGGGTTTTTTTCAAAACTAAGGATCTTCATCAAAGTGTTTTGCAAAAGTGTTCATACGCCATGGCATTGTGTGTATCTGATTGGGATTTTGTCTGATAGACCAACACAGTGTAGCACATCATTGTAAAGCTAAATAAAAACTTGCTTTAGTTGCAAATTTTTAGCCGAAAAATCTGAAAAGTGCGGCATGCATTTGTCTAAGGAGTCAGAATCACCTCATTTGCGTCCACAGATCGTCAGATGGCAGGTCAGACTGAATGGTTTGACTAAGCGTCTGTGGATATCCGTTATTCCTGGGTCTTGCAGATTCCACTGGTGGAAGGAGAACCTCCAACCAAATCTTAAGTCTTTTGCAGCCTCTTATAAAGTTTCGTACATGTTTGCAATTTATTTACTCTTATCCGTCTTCCCATCAGCTCAGAGCTGCTCTGATCTTATTTATTAGCATTACGTGGAACATTTATCAAC
This sequence comes from Xiphophorus maculatus, assembly GCF_002775205.1. Classification (NCBI taxonomy): domain Eukaryota; kingdom Metazoa; phylum Chordata; class Actinopteri; order Cyprinodontiformes; family Poeciliidae; genus Xiphophorus; species Xiphophorus maculatus. The sequence goes on along the minus strand of NC_036458.1, from coordinate 16,466,487 downwards.
ATATTTGATGTTTTGTTTTTTTTTACTTGATGATTTTGATGATGGCTTCTGACAAAATTCAATGCTTATCGCTTATTTTATAATTGGTGACAGTATGACGTTAAATATGAACTTGATTTGACTGAGTGTCTTCATCTGCATGTTTGCTTTGGCCCCTAACATTTAAAAAAAACAAACCTATTTTCATTTAGCTCTAGCTTTTTTTTTTTTCTTGCCACTCCATAAAGAAAAGATTTGTTCAGCTGGATCCCTGCATCTCTTCTATTGTTACCGTTGGTTCTCTTGGCTGCTTTCTAAATAATAATCTCCTTGCTCCGCCTGTCAATTTAGGTGGATGAATGTGCGTTGTGTTGTAGCCTTTCCATTTTCATGATGTAGCTTTGTGAGATATCCAAAACCTAATCCTGCTTTAAACTTCCCCACAATTTTATCCCTGTCTGCTGTGATGCAAGAGTGGACATGATTACATATTAAGGGATTTTTTTTAAAAAAGTTATTTAAAAAGATTTTTTTTTTAAAGTAAGTGGTTGGAAGAAAAAGCATTGAAAACACTTAATACGGTATGAATAGAGTGTGTTTGCCAGCAGAGTTTGAGCTCAAGTTACTGACATTGAAAGGCATGCTTTAAGGATTAGCAGGTTGATAAGGCTGATAATAGAACAGACGTCAGCTTTGAGAATTTATTTGCACTAGAGGCAGAAATGGGCACACCTACAGTAACTATTCGAGCCAGGATGGTCAGGAGGAGGTTCTGAACTCAGGACGTTAACGCCGGTTTCCTGTCATTGTTGTTGGCGTAGGATTCTCCCACTTCCTTCAGCTTGATCCCTCTCTGACCCATCTTTCAAGGACAAACAATCTTTCATGGGTCAATCTTTCATCTAAAAAAACATATTATCCCATTATAAATGGTGATGTCTGTTTGGTTATCTCTTACCTTCTGCCTAAGAATGGATGCTGAGCTTTGGTTAAACGTAAGCAGTTTGTTCAGCTGATGGTTTGCTGCCTCTGAAAGTCTGGTTACTCTAAAAGCTACTGTGACAAAGCCAGGTTATTATTCCCTGTTTGTGTAACGAAGCGCCGTCTGACAGGATCAGATGTACCGAATGATTCATTCAGACCACCTGCGGACTCCCAACTTGAACATGCGTCGTCGCATTTAAATTCGTCCTGTGTGGGTGTTCAGGCACATATTGAGGTGGACACGTTTGCATGCGCAAGTGCGTTCTGGAGCAATTTCTATTTTGTTTATAAGATTTGAACCTTCTGATAGGTTTGTATATTCATGTTCCCCTTTTGAGAGATCAGAGCTTCGGCCTGAGATGTAGATACAACAACAAAATGTCTAGTCGAATTTTGTGTTTATCAGTACCAAGTGCACACATACAGCACTTCTATAATAGAGCTGTAAGGATCAGATCAGCCTCCACCAGCAGCTGGCATTCACAAATGTTGCATAAACGTCGTTGCTTTCAGGTGATGTGTGTCTTGCGTAGAAACACACTTGTCAGAACGTTGTGGTTCATTTGCAATCTTCCATTTTTGTACATCGTTGACATACTGATACAAATGTTAGTCAGTTCAAAATTTTCTTTAAAAACTATATAAAGTAAGTGAAAAAAACAACAGCATTTTAAATATTTCTTCTAGCCTTCCTGTTGTGGGTGATCATTAATTGTGTGTATAATTAGTAGAAGTGAAGCCACGTCATGTTTCTGAAGGAATTGATTTCTAAAACAAGAAATATTATTACAGAGTGGACGTCTAAAAATGTCTTTAGCATCTTACTTTAGCGGTTAGCTGTGGTTAGCATTAATAAAACAGTAGTCTCCTGATGTATTCATGGACAACATACATTTTTATCTTAAATATGAAATGTAGAAATGGCTGCCAAGATTTCCAACATTTGCTGTTCTCTTGTCACCTGCTGAAGTCTTTCACTCTGTCACTTTCTCAAGGCCTGGATAAAAAAATGCACACACATTGTAGAAATCACAGTTTTCATTTAAATGACTTGTAATATTTGTTACAGCCTTTGACCTCAATAGAAACACTTTGCTAGTGCTGAAAAGATATAACTTTACCCAAAGGTGCTCAACAGATTAGAGTTTTATTATCGTAAACCGTGTTTATTCCTAGTGAACTTTCCTCAAGTCGGGTATTTCTAAACCACTGCCAACATTTCCATACATAAAATTTTAACTAAAAATCATAGCAAACCTGAGAGATAAAACAGATCACTGTTG